>NC_079206.1:3583644-3899567 GCF_026745355.1 Beta vulgaris subsp. vulgaris | reverse complement strand
TCCTATTTCATCATAGAGGATCACACCAACACACACACAAATAAAGGCAAATGAACATATATATAACAAAATATCATATAAACAGAACTAATCAAGGGTAAAATGCACAAGTTTTAACAAATCAAGGCAAAATATCATATAAACAGAACAACTCAAGGCTTAAATGAACATGTTTTAACAGATGAAGTGAAAATATCATATAAACAGAACAACTCAAGGCTAAATGAACATGTTTTAACGATCAAGGCAAAATATCATATAAACAGAACAACTCAAGGCTAAAATGAACATGTTTTAACAATCAAGGAAAATATCATATAAACAGAACAATTAAGGCTAAAATGAACAGTTTTAACAAATCAAGGCAAAATATCATATAAACAGAACAACTCAAGGCTTAAATAACATGTTTTAACAATCAAGTGAAAATATCATATAAACAGAACAACTCAAGGCTAAAATGAACATGTTTTAACAAATCAAGGCAAAATATCATATAAACAGAACAACTCAAGGCTTAAATGAACATGTTTTAACAGATCAAGTGAAAATATCATATAAACAGAACAACTCAAGGATAAAATGAACAAGTTTTAACAAATCAAGGCAAAATATCATATAAACAGAACAACTCAAGGCTTAAATGAACATGTTTTAACAGATCAAGTGAAAATATCATATAAACAGAACAACTCAAGGTTAAAATGAACATGTTTTAACAGATCAAGGCAAAATATCATATAAACAGAACAACTCAAGGCTTAAATGAACATGTTTTAACAAATCAAGGCAAAATATCATATAAACAGAACAACTCAAGGCTTAAATGAACATGTTTTAACAGATCAAGTGAAAATATCATATAAACAGAACAACTCAAGGCTAAAATAAACATGTTTTAACAGATCAAGGCAAAATATCATATAAACAGAACAACTCAAGGCTAAAATGAACAAGTTTTAACAAATCAAGGCAAAATATCATATAAACAGAACTAATGAAGGCTAAAATGAACATATATATACAGATCAAGTAAAATATCATATAAACAGAACTAATGAAGGCTAAAATAACATGTTTTAACAGATCAAGTGAAAAATCTATTAAACAGAACAACTCAAGGCAAAATAAACAGAAATTAAACAAATCAAGGCAAAATAAACAGAAATTAAACAAATCAAGGCAAAATAAACAAGTTTTAAACAGATCGAGGCATAAACAACATGCGTATAAACAAATCGAGGCTAAAACATAAAAAAACACAAAAACCTAAACATGCAATCTAATCAAACGCAACCCCACAGGCAAAGCATGTTAAAAAAACTTCCTAAAATTTTAAAAACAAAGATTTAAGTTAAGGAGTGGACCGATCTGAGTCAAAATTTGAAAGGGACTCTCCGAAACCATTTCGAGATGGTTTTTATACCAAGAGAGGTAAGCTCGCCATGATTTAAAGCCTTCCGGAGGTGGATCTTCCAAGTTTTCAGGTTTTTTGCCCTCAAATACACCACCAAATTGAAGATCTGGTGGTTTTCTTGAAGGCGCGCCACAAGACCAACAAAACGAACCAAAATCCAAGATTTTTTTGCAACCCTAGAATTTTTAGCCTCCGCATCTAACTCGTCTCCATCAAATCAAAGAGCCGTTTCTTTGATTTCGGAGTTAACTCATCCATGAAATACCCAAAATCACTCAAAATACCCAAAATAACCAAGAAACAGGGGACTCGTTTTCTGAAATCACTCAAAAATGACAGAATCTAGGTTTATAACACAACAAGAATGTCAGCCTCTAGCGTCCGCAAAAATCAGACGCTAAAAACGCGGAATCGGACGCTAAAAGAATTAGCGTCCGTCAACGGACGCTAAAAGTCGGATGCAAAACCCCTGGTCGCTAATACTTGGATTAGCGTCCGACAGGCGGACGCTAAAATTTTAGCGTCCGATTTTTCCATTTAGCGTCTGATTTTCAGACCCTAATTAGCGTCCGACTTTTCAGACGCTAATTAGCGTCTGAAATGACAGATGCTAATTAGCATCTGAAAATCAGACGCTAAATGCCTAAATCGGACGCTAAAATATACCCTGTATATTTCAGTAGCTAGTTTCTTTTTCTCTTAATACTGTAAACACAAAATGAAACATAAATGGACACAAAATGAAAAGAAAAAACATTGGAATTGAAACATGAAAATGAAACATAAATGGAAGTACTTCTTATTAATTATTATAGTAAATAAACATATTTTACATCCCTCAGTAATATCTAGAACAAAATTACTTGAACTAAAATGTTAAAAAAAAATAATTACATCAACTACAATATGAAACAAAACCAATCTCTTCTCATATGGAAGAGAGTATTTCAAAAATACTTCTATTCACTTATCAAAAAAAAAAAATACATCTATTCAACTAATATTTGGATTCAATCTCTTCAAATAATCCTTGAACACATCTGATCTGCAACCACCAAGATCTGCAACCATAGAATTAAAACAACAAAATATTAACACCAAAATTTAACCCAAGCATAATTAAATGATATTAACCAAATTAACAAGAAAAATAACCAAAGATTAACTGAAAAATTATTCAAATCCGAACTCCATAATCAAAAATCAGAATGACAAAAAATAAGTACGAAATATCAAAATCGAAAATAAATTTTTTAAAAAAAAGAAAACGAAATTAATAAAAAACGAAATTAAAAAACCACAAAACCCAAATTTTTTTTTAAAAAAAATCAAACTGAAATATATACAAATCTTTATAGCGGAAGATAGAATTTTTTTATAGAAAAAAAAGGACAAAGATGTTCTTAAAAAACTTAGATCTACCACAATACTAACCCCTAAAAAAAAAAAATATCGAAAAATATAAAAAAAAAACATTTTAAATAAAAACCCCACCCACCCAGAAAACCCACCCACCCCACGAACCAAAAAACCAGAAAACCCATCGGATCTTCGATGCTGAGCGGAGATCTTCGATGCTGAGCGACGAACACTTTCGGCGGCGACAAAAACCCACCGGATCTTCGATGCTAAGCAAGGATGGCAGGGGTTCGAAGAGGAGAGAGAGGGGAGGGAGCCGTAAGTGAGAGAGAGAGGAGAGGGAGGGCCGCGTAAGTGTGAGAGAGAGAATGAGGAGGGAGTTAGGGTTTGAGTGAGAGAGAGAGAGAGAATGAGCAGAATGAGGAGAATGAGGAGGGAGTTAGGGTTTGAGTGAGAGAGAGAATGAGGAGGGAGTTGGGGCCGCGTATATGAGGAGAATGAGATAAAGGGCTGCCACGTATATGGTCGATTTTATTTTAATATGGATTATAATTAGCGTCCGCCTTTTCAGACGCTAATTAATTAAAATCGGACGCTAATTAGTGTCCGGTTAAAAGTTGGACGCTAATTTTCGCAAAACGGACGGTAATTTGCGTCCGCTCCGTTGACGGACGCTAATTTTAGAAAAACGGACTCTAATTTGCGACTGATTGTTATCCGACGGTAATGTTGAATTTACCGTCCGCTTACGGTGCCGGACGGTAAATTCAGACGCTAAAAGCGCGCATTCTTGTTGTGTAATGATCGCAGAAAAAAGTAGATAATTAATCTACTGTTTTTTTCAACAATTTTGGAGTAAAAAACCGTAGATCTGAGGGTTTGAAGAAGAAGAAGAGAGAGGAAAGTGACAGTCAGAAGGAGAGAGAGAGTCTGAAGGAGAGAGAAGAAAATGACGAAAGATATGAGATTAGGGTTTTGGAGGGAGTAATTATAGGGGGGTTGGGGTAGGGTTAAATGGAGGGAGTGGGGTAATAAATAGAGTTAGGTGGGGTTGGGTAGGTTTAGGGAATTTGATTAAGTGGGCTAATTTTTTGGGCTGAAGTTTTGGATGTTTGTTTTATTACCATTTGTAGTAATGTTGGCAAATGTAGCAAATAATAAGAGACACACCTAAATGGCAAAATGTAGCAAATAAAAAAAAAGACGGAGGGAGTATAAGTTAAGGTGTAATGACTTTTTCAATTGTTCAGCTTGTTCTCATTTGATCTAGCATATTGATATCAGTACAAACAAGTTATACCGACTTAAAACTCCAAATCATAAAAGAATACTTAAGGATTTTTTTGTCAAAAATCATGTTACGAAACATAAAATTTATGAGAAACTCACCTTGTACATTTTTTTTGCAAATACAAACCTTAAACATAATTGTTTTTATGAGAACAAATCTTATGCCTCATTCCGATAACTGATCCAAGGTTCTGACATTTACCATGTCATGTGCAAGACAAGTGACTTTTTAAAGGCAACAAAATTCGACCTGGTCAATGCCGGAATCTTCGGATTGACGATAGGAATAAGGGCATAAGGTTTGTTCTCGCATAAAAATTTGTGTTTAAAGTTTGTTTTCGTAAAAAAAAGTTATATAAGCTTTCTCACAAATTCATGTTTTATACCGTTGTTTTTGAAAAAAAAAAATTAATATTTAATGAATTAGTTTTTGTTAAGCTTTGAGATTAAATACATAATTATGGTGTTCTATTCCGCCGGCCCCCTACTTTCTCCTTACAAGGATAAGCTCATAGTCAAGCAAATGCTGCAGCTGTACATAGGTGATAGGTCAGACTTCAGAGTCAAGCCGGCAGTCTAACATCATAATCTAATATTGGGTGCAGTTCCTGTATAAATAAATAAAATTAGGTCCATTTTTTCCATTTATAATGTCTGATATGATCAGACAAAAGAAGGGAAAGACCATGATATATATAATTGCCATATCAGATACTAATTAATTTTTTAATCCATATAAGTTACGAAGACAGTACAAAGTATACAGAAGGACAAAGAAAGGAGGGATTCAAACATGTGAAGTATCGTTCATAGCATCTCAATTTTAACTACTACGTCAAAACATCCTTGATATATTATTAATGGTAGTATGCAAATTGCAATAACATCCCTTTCATCCTTTCAATTATCAATTTCGCAAGACCTAAATGATATCCATTCAGTTTTTAGAATTAGGCAACAATTGTACTGTTGTACATAGTACATGCAAGTTCAACTGCCTCATCTATTTTCTGAAGAAATTTATGTCATACATATCAACTTCTCTCAATTAATTTTGTAGGTCAGATTTAAAAGGAATACATTACTCCTATAGTGTCACTTCATATATATAGTACGTGCTCCTCTAAAATCTTATTGTACTAGTCTACTCTTATCTTATCTTAAGAATATGCAGATATTCTCTATCCTAAACTATTCATATGTTGAAAATATATACATATTATCTTTTCACCAAATAAAAATCTCTTATGTAACATAAATTATAATTATGCTTCTTTTCGTAGACGAAGCATGGTTAGGGAATTTATTAATTGTGCTTTTTAGGTACTCCCAAAGAGTATATTAGTAATTATTCAAACGTCGAAGGGTTGAATGGTAATATCTAAGAAAGGCATTAGCAATTTTTCTCTTCCTAACAAAAATATTATCTCTCATGTCCAATTCTCTTTTCTCAAACCTCTACATGATGAAAGATGCAGGTTAGTTTGATGATTTTAATTTTCGGTTTTTCATATGTATGTACTCCATCCGTTTCATTCTATTATTATGGTTTACTTTACGTTTTTAATGCACATTTTAGATTACTGATATCTCTAATCACATATTAGTAAATTATTATAGATCAATTTGTAGTGATTTTAATGTGCTCGTTGAAACGAATCAAAACAAGACCACTATGTTTTCTCTTATTTATTTAAAAGAAATTAGAAAATTTTCTTAACTTCTAAACAATGTCAAGATTCTAATTTTTTTTTTTAAAAAAATATAAGAAAACGAAAAAAGTAAATATCTAGTTATGGATTTAGGTAGTGTGTGGATCGGATCCAGGTAATGTCAAGATTTCAAAAATATCAATTCTAAATCAACTTTTCGATGATAGATTCTTAGGCTATGTTCAGTTCACCTTATTTTTGCTTATTTCAGATCTAATCAGATCAGATCAGATCAGATCAGATCAGATCAGAAAAAATAAGTTCAGATCAGATCAGATCAGAAAAAATAAGTTCAGATCAGATCAGATCAGATCAGATCAGACCAGATCAGATCAGATCAGATCAGTTCAGTTCAGATCATATCATGCTTATATTTAAAAACTTATTATTATTAAATATCTTTCACTACATATTAATAAAAATTATAATAATTGAATATTAATAAAGTACTCATTGAGACGAATCAAACAAGACCCCACATGACTATATTTTTTTTCTTATATATTAAGAAAAATCTAAAAGATTATCTCAAATTGTGAATAGTGTCAAGATTCTAAGTGACAAAGATAAAAAAATACAAAGGGGGTATTATTATTTACTAGTACATTTGTTCAAAAGAATTATTATTGTTGTTGTTGTTGTACTTATTAATTATTAATATTGGTAATTATTATTAATGTTGTTGTTACCATTATAAATGTCATTGCTATTATTATATTAATTATTGTTGTTATTAAATAATAGAAAATTAAAAGCCACATGTTAAGAACATAAGATTGACGCAAAAATAAGAAATATATAAAATATGATATCTCAATTCATGCACAACAGAACTACTAATTCGGATTACATTCAAATAAGCTAAGTGTGACATACAAATTAAATTAGATCCGGTATACCTCTTCCTACCGAATTCCAAATCTCTCTAGCTATTTGAAGTTGCACGATATTTATTTATTTTTTGCTCAATCATAGTTGTTTGTATATCTTGTTCTATTTTATATGGAAAAAAAAGAGTTCAGTTTGCCGACTTCTCAAGTGTGAAACTTTTTTTTAAGGGAAAGTGTGAAACATTGTATAAGGCTCTTATAAAATAATGACTTGAGTTATATAATTATTTTTAGTAATAATAATAATTATGATTGTTGTTCTATAATAATGATAATAATAATAATTATTATTAATAATAAAAGTTGTATAAAAGTTGTAATAGAAATAAAATGATAATAATAGTAACACTATAAAGAAGATCTTATAATGTATTGCATAATAATGATTTACAAAGTAATAATATAATAGTAATAATATATTTTATAAAAGATAAGATCTTGTTGAAAAAATAAGTTCAGATCAGTTCAGATCAGATCAGATAATCAGATCAGATCAGATCAGATCAGATCAGATCAGAAAAAATAAGTTCAGATCAGATCAGATCAGAAAAAATAAGTTCAGATCAGATCAGATCAGATCAGATAAGTTCAGATCAGAAAATTTCAGGTGAACTGAACATAGCCTTAGAGTGGAGTTTCTTACCCTTGGAATTTTCAACTTGATGGGGCCTATAAGAATAGTCATTGTCTCATGGACACAGGACAATCTGGCTTATCCACAAAACGATTTATTTCAGTGGGGTTAATTCTAACCAATCAATATACTGTAATATAGAAATATAATGTTGATATACTACCTCTGTTTTTATTTAGTTGCAACGTTTTGACTTTCACGCTTGCCAATATACAATTTCAAATCGTTTTATTTCTAATTGTATGTAAGTAAAAATTATAAAAATTTGATATTATGAAAGCTTACATCGAAACGAATCAAACAAGACCCACATGACTATATTTTGTTTAACATATAAATCAATAAATGTGGTCAAATAAGAGAACATGAATAGTGCAATTTGTCAAACGTTGCAACTAAAAGAGAACGGAGGTAGTAGAAATTAAGAGAGGAAAAAAACACATCTAGGATACCATATTTATCAACTACTCCCTCCGTCCCATAATATAGTGCTTGTTTCTTTTTTACACGGTCTCCAAGACGTAACTTTGACCTTTAATATCTTCAATTCCATATTGATAAAAAATATAAAAAATTGATATTATGAAACTACACATTGAGACGAATCTAACAAGATTTCACATGAATATGTTTTTATATATATATATAAATGAGAATATTCGGTCAAAGATTTTAAAGTTTGACCCACCAAAAATGAAATAGGCACTATATTATGGGACGCAGGGAGTATTAGAAGTTGAATAGGCGTCAAATCATAACGCAAATTCTCATTATGAAAGTTTCCTTCTTTATTAAAGGAAATACCTTATTTTGGGTCGAGGTTTTCTTACTCTTGAGTTCGCATTATTAATGAAACGGAGCTAAAAAATCATAACGTGAATTTATCGTCTAATTGTTAGACACGTGTTTGATGTCTAACATCCCTATTGGTAGTGTATTTGGTATTAAAAATATCTTTAAACCAGTTTTTGGATAATTTCACAATTTATGATACTATATAAAAGAGATCCATAATATTTTGGATACTAATAAACAAACAATTAACGCAAAATCTTATAAAAGACCGTCTCATGTTAACACTAACGCGAGACGAGTCTGTTTTTCCTCCAATTCTTAGTCTCGGCCTTTAATTAGGGTTTTATGGTTGATAGTTGTGATTCTGGCTATTATTTATTGTTTTCTGATAAATAGTTATGATATTTGGGTATTAGTTATTATGTTTTTTACATTAGTTATGACTTTTTTTTATTCCGATTTTATGCCTAATAGTTTTTAGTCTAGAAAATAAATGAAAGATTATAATTATAGCATATAAATAATTATTTATTAATTTCATGAGCAACAATGATGCATGGTTTTATGGTTGTAGTTTTGATAGTTGGTTAACAATTATACTTTGAGGGTTAATAGTATAGGAGGTCAATAGTTATGATTTTAAGGCCCTTAGTTTTATTTGTTGTATGCATTAGTAAACATTGTTTTTGCATTGATTATTTGAGGTCGGCATAATTAATGCAAAAATTTGATAGTTATTTAAGAAATTAAATAGAGAATTAGTGCATTAGTTTTTTTTTCATAAAGACAGAATTATTTATGCATGATATTGGAGTTATGGCCAATAAAATGCATTATAATTTGTTTTTTATGATATAACTAATATACTTTAGCGCTTAGCTAATTCATTTAGAAGCAATTTAAGGCTAGCATTACTAATAAGTGCAAGCTCTTAACTAATTCTAATGGTAGTTTGATGCACGTGCGTCATGTCAGCAAGACATCAACGGTCTCACTTTAACATTAATGTGAGATCGTCTCTCCAAAAAACGGAATCAATAATTAAAAGCTTTTATCAGATATCAAATACAAGAGCTATTATAAAATTCAGCCGCCTCTCTCTAAAACTCTCTCTACCCTCAAACCCTAAGTAAGCCAAACTCGCACAAAGCAGGTCGCTAGTGACCGGCCTGAGTGCGCTGCTCACCCGGTCGCCGGCGGCATGCTCCACCAACGTAGCTGAGCCGTTTTCTTGGCGTTTTTCCTGTTTTTATTTCGTCTACTTTCGAAGTCTGAGAATTAGCACGAGAAGTCCGAGAATAAGCACGAGAGGCGCTTCGCGTTTTATTGGCAGTGTCGGCCTCTTGCACCTCCTTTTTGTTTCTCGTTCCTTCTCAGCGGAGTTTTTATAGTTGTCGTTTGCTAGTAAGTTTGTCTGTTTTTGGTCATTTCTGGTTAGTTTTTGGGAGGACCTACTCAGATCTTAAGTTTAAAAACTCAAGTCTCTCCAAAACTTTCCCAAACGCCGCCGTCGATAATCTTGTCGGTAAAGGTAAAGTTCCGGGTTAAGGTTTCTTTTTTGGGTTAGGAAGTGCTATATTCGAGTTTGGGGTCTGTTAGATAACGATTTTGACAACCTTTTGTCGGAGCTAACCTTGTCGCTGCCGTCTTGTGGTTTCGGCTTGACCCTGATCTTGATAGTAAAGGTAAAGATTAGGTTAGGGTTTCTATTTTGGTATTGGGTCCTGTTCATTTTTTGCAATTATGCCTTCCTTTTTTTAGTGTGCTTATGGCTAGTTGTTACTAATTGTTAATTTTGCTTTGTCTTTTCGTTAGTTATGTTAGCTGTATTCTTGTTGAGAATGTTGTTTTGAGTGATAATATGTGGAAACAGTTGTGTTTAATGCCTAGGCTAGAAGAGGCATTTTTAGTGGGTGTTTGGTCCTCCTTTGATGAATGGAGTTTGGCATTCGGAGAAGTTGTAATGTGGTATGGTTGGTTGTCAAGGAAAAAAGATTTGAGTGGAAAGGGGTTTAGGGTTTCGAAGGCCGGATTTGTCCGTTTGTGTGTGGAATTAACGGAGATTAATTCTTTGTCTCGGTTAGCGTTGATATTGCTTTTCATCGCTCTCAAAACTTTTTATTCGAACGATGCTCCTCATTTTATGGGGGTTCATAGCATGCATATTGAGTCACTTGTAGTGACTCTTATGGCTTGTGAGAAAATCACAAGCAAGCATGTTATCAGCGTTACCGACTCGATTCTTTACTACCCGATCGGTTCTTTCCTTGGTTTCTAAAGCCTCCAGGTTCTCAAGGGTTTATCCATCCAACTGGAGCTCAATCTCCTATATTAGAATCACTATTGATAGTTGTGGCAAGTTTAAACAACCAAGTCACCGCAACACTCAAGGATGCATTAGAGAAACACATGTTAGTGTATTAGTTTCTTGTAATATGTTTTTAGTGTGTTATATCGGTGTTGTAAGGGTCTTTAATGACCTTAGTGATAGTGTTTAAACTCTTTTTATCGATGTAGAATTTCACGATGTAAAAAAATAAAAAAAATACAAAAGCTATTCATACCAAATTTGTGTTACTAAAATTCTCCGTCTAATAGATAGACGTTGCTACTTTTTCCTTTTAATAAGTCAGTACATAGTATACGGTTGCTAACCAAAAAACTAGCTTGCGCGGAAAATTTACATGGAGAAATATTCTCACAGCCGATTCTTTAATATCTGCAAAGCTGATATTGCACCCTCGCAAGTGAACTGTGGTTTTTGTCAGGGTGTTCTGTAAATCACGGACATTATCAACTAATTCTTGTTTGATTACCTAATATCCTATTAAAATTTGACTTAAGAGTTAAGCAATTGGGCTTCATTATTTATTACTGTCGTTGTTCGAAGTATATGCAATTTATTCTTTTGGACTGAATTAAAGTGAGAGGAATTAAATTGAACTAACTTTTGCCGATAATAATAATAATAATAATAATAATAATAATAATAATAATAATAATAATAATAATAATAATAATAATAATAATATATTATTATTATTATTATTGTTATTACTATTATTATTATTACTGTTACTATTACTATTATTATCATTATTTGAGTTGGAATTGAAATTATTTCCAAAAAATAGGGATTTAGTATTTGAGTATTGGGTATGTAATAAAATTTATTATAAGATTATTTTACTTTAAGTTAAAATGGATCACTTTTAAGTCAAAATAGGTCACTTTTAAGTCAAAATGATGAGTCACTTTTCAAGACAAAAAAGTCAATCAGTCTAAAATAAAGAATAACTTTTAACCTTAAATATAGGATATATAAATAATGACCTCCGTGACAAGTTACTTTTTACCTTAAAAGATCCACCTTAAGCAAACAATTACCCTTTTCGTACAATATATCTTTTTGTGAAGATTCATATCAATTGCAACATAGGTGATGACTGATGCGCACTATAGTATAGAGTTGGTGTCATATCAATTGCAACATAGGTGATACGCACTATAACAATATAGAAATGATCTAACTACTATCTAGATAAATCATAAAGTCCTGTAATATTCTTAAGAGGCTCACCATACCATTAGTTGATTTTTTTATTTTTTTAATTTTTTTTGTTTTGTTTTACCCAATACCATTAGTTGATGGAGTAATGTGAGCAGCTGATTAACATAGATAAAGTTAATAATAATGCATACATATATGAGGTTATCGATAAGAATCACTAAGGCTCCGTTTGGTAGGGCGTAAAACATTTTCAGTGTAAAATGATTTTCATGAAAAACAATTTACAATGGAAAACACAATTCCAAAATTAGTTTTCCGTTGTTTGGTTCGATGTAAGAAAAATGATGAAATGAAAGGAAAATGAAAGGAAAAGTAAAGAGGTAGTGAGAGGAGTGTACAAGAGAGATAAGGAAAATAGTTTTCCTTTCATTTTGAAAGGAAAATGGCATCATTGGGACTCATTTGGGAGAGTAATTTTACCCTAAGGGAAAATGGTTTTACACTCTTTTGCCAACCAAACAATGTAAAACTGAAAATAGAGGAAAACTGTTTTCCGAAAAAACGTTTTACGCCCTACCAAACGGAGCCTAATTAAGGTTTCTAATGAGTTTATTGTTACTAGTTTAAGCGCAAACAAGGATCCTAATGAAGTCATCCATAATAGCACATCATCATTTGAGCTTGTAACCACGCACTCACATAAAAAATAGATTATTCTGAATATAGAAAGGTTAAAGTTTACTTTATTATAACAATCTCCATCAATAACTAGTCATTTCGGTTGTGCTTATCTTTAAGTATTAATAGTAAACTGCAGATGAAATAAAAAAAACAAAGACTGATAGAGACTCATGACCAACTATATATAGTACTATACCCTGATTATATACCTCTTAAGCACAACTGTCTATTAATAAAGTTCGACAAAGAATGAGAGTATCGAGTATGGTGCCAAAACATATAACAAGTTTACAACTTTGCAAATCAGAATTTGTCCATGCTATAAGACAACAATAAGGTGTTTATGGTATACCATATACTCATATAGTAGTACTTCCTCCGTCTTTTTTTATTTGCTACAAGCACTTTTTCACAAAGACCAAGGAGGGAGTGGGGACCATTGACATAAATAGAATTAACAAAAAAGCAAATAGGTAAATTGTGGGACCTATGTATTATATATAGAAACATTTACAAAATCAAGAAGGGAGTGATGACAAATTTGTAAATAAAGTGTGGGACCTATGTACTATATATGGAAATATTTGCAAATGTAGCAAATAAATTGAAACACCCCTAAATGGCAAAATGTAGCAAATAAAAAAAGACGGAGGGTGTAGTTAGGGCTGGCAATCAGGTCGGGTTGGGTCGATTTCAGGTTGACCTGATTTATATTTCAGGTCACTTACCCTTGACCCAAACCCGACCTGATTTATATTTCAGGTCGAAAACCTCAACCCAAACCCGACCTTATATTTTTCGGGTTGACCCGAAACCAACCCAAAATGACCTGAAATAAAAATCTAAATATCCAATGATAAAAAAACTGACAACTTAATTCAGAAAAGTATTGTACATGTAACATGTTTAAGTTTCAACATTCAAAGCCGGAATTTTTAGGTTAAAGTGAGTTGGGCTTGCCCAATATTAGAACCTAACCGGCTAATGGCTAACCTAACATAATATAAGTTATTTTAAATCAGGTCATTTCGGGTTACTTTCAGGTTCAAAATGTCAACCTGAACCTAACCCATTATATTTTCAGGTCGGGTTGGGTCGACCCAATTTTTTTTTCAGGTCAAAAATCTCAACCCAAACCCAGAATTTTCAGGTCAGTTTCAGGTCGGGTTATCAGGTTGGGTCGGTTTTTGCCAGCCCTAGGTGTAGTTTTTAAACCCTTTTTTTTATTATAGCATATGAAACAAATTAGCTACAACTTGCATCCAAAAAGCAGTTTGAAGGGCAGGCGGCAGGGGGTAAGGGCCAAAGGGGTAACCGGGTAAGGGGTAGGGGATGTTCCTTCCACATGTTTAATCGTCCAAGTACCAGCTGATCTGTCCCACATGGTGTCTTTTGTAGTTATGTTTAGTTAAGGTCTTAAGGAGAAATTATTTAATTATTTTAGGCCTTGTTTAGTTGACAAAACAAATCATGGGAAGTGCAAATTCCTAAGAAGTAGAAATATATGAAGTTGTTTGGTTGGCAAAATCATGGGAACTTGCACTTACTAGGAAGTTCTACTTCCTCCAAAATGGAGGAAGTTACTTACATAGGTCCCCCTAGGTAAGTATAACTTCCCATGGTTCTACTTCCCATTATCAACCAAACACAATTTTACACTTCCTAGGAATTTCAAATACATGGAAAAAACAACTTCCTAGGAAATATGACTTCCTATATACAACCAAACAAGGCCTTAGAGCAAGGTGTAACAACGGACTTTATAATAAGCCTAGCAGAATTATATCCATCCTATTATTGTATCCATTTCTAATACTTCTTTCGTTTTGTTTTAAATGCAATGAATGAATGTTTTATATTTTACAAATAATACCTTTTTGTTGTATTTAAAAAGAAACGGAGGATGTAATTTTTGTCTTATCATAAAACTACATTGGCTAAATTACACTTTTTCTATAAAGATCAACTAAATGTTGAGAAACCATTCTCAAATGATAAAACTTGATGATATATACTTCTTCCATTCTGTCGTTCTGAAATAAGTGTAACATTTCTCTTTTTATGTAAGAGCTTTTTGAAAAAAATGCTTCCCTTATTTTAAAATGAAGGAATTAAATATTTAGGTTTTGATTAAAAAATAAATAAATAATATGCTTAGGTAGTTTGCGCTTGAGAATTGATTATGTTTCAAATAATACAAAGGTATACTTCACTTATTAATCACTAGTCTTCATATGCACGCGGTGCGTGCGTTAATTTCAAAATTTGTTATTCTACTAGATACTCCATTCGTACTTTATTTATGATTAAACTTAAATGTGAAAAATTCAACAGTTAGATGAATTTAGATATATTAATTCGCTAATATAAAAAAATAAAAAGGTTGTGAGTGATTGTTAACATTAATTTTTTGTGAATGAATATTGAACAGAAAGAACAAAAGTAATGAGTTGGTTTAACTAAATTAAAGAGTATCAAAGGTAGTGAATGTTCAGACTTTTCATGTGCACGTTATGTATGCCATCTTTTTTTTATAAGGTATAAATATTTTGTCCATTTAATTTTTGATTGAAGTATTTGATGCATATACCATTTTAAACTTGTTTTAAATGGCAAGTTGGAATGAGAATTTCTAAATGATTTGCTTTTGTAATTTTTTTCATTCCATTAATTAGACCATTAAGGGTATTTTAGTCACTTCAAAAGAGGACACCACACCTCCTCCCTTGGCTTATATAATAGAGATATATCGTTGGTAGGTTGTTTAAGAAGTTAGAACAATAAGATTAACTAATCTTAATTTATGAAATGTATTTAGACATATTATAAGTTATTGCCTCTACAATTACTTTTAAGTTTGAAGTATGAAGTAGATATCGGGACTGTTTGGCAACAACTTTTGCATTAACTTTTAGTATTTTGACTAAGTCAAAACACTAATTAAGTGTTTGACATAGTAGAGGTTGGAGTAGCTGTTGGAGTTTCAAATAGCTTTTGGATAGCTTTTTCCAAACGCTATATTTTATAGCTTTCAGTTTTTGTAAGTAGCTTTCTACTTTTTTTATTTGTTTCAAAGGAAAAAAATTCCACTTTTTAAGGATAAAAATTTGGGATTAATAGAATATCATATATTCAGGATCAAAATTTGGGATTAACAGAAAGAAAAAATCCCACTATTTAAGGATAAAAAATCTCACTTTTTCATTTTTGTCAAAGATAATTTTTTTATCAACTAACTCTCTTGTTTTCGTTCTGCTTATATTTTTCAATGTTGATTAGTATACTAATATGGATTCTAGATACGTAGATGGCTTGGTGCATTATATTCTCATTAATATTTTTATTTTATTCATGGTTATGTTAGATACGTAGATGGCTTCATCTAATAACAAAGAAGGGACGAACGAGGTATTTAAGTGGACTGATGAGGACACTATCATCCTAGTATGAACCATATAGTAATTAATCATATAATTAGAATTAATATTATAATTAAAAAATATGTTATTTTTATCATATATAAGCATAACAGCTACTTTTACCGAACACTTATATTGTAAACAGCTACTTTCACAGCTAAAAACTAACAGCTACTAGCCGACAGCTAACAGCTACCCGAACAACTGACAACTACTCCAACAGCCAACAGCTACCCAACAACTACTTTTGCCGAACAGGCCCATCGTATTTACCATTATTTTTCCCTACAATATTATTTAGGATGTCATTCAATTTTGAGAATCTCCCAAAACTTTCGTGGATAATAATTTCAGCTTATTTGCAAAATTATTTGACACAATCATATATGTATAGCATGCATATTGTCTGGGTCGGGAGTTTCGTTAACAATGTTGAGCGCTGAATAGGAACTACTGTTGCGTAGAAGGCCTTATGAGGGCCCTATTCGTTTTTGGGCCCGATCAATTCCTCTTTAAGGGTGTTAAAAAGGTCATACTTCAATAAGTGGATGATGGGCCAATTCCAGGGCCCTCAATTTCACCCATGGCCCATGGGGGTATATGGGCCTCACTAATCATGATGATATGCGTGTCAAATTGCCGGGCTTGAAAATTTTATATTGTGCTCTACTCAATCTATTTGGTGTTTTATTGAATACAACTACATGGCTTACGCGGTCTAATTTTCATACTTCCTCCGTACCATAATAAGTGAAACTCTTCTCTCTTTTATGTGAGAACTTTTTTAGAGAAGTGTTTCACTTATTATGGAATGGAGGAAGTATAAAATTAGATAAATTCGAACATTTGATTTTTTATTAAGTCCATTTTATCTCACTCTAATCCAATATCTAACCGTTCCTTCTTTACTCCTTCCTTCGTTTCTCTTTGAATCACTAAGACTCTAACTATAACAAACAATTTTAAAAATATAGGCCGAAGGTCTTACCAAATAGATTAAACTAATCAATAAATGAATTAAAAAATAAGAATACTAAATAGATTAAATTAATCACTAAATAGATTGAATTTGTCACTAAATAGATTGAATTTGTTACTAAATAGATTAAACTAGTTATTATATTCATTTCCCTCAAAAAAAAGTTATTATATTCAGTTTGATGATCCGCTATCTTCTTAAAATTGAATTTAGACCGTTGCATAATTTTAAATATTAAGTAGACAGTTAGTTGTAAAACCGACTTTATAAGCATAATGACAATTTATGAAACTCTAAAGTCTAACCCAAGCAAATTCTAGTACTAAATGATGTGAGATTAGATTCCACTCAATACATATTAGAAGGTGGCCGAACAATATCCCTTACCATACTCTCCATCACAACTCCTAAGAGTGTTGTTTGTTAAACTCTACTAAATCAATCTGTGCAAGGTTCCGGTCAAATTAAACAATATTATATACCCATCTATTAGAATAATTATGAAACTATGAAAGCTAAAAACATTATTTATTTATTTAGAGAAGGAACATGAACAAAAGACGGTTGTCTTTGTCTCCCATGTTAATTGAAAAGTGTAGTCCATGGTTGAATGCAGCAAACACGAGCATGTGAATGTGATTTGCAACTTAATTTTGCTTTACTTCACTATGGTAATTGGTACGGATTCTTTTGGAGATTATCAGGGACACTTGACTTGAATCGAAGGAAAAGAACATTTTGGGTTTTGTGAGAAATACACTTTTAAATAGTACTGTCTATTGTTTCATCTCTGTTTCTCACTAAAAGCAACACCTGATATGTTTTGTGTTTAAGAGAGCCATTTCAGAGACATTATTTATCACGTCTATATAAAAGAAAGAAATGTGACCTTTCCAGATCCAATTATGACACAGACACAGAAAGAAAGCACGGACTTTTATAGTGTACCTTTCTTGAATCGCAGTCTTTGGAACGACAACTAAGCATGTTCTTTTCACGTAATGTGTCTTCTTCTTTAAATGTCTTTATTTCTTTTAATTCATCACATGTTAGCTAGAGTTGGAGTGCCGTAGAATAATCAAGGAAAAGTGTATTAAAATCTTGGAAAATTTGCCAAAAAAAAAGTTTAGCTTTGCGAAAAAAAAAAAAAACCTTATAAAGTATTGTTTGCGAAGACAAACTAAATATCAAATTATTTTTACAAGATGAAACTTAATCTCATTTTCCGTTATTTACCATGAACTTTCCGGCATTTACCACTTCTATTTCCCTTCTTCCTTATAATCACCAACTACCACCACTACCAACACCTGCCACCAACACCTGCCCTACCCCTACAACCCCCACTTCACCCCCACAACCTGCAACCCACCCCACTCCCACCAGCATCCCCAACCCCTCCCTCCACCCCCGTATGCAGCATCCCTACACCTTACATTGCACCCTTCTTCATCCCTACCATATATTCCCTCCATCACCCTTCCCCCCTCTCCTCTCCCATCGTCCATCCCCCTCCCCCCCCCACCATTATGCTACCCAGAACCCCCTCCCTCGCAGCTCCCTCTACCATCCAGCCAAGGTTGAAAAATTACAAAGGCAGTCGCATAGGAGGGTTGGGGACTGCCGCCTAAGGGGGTGGATGAAGGAGTTGGGGTTGTTGGTGGGGGCTGGGGGTGGGGTGAAGTGGGCTGTAGGGGTGGGTGGGGGACTGGTGGCAGGTGTTGGTAGCGGTGGCTAGGTGGTGATTATGGAGGAAGGAGGGAAATAAAAGTGGTCAACGCCGGAAAGTCCATGGTGAATACCGAAAAATGAGATTAGGTTTAATCGTGCAAAAATAATTTACTTTTTGGTTTGTTTTCGCAAAGAATGCTTTATAAGTTTTTCTTGGAATAATGAACTTTTAAAAGGTTTTTTTTTGGTAAAATTTCTTTAAATCTTTAATTAATTAATTTAAAAACTTTAATATAATATTTTCAAGATATAGATTGAGATGAATTTTAAAAAAGTGTACATCATGATTTTTAAAATTATATTAATCTTAAATTATCAGTCAAAGTTCATATGTAAAAAATGCAATAATACACACATTGCAATAATAAAAAAACGAAGGTAGTATTGCAGCCCCTTACGGCCTATTGGTAGTGGGTTACAACTAGTGGTAATGGAAATACATTTATATGTAAATTTGTGAAGAAATTATTGTTTATTTTTATGGTAATGCTAATTTATACTAGATGTAGCTGGTAATGAGTTGTAATGAGTGGTAATGAAAACTACTTCCCCTTGGATAAAAAAAGACATGTTTAGGGGTGAAATCGATTTCCCATGAAGAAAAAATTACAAACTTCGGCGTTGAAATTGACTCTCCATGGAGATTTTAAGGGTGCTTTCCTTATAAAATTACACTTAAAATTCATTTCCATTACCACCATCGTAGATTATCCGAAGAGGAATCTGATATGATTTTTTTTAATTATATCTTGTTTTTTTTAACATATATTGTAAATTTCGTTTAACGTTCAATTAACGAAATTTCTCTTAAAATAAAACTTTCTAGCTTGGGTGACCAAGCATTGAGCTTTTTCTATTTTTTCTCTACTAACTGTAGTTATTCTAAGAGACTCAAAGCTTCCAGTTATGACATGTTTAGACGTTAGTTTAAATTTTGCAATATGAAGATTGAAGGCCCATTAAGGTTCAATGAGAGCATTGTGGTTTGGGAGTTGAGACTAGGCAAAAGAAAAATCAAAGGTTGTGAATTGTGATAGAAAGAGAATATTTGTACTATTCTTTTGGCCCATTAAGAATGCACCATTGTTGCCATAAAGTATAAGTTGTAGTGGATAAGTTAGTATTAGGCCCAAATCTAGACAACTGGTATAATAGCAGGTTCCTGGCTAGTGGCTAATGTATCTAGACCGAAAAATGACAATTTAAATATACTCTTCAAATTTCGATGGTTCAGATTTTGATTCATTTTTTTTGATCCATATGAGCCACGAAGGCGGTACAAAGTACAAAGAAGGGGAGGGGGGATTCGAACCTGTGACCTATCGTTCACAACACCTCAATTTTAACCACTAGGCCAAGACATCCTTGGTTAGATTTTGATTCATTGAGAATATAGATTTGAGCAGTAATTTTGGAAGTTGCTAAAAATTTCATGTCAAACGAGAGACTAATATGTAGCTCATAATTTAGCGAAATATGGTGTGCAAAAGAAGGGAAAAAAAGTCATGAAGTGATGCCAAGAGAGGAGATAAACAGGGATCTATACGGTGTCACCATTCAGAAAAACTAGTCTAAGTGACTTGGTGTCTATAATTTGCTTATATAGTGTGTTGGCGGATATCCTATTTTGTAATGAATTGAGTATCAATTATTGGACTTGGTCGATACCCTAAATTATCAAATAAGGCAAAAACATATATTATTTGGAGTTGATATTTTGTCATTAGACCAAGTTGTACTTAAGAGGCTCCTTGTTGCTCTTGCGGGATTTTCGTTTTTAATTGTGGCTTGTGTGTGGTTGATTCCAGGAAACAAATACTGATCATACTTTGTAACAACTAACACATGAACTCTTTACTTTGTTAAGAAAGATTTGATTTTTTTTGGGAGAGTTTTTAAGTTTAATCTAGATATTAAAAAATGACCCTAGAGTGAGAAAATAGATCTTGTAGTTTTTCAAGCTTGAATTTTGATGAAATTTCATAAACTTATGTAAGATTTTCAAATTTTCATCATTACTTAAGTAATATCTCTCATTTTCCTTGACTCTTATGTTTCTCATTTCTAGTGTTATTATTAATTTTTGTCTTTATTGATCAATACTTATTCCATGATTAGATACTGACTATTTTTAGCTTAATCTCATGTTATTTTGTTTCTTAGTTTAATCTTGTGCTCATTATTTTTAGTTTATTCTTTTTTCCTTTCCTTTTTATCTTAGTGTTGAGTAAAAATGATCAATTTTCCTTTTCTCTTGTTAATTGTCCTTAAAATGAGTAATGAGTAGTCCTTATGTTAAGTTTGGGGGGGGGGGGGGGTGTGTTTAAAAAATCCAACTATGATTTGAGACTGAATTTTGATTTATTCCATGATTGAGCATATCCAAATAATTGTCACATTCATTTTGGTCATTTGAGTGTTGCTTGATTTCTTGGACTAGTCATATATACCAATTTGACAAGTGATTATGACTTAGCCATGTCTATCTAGGTCATGTTTTTTTTTTGGATTGGGATCAACTGAATTAAACTGAGCGAAAGATGAACATGAGAGATTATATGAACAAAACTGAACTGAACTACGATAAATGTTAAGATTTTATTTTAATATTGCAAGTGCATGTACGGTGTCGTATCACATACGGGTCGAACTCAGGGAAGTGCAAGATTAACCACTACTTGATTTTAGATCACAAAATAGTTACACAATCCAGAAATGAGGAATAATCTATAAACCAAAGGCTAAACTAATGACGATATATAGCAAACTATATGAATATGATAATTAAAACACTAGAATTAAGTATCATCGCTAATATGAATTGATCAAAATAATACTCACATCCCAGTTATTCAATTAAAGTTTAGGCGAGATTGACATTCCCTTATGACTCAGTAATAAAGCACAGCTGCGAACCGAAACTAAATACTCGCGTCATTCCTCAATACCTAGAACTCACTTTCGTGATAGCAAAAGGCCTAACTAACATGCATGTCTCCTATTTTCATGGCTAAACACATAATTAGAAGCATTAAGAACCAATGTCAAATAATTCTCAATTCTAGTTCTCACCTATTTTCATGGGAGAATTCAAATCAATAACAAGATTATCTAAATTAAGACCTAACTTTCGTTGATGAACTCAATCAATAAAATAACAATTTAGCATCGAACAAATATTCCTAATCTCGATTCCAACTTTTTTTGATAATTGAAATAATAATAAAGCGAAGATGAGAGAATAAAACTTGATTGAATTGAAGATGAATATAAAAGCTTGAATCTCCAAAGTAGCAATAGAAAATAAACAAAGGCATAAAACTAGAGAGGAAAAAATAATGTGATATTGAAAAGTCGGTAATAGATGTCCTACTCTAATTAGGAAACCTCTAATATATAGTTCTAACTCCTAAAACTAGTCGGGAACCAAATTCAAAGATAAAGAAGCCAAATAAATAATTAAATGGCCGAAAGTATCTAAACCGCGTGCGCGCAAGAAGTTTATGGCAGACTAGGCCAACTTTCGAAACCCATATCTCTCAAAATACAACTTGCCTTGGGCCGTGCAAACTATCGTTGGAAATCTTTTCAAGCCTACTTTCCAATGCCGCTGGAATTAACCCAATATCAACATTAAGCCAAAAGTTATGGATAAAATAGTGAACATGACTCGATTTGCACAATTTTATCAATGAATTCCAGCTCCAATTTGCACTCAAATACATCCAAAATGATCCTTATCAATGTATATATTTTGCTTACAATTGCTCCTAAATACTCAAGCTTGTCCAATAATACTCCAATTATGTTCTCGACACCTGAAATTCATCAAAGAATACCAAAAACGCACAAGAAGGAGTAATATTTCGCAGATTAAGTAATAGCATGCAATTATGAACTACAATGCACCTAAATTCTCCTAAAATGTGACATAAATGCAACTAAAACCTATATAAAAAGATGACACATCAATAAAATAAACATAAGTACAAAAGAACATGTCATATTTGACTTGAGACCTTGATTCACCTTGTGTATTTTAGTTTAGAACAGGAGTACATGCTTTACGAAAATTCCTAGCACAGAGATCGTTGAAGTTATCAAATAAGTCAATGTTCATTAATGCGTAGTGTTTATGCATTATCATCGTCACTTGATCTTCTCATGCTTGGTTCCTGAATGGGCTGGTGTTGAAACCCCTACCTGGCCTCTAACGCTCGTCTTCGCTTGATTTTCACGTAATTGTGTTTACTTAAATAATGATCTTTGTTCTTCGTTTACCCTCACTTCATGATTCCGATTTAGCTTACAGTTATTAGCAACAATGGTGTCTAATTAGTTATTTCCTGTGGATAACCACTCTACTTAGTTCAGTGGTTTATTTAGGCTTTGTTTGATATTAGGAGTTCAATAACGACCTAAAATCCTTTGTCAGTTCATATATTCTTAGTAAGTTGTAGGATAAGAAGCAGAACGTTATACTTTAATACAAGGTATAGATTTACAAGTAAGGCAACGATGGTAAAGATAGAAATGGACTTCTTGGAGAAGCAAACCTCTTGTTCAAAAACTAAGAGAGTATTTGGTTGGCTGGAAAACAATTTCTCGAAAAATTGATTTCTCCGATATTACCATTATTTAAAGAAGCCGAAAAATTTAACATACGAAGTACTATAAGTTGTTTGATCACTTTATTTTTAGGTAGTTGTTTGATCACATTAATACCAAAAGAATAAAAGCTTCTAGATTATTTGCCACACATGACACAACCCATATTTCTAAAAGTTTATTAGTGACACACACTTTTTTGTCTTCTCATACACTGAAAATTCCTTTAGTATTTATAACAAGTATCCCGTCTAAATGGACCATCTCTAGTTCTCTACCCAAACAAAACTCTCTTAAACTTCGTGGCCTGACTCATAGTCATACATGATACACCCTCCAAACCTTCTGAATTTAGGTCCCCCATCCCCCAAAAATTGGACATAACTAAAACTTAGGAACGAAAGAAACGTGAGTGACATTTGAGACAAAACATTTTCATAGATATATAAAATCAATCTCTAACTGTATCTCAATGTAGATGTGATAATAGTATTACCAATTACTCCCTCCGTCCCATCATATATAGCGCTTGTTTCTTTTTTACACGGTCTCCAAGACGTAACTTTGACTTTTAATATCTTCAATTTCGTATTAATAAAAAATATAAAAAAATAATATTATGAAACTACATATTGAGACGAATCTAACAAGATCCCACATGAATACGTTTTTTTATATATACAAATGAGAATATTTGGTCAAAATTTTAAAATTTGACCTACCAAAAATGAAGTAGGCACTATATAATAGGACGGAGGGAGTAACATGTAAGTGTCGTGCCCTCTACATGCTACTATACCCAAAATTTGTCTTACCTTTTAAGATAAGAAGTTGCATTTATATGTACACAACTACAATAAGTAAGAAGCTATGAAGCACGGAAACCTCTATATTTCGAATATGTTACCATTTTTAAAACCCTAATTGTTTCCGTGCTAATAATTCTAAAATAGTCCCTAAATAACAAGTGTTTTTATACTTTAATACTACAAAAAATTATTAATTATAGAAAACTCCCCACCAAATTCAGGAATGGTAGAAATTGCAGTAGCTGCACCAAGCTTCTTATGAAAAGTCTCCATTAATTCATCAGGTACAATAAGGGTCCTACACAGAGGACAAGTTATCTGATCATGATCCATCCAACGGTCCAAACAACCCCTATGAAATATATGCATGCAGTTTACCAGCCTTCTGATCTCCTCATGGTCTCTAAACTCATACAGACAAACGGCACACTGCTCGGGCCCGGTATCGGGCCCGTGCACGACGTCGGCGAACTTCATAATGGGGAGCATCTCTTGAATGATAGAGGCCGATGCGGGCCTGAATTCGGGCTCGGGCTCGGGCCAGAAGATTTGTGGCTCGAGGATGTGGGAGAGGCCTAAGAGTCTTAGTGATGCTAGGATGAAATCTCTTAGGAAATTTAAGAGGGAGAGTGTGTTTGTGAAGAGTTTTGGGAGCATTTTTTCAGCATACACTGAAGGAAAGCCCATTGGGCTTTGACTTTCTTTTTAGAGAGAGAAAGAGAGAGAGAGAGAAAGGGTGTTTTTTATTGAATGTTGGAATGGTAAGTGGTGATGATAGATTGATAGTATAGTAGTATGTTGAGGGTTGGTATGCAAAAATAAGAGTGAGATAGAGATGTTGGTTTATATATGAAGAGAATTGAGATATTTTTTGCTTATTATTTTACTTTTATAGTCTTATTTAATACTTCTAAGTTCTAAGTATATGGTTAGGTACCTTCTTCTTCTCTATGTATGTCTAGGCTTTTTCTTCAGTTGACTAGTTAGAACATGTGATATGAAAATTAGATGTAATGGACAGTATAAATGCACGTAATATAGAACTTTACTGACATATAGCATTAGGTAAATATGGAGAAAAAAAATGACCCACTAATTAGAGGCAAATTCAAGATTTTTAATTTAAAAAATAAAAACAATTTTTGATGGGACACGTGTTGATTGTTATCTGAGGCTCAATTTACATCCGTCCCTGCTAGTATTTTAGAGTAAGTGGATTTTGATTAGTACGTATTTAAATCAGGAAAACTCCATTGTGGATACAACTCTTCTAGCAATAGTTGAAGTCGAGGCTTTTGTTTAGCCGAAACAACTCTCCATTGATCCAAACACTTATGCTTGTTGATGTATTGTGCAATTCCAATATTCAGTATTAAATAAGTAACATCAAACTATTACTCTTGGATGTGGTTCGGAGTGCAATTATCTCAAGTTTGGAGTTTAATTATCTTTGATTGGTTCACATTATAAGTAGATACGCTGAATGATCATTCAAGTAATTTTCATTTGTGAGTAATAAAGTTTTGCTTTGTTCAAATGTTTTGTCTTCATGATGTTAGAATTTACACTCTTGCAGTAAGCTGCTTTATTGGGAGTTGGTAGATTAGTATGTGGACAAACTCATAAGTCCATTCCAGTCTTCATTTATCAAGGGTAGACAAATCCTTGATGGGGCCCTCATTGCTAGTGAATTGATCGACTCTTGCAGAAAATCAAAGAAAGAAGTTGTAGTTATGAAGCTAGACTTCCATAAAGCATTTGATAGTATTTCATGGAATTACCTAGAATGGGTTTCGGAGCATGGATCAAAGCTTGTGTTATGAGTGCCTCAGCTTCGGTGATTATCAATGGCTCTCCAACTTCACTTTTCAGTCTAGAACGAGGATTAAGGCAAGGTCGCAAGGGGATCCTCTCTCCCCCCTTCCTTTTCAACCTTGCAGTCGAGCCTTTAAATCTCTTGATACACAAAGCTATATCCAAACAGCTATGTGACGGAATTGAAGTCTCAAAGGGTGGCTTATCAATCTCGCATCTTCAATATGCGGATGATACCATCATTTTCTTCCCTAATTGATGCTCTCATGAACATTAAGAAATCCTTAATTATATTTCATCTTGTATCCGGCTTACAAGTTAACTTTCATAAAAGTAGTATCTTGGGATTGAATTTGGACTCTACTTGGCTACAATTCGTCGCGGACTCGCTTCAATGCAAGATGGGTGAATTCCCATTCACTTACCTTGGATTACCAATTGGTGGTAATTCGGTTCTTTTAAGCACTTGGGATTTGGTCATCAATTGCATGAATCAAAAGCTAGCATCGTGGAAAGTTAACTAAGTTGCTATCCTTAGGGGTTCGCATCACCCTAATCAAAGTCTCATTCTCAAGTCTCCTCCCCTTGTATTATATGTCTTTCTTCCCCATTCCCAAAGGGGTCATTGCAAAAATTGTGAAGCTTCTAATTCAAAGGCAATTTTTTTTGGTGTGGAGATATCGGAAAGAACCCTTTTTCTTTGGTTGCATGGAGTTTAATAAAGCTTCCAAAATGTCTAGGGGGCCTTGGTGTTGGAAATCTTTACCTATAAACTTGGCTCTTCTTTTCAAATGGTGGTGGAGGTATAACAGTGAACCAAATGCGCTATGGCATAAGGTCATTCAAGATAAATATGGCTACTCTCTATCCACAACTATTCTAGATTTTTCAATCCCAAACAAGGGTGGCCCATGGAGAAATATTTGTTGTTCCATCCTTCGTCATCCTACTACCAAGAGCATATCAAGTTTTGTCGTGATAAAATGGGTTGGTGATGGGCTCAACACCTTTTTTTGGTTGGACATTTGGCTCGGCTCCTCTACTCTCAAAAGCCTATTCCCCCAGCTTTTCCAAATTTGCAGCAATCAACGGGCCTCAATTGCCTCTTTGGGCTTCTGGGATGGTTCACGATGGCTCTGGAGCCTAGAGTGGAAACGTGAACTTAGGCCCCATGACCTAGTGGAGCAGGATCGTCTTTTTTCTCTCTTGGACGCGGTTGTTCCAGATCCTCAGTACGGTGATAAATTAATGAAAATGGCCGATTCTCAATAAAATCTCTCACTGGAATAATGTTTGATAAACTCTCTGTTGCGATCCCCTCTGAAATTTTCAAAAACCTTTGGAAAGGTTTAGTTCCACACAGAATTGCGATTTTTGTATGCTTGCTCTGCTGGGCAAACTAAATACTCGAGGGAAGCTCTCAAAGCTTTCTATTATTCCCCCATCTGAGGCAATATGTGTCTTTTGCCAATCGCATGTTGAAGTAGAATATCATCTTTTTATTCATTGTGAATTCTCGAGAGAGGTATGGAACTGATGGCTCTCACTGTGGGATTTTCGATGGGTCTTACCCAACTCTTTGAAGCAAGGACCTCTTCATTCAATGGTATTGTGCTACATCTGATTATTTTTTCAAGAAAATTTGGAGAGCATCCTTTTATATCATTGTGTGGGCCTTGTGGAAAGAGTGCAATGCTCGAATTTTCCGCAATGTTTCTTGCTCGGTTCAGCAAATTCATGAACTGATACTACTCCGCCTATGCTGGTGGATAAAAGGTTGGAATGACCCATTCCCTTACTCATGTAATGATGTTCTTCAAAACCCTTTATGCCTTAAGGGAATCTCCCTCGCAAAGTCTTGTCACAAGTTATGGAGTCCTCCTTCTCTTCTCTCCCTTAAGTGGAATATAGATACGTCTTTTGACCCCATCTACAATCTCAGTGCAATTGGGGGTGTCCACTGTCTTGTGCAACAATGCGGGTAATTCTATCTGCCTCTTCTCATGTCATATCCCGCCGTTGGAGATAAATTATGCTGAAGTATATGCAATCTATAGAGATGTGAAGATTTCAATTTCATTCCCCGAGATTATTTTCTATATTATTCCATCATTTTTGAGTCAAATTCAGCAAATGATGTTAGATGGTGCAATGAAAAGGTTGGAGGCCTTGGAACCTGAATTTCATGTTGAATTTCATATGAAACGCTATCAACTCGCAGCTCAATGCACAGATTATACATAAAGGCAGAAGTTCAAATGTAGTGGCAGATTCCTTGGCAAAGCAAGGACTTCGAAGGGAAAACAATTTCATAGCTTGGTTGTAACAAGTTTGATGTATAATTCAAATTCTATGTATGTGTTGTGGAGACAGCAGGTTAATTGTATGTAGTGTCTCCTAAAGTAGTTGGCTGCTATGCTAGGTTGTAACATCTATTCATTACATTAATACAACGAAAATAACTTATATAAAAAAAAGAGTATGTTAGCTAAAACTTAACTGTCTTTTTTCGATCGTTTATTTAAACAAGCAATTTTCAAGTTTGATAACAGATAGATTCGAACCCCTGATGATCGCAAATATATAGATGTACTCGTTGTAAATTTCGTTTGCAATTAAGACTTTGAGTTTTGCATTATCCATATACTAATTTCTACCATTTTTGTGGATAGTAGATGAATATTAGAATATAAAACATTGGTTTCATCTCGATTATATGCTTGAAATACCAAATTTCTTAATTTTCTGGTAATAGATAATTGTAGATATAAATGCATAAATCAACGTATTAGAATAACATATTGATTGATATGGATCTTGATAGGTAAAAGATATTTATGTGATTTATTGATTTGATTTGATGCAACGACACTAAAATTCAGGTCAATAACTTGTTCGAATCCTTAATAGGAACTCTATCAAAGGTTTAATACAAAAACTTCAACACAATTATAATCTCATAAAACATCGTAATTACAAAATACAATTTTAGGTCTATTATAGGAAAATAAACTTGTTCCCTATTTCAATTAGGAAAAGAAACTAATAATTAACTAAATAAAAATTTCCTATTATTAAATTGATGAACTAAAGTTGTCCTCCAATTAAATTTAACAAATTTGGATTCCCAAGGGACTATAACTAATAGAATAACTTAAACTAAAAAATTTCCAACACGTAAAACCCACGTTTTGAGAGTCATGTATAATTTTATGGTCTAATAATCTCATGTTAGATCTTCTCCAGATTGACCCACAAACTTGTTTATAATTTTTGAGAAATGAAATGTAAGCTGCACTTAAAAGTTTAAAATTCAAATTAGAAAACTCTATCATTTGTTAGTATCCGATTCACTGTCCTGGTATTAGTCATAATATTCTAAAAAAACTGGCTTCCTAGTATTAGTCAACTAAAAAAACAAAATAATTAAGTTTAAAACTAAAATTAGAAAAAAGAAACGTGGAAGATAAAGACTACCAGACTAGTTGCCTGGTATTAGTCAATTGGGAAGAAAGAAATTAAAAAAAGGTAAAGAGGTTTAGATTTTAGTAACTTAGAACTTTAGATTTTAGTAGCAGTGCACAGCTGCAGAATTGCTACTGCATGCTCAAATTAAACTCACTCAGTGGCAGGCAGTAGCAACTAGCATAGCACATTATTGTTGTTTTTTTGTTTCCATTTTATTTGTGAGCATTTATTGTAAATGCTTTATTATTCTCATAGAAGTTAGTGTTGTAGACTTGTAGTTAACTAACTTTCTAATGCACGCAAACAAATCAGGTGAAAAAAAAATACAAAATGATCAATGTGTGATAAAAAAAACTAAAATTATGTATTAGGTACTTATTTTGAACCCAGGTTCGTCAGACCCAGCTAGGTCTGGCTCTAATTTTCTTAGACACGGACACACGGTGGGTTTGAGTGGGTCTGGGTCATCCTCAAAAAATTCTGATCTTAGACCCAGGCTAGACCCATTGCTATCCCTATTCACGGATGCAACTATATATTGTCCTTTTAGAAGGCACATGAGATGTTGATCAAGAGTCAATATCAAATTACACCCCAATTTCGTTCATCAGATCACTGAAATTTGATTCGATTGATGTTTGGGAATTTCAAGATTAGTATCTTTAAAGAAAATTTAGGAGAATTTGAGATGTTGAAAACATAAATTTTGAGCAATTATCACATGTTATTAATGATATTATTAAGTATAATATACATTACTGAAATTGAACCTAATGCCCGTGGTGTTGAAAAATGATTAAAAAAAAATAGTTTTCCTATCAATGACCTAACACATCAATAATACTCATCCACTTCAAAATAAATAATAATCACATATATAAGGAAAATCGTCCTAATCGTTGGCTAGATTGTTAAAGAAATTTAAGTTATGTGAGACCTTTTTAAAATTAAAATAACATATGTAAATATTTTTTGTCATAGCATAAATAATTATGTTTATCTTTATCTTCTACATAGAGTAAAGAATTGTCTTACATTATCACAAAATATTGGTCTTAAATTGTTCTTGTGACCAATAAGGCTCTAGTTCATCGTCGAATCCATTTTTCCCTTCCTTCTCTTCATCCCTGCTACCATATCTATTCTAAATGGCTGAAACCTTAGGTTTTTACTTATAAATTGCTCCTTGAATTAAGTGAATGACCAAATACCGCTTTACATTTTCTTAGTATCGCCATAATACGTAGTTTTAACGAAAAGTCCCACACCCCACCTCCCACTTCCTTTTTCCTTCTTTCACTCATACAATGTTAGCCCTGGTCTATCTCCTTCCTTCACTACCCTCTCATCTTTCCCTTGCTCATATTCCTACAAATAATGATCGGCAACCCTTCTTGTCGAAGAACCACTCTCACCAGAAAAGTAATTTTTTTTGAGCGAATTTGGACTTGAAATTGCAGAAAACTAGGACTTGGATTGGCTAAAAATCATAAGTTAGAACAGGCTTCTAACGCTTTTTAGCCATGTGGAGCGTCAGCCATAGGCGCCTAAACCGATTGTGAATAGAGATGGTAACTGGTCAAATGTGCCTGGTCCACACGGACTTGGATCCAGGTCCATTTTCAAACGTTGGGTACGGATCTGGCCCGAATCCTACGGGTATGTAAAAATAGGACTCGGACTCATATGCTACTGATAAAAAGGGGTCCAAAATAGATTTATTAGTTCATATTATTGCACCTCTATTTTTCCATGTAAAATTTAAAAACAGCAAAAAAAAACCACAAATTTGCAATGAAATTCAACAATTTTAATATAAACTCAAATCAACAATTTTAGCTACAAAATCACAAAATTTCCAACAAAATTATAGCAAATTGCAATTAACACATTAATTAAATTACAAAAGATTTTCGGGATTTCAAGAAGGGAGTTGTTGGGGGTGATGGTGGTCTGGTGGTGCACGAAGAAGAGAATTGATATTGGATGCATGATGGTGGAGAGAGGCCGGGAATACCCTCGCGAAGAAGTGGGAAACAATGTGGTGGTGAGTCTGGACGGTGGAGCGTAAAAGGAAGGAGGTAGCGCGGTGGTAGTGGAAAGTCCGGAAGTTGGAGTGCGAAAGGAGAGAAGCAGCGTTTGGTGGTGTAGGAAAGTCTGGATTGGTGGTGGTCGTTGCGCAGAAGGCCGCCGAAGTGAGAGAATATTAAAGAGAGAGATAAGTTGAGAGAGTTTGGGTTTTGAGAAGTTAGACGCTCCGAAAGTAAAGGTTTTGCTTTTAAACGAATCTATGTGTTTGGATCTAGGGTTTGATCAGGACCATGATCTCTGCTCTAACACTAAGACCTGGATCCAATAGGTCAATTTTTTTGGATCCATATCCTAAAACATATATGGGCCAACGAATCTGGATCGGGTCATGGATATCTCTAATCGTGAGGCGTCTTTTGTAGGCGCCTGACTTGTGGTTCAACCGAAAATGGTATGCGTCCTATTTGTGGTTCAACCGAAAATGGTAGAAGCCTAAGTGCTTTTTTTTTGGAAGTAAAACTTGAGTTGGAAGCAGAATGTTGAGCGAATTATTTACACAAATATGAATTGCTAGCTGCCTTCTTAATAAAGCTAAGCAAACAAAAATTATCAAATGACCAATTCAACCAAAAGGTTAAACTGATGGTTGGAGTCCCAGGAATAGTTTTATATTCTATCACGCCCCGTCACACAAGAGCCCATTGGGATTGAAGTGTGAATGCATCACAAGCCTCCCTCATACGGTCATACCTCGTTAAGGAGGGATGGATGAGATTTGAACCCGTGACCTTTATGTCACGCTGGCTCTGGTACCATGTCAAATGACCAGCTCAACCAAAAATTTAAGCTGATGGTTGGAGTCTCACGAATAATTTTATATTCTATCAATAGTATACAATTATTTATTTATATATATTCTTCAATTTCAAGCTAGCTTCTACTCCTCTATGGTCTAGTCTCATGAGTTAACGAAATAGAATGCGGGCATAAAATTTTCGCTTGGGTGGAGTGGAGGAGGCCCGGTGGTAGGGTGGACAAGGGGCGAAAGGAATTGGCTAGGGAATAGGGATGGGGTTGGTTGCAAAGAAAAGGGAAAGGAAAGGAAAATGAGGAAGAAAGAGGATTTATTCTAGTATAAAATACATTGCGTTATAAGTAAAGTTAGGATGGGAAATAACAATAACCTAAATTAATAGTTATTAAGGTATACAATGAGGTTACAGTTTTGTGGGTACATGCTCGACAGCTCGGGGGGTAAGATTGGATCTTGGGTGGAGGCAGGGAAGACAGCATTCTTAGTTAACACCAGCTAAACTCAAATCTCACCTTGATCAGTAGTCTACTAGACGCACAAAATGATTGTCGCACTGTCAAGTGTCAAACACAAGATTATAACTAAACTTGTGGTAAGAAACATTGCTACACCATGCAAGTACGTGGATAAATGGTGAGCACACGATAGAAAAACTACCCTGCACTCCTGTACAGTGACCCAGTATTTATTGCTCCTATTTAAATTTAATGCGTGAATTCATTTATTGGTGAAATGTATCTATATTTAATGCGTGAAGTCAAGACAAACAAATATGATGCTGCCATATGTATTCTCTCCTCTTTTACACTATCAAATAAAACATTAAATAATAAAAATGTGTGTTTCAAGATTCGAACTCATGGTCTTTCATTTGATGTACTAATGCACTAACCAACTACACTACAATGCAAATGCTCATGTTGGTCTTTGTAGAGGGAAAATCTTTTAAATACATATATTTCTATCTTTGAAAACTTCAAGTACACGTTGGTAGATCCGTAAATAATACTGATTGCATGACTCGGGACACCCAAATGCATGTAGAGCATGGTGCACCCTTTTCTAAACTACGTTGATTTATCATTCTTAGAGTCTATAATTTTTAAAAATTATTGTTATTTGTTTCCTTAAATTTTGCAACTAAAAATTCTTTCTTCAAATTTAAATTATAAAGGTATATGTTCTTTTCTTAAGTGTAAATGTTCATTTACTATATGTTCTTTTCATTATAACCTTTGTTCTTTTATAAATATAAATTTACATGTTCTTTAATTTTAAGTCTTGTGTTATTTTTTTAAGTAGAAAAGTTGTTTAAAAAAGTTCGTGTTCTTTTATATAAATAATATGTTCCTTTTGGGTGCACAATGAGCATTGTGCATTTGTGCACCCTAGTGCATAATCCACGCTTTGACAAGAACTAGTTAGTGTACAAAACTGAAACACCAAAGCTCCCAACTCCTAAGCCATTACTTTTGGCTTATTCAGCCCCTCCTTTTGTGAAAAATCATTCAACTTTTAGTATAAATTAATTTTTAGGTCTGCACTATCCCCTGGATAATTATAATTTTTCTTTATTAATATTTTACTTTAAAATTATAACACCAAACATTACATAATTTAGTGGTAAAGACCCTTAATATAGTGACTTATAGTCATGAGACCAAATCTTATATACTACATAGGGCTGCACAAAAACCAATCCAGATCGAATTTTGGACCGGACCGAACCTATGATTCCAATTTGGACCTCGATCCAAGAAAAAGTGAATTTTGAGTATCCGGTCCCGTCCGGGTAAAACCTATGGAAACTGGTCCAAGTCGGTTGACCCATTTTTTTAAAAATAAAAATAAATTTCGCAATTCGCATAACAATGTAAAACATTCCATTTGATATTCTCTAACCCATTTCCTAAAGAGTAAAGACGAAAGACTAAACCCAAGCCGCCCCAATGTGAAACGTCCAACCCCCTTCTCTTCTCCAACGCCTTCTCGAAGTCTCCCACTGTGGCACTGCCGTCACGCCAGCATCGACTTTTCAGACGCCTCTCAATGCAAAACAACAGTGCCTTCTCTTCTTTCTTTGTATTCTCCAACTATTGCAAGTTATTAATTCTCTTTATTTTCGGTTTTTTCAGTTTAATTTCTTGTAACTTTGTGATTTTTTAATCTCATTTCATGCCTTTCAATTAAATTTCAGTTTTTTTATTCTGATTTTCTTTAATCCAAGACCTTTGTTCTGATGTATCGAGAGAAAGAAATATATAACAGAAGAAAGTTTATGCTATAGTAAAGTGGAAGAATTTGTGTATCAGGTTCACTGGTTCAATCATATATTAATAAAATGAAAGAGTTTGATTTACATAATACATATCACTAAATAATAATCAACATTTAATTTTTAAAATATTATAAGAATAATTGTTAATATGAGATTCAAGTTTTTTTATTTTTTCTTCTGTGTCAATCAAGTTATACAGTAAATTTAATTTTTGATTAGAGTTAATTTTTCACACATATGTGAAGAAAAAATCATTCTCCTTAATTTAATATTTGATTGAAATTTCAAATTTAATACCATTGTTAACTTGTTCAATATATATGGCAAGTAAGAAAAAGAAAATATTATTTTATATATATGACGATTTAAATTCATTAAGGCTATACCGACATTTTATAAGGGGACACTCACTTATATAATAGAGATTAACAATATAATAACTGTAACATTTATATTGTTTGGACCAACGGATATGCGACAAGTGTTGTGAAATGGTTGGCTGGCGCCTGGCAGGGATAGACTGACATGTGTCAAACCTGCTGCCTGCATTTTTTCTTTTGTGAAATATGGGTTGTTGTGTTTTGCTTCTATCATGTACTTCGTCCGCTCTCATGTAATTGCAATACTTTCAGTTTTGATAATATTCACAGTCACTCAATAACTAGCTTTTGTATTTCATATTTAAGGAAAAATATAGTCATGCGAGATCTTGTTATATTCATCTTATTGTGTACTTTATTAATATCTAATTTTTACCAAAACATATCTAAAGATATTAATAGTGTAAACTATGCATTGGTAAGTATGAAACTAGAAGTGTTGCAATCAAATTGAAGCCTATATATTTGAATTAACTTTGAGCAAAATGTTGTGTTTTGGACAAAAGCCATCAAGCTTTTTTTTTGCTTTTTCCCGCATGACGTGAAAGACCCATGGATACATGAACCATTTAGATTTCCCAAGGTTCATGGTTTTTGTCATCCAGGAATCATTTATTGTTCATGATTAAGCAAAACAATAAACGGCTTATCCCCATGAAAAATTTATTTTGTTCATGGTTAAGTATGCTTTTTTTTATATCCATATGAATCACGAAACAGTATACAGAAGGGCATGGGGATTCGAACCTGTGACCTATCATTCACAACACCTCAATCTCAACCACCAGGCCAAGTTAAATATGCTTTAATGATGCGTTCTATTCCCTCAAATTCTTCTAAACTTATTTAAACTAAAATTATCTTAACTGAACTTATATAAACTTGTCTAAACTTAATCAAACTTATATGTACTTATTGAAATTTATTAAAGTTTATTTATAAGATTTTAAAAACTATTTAAACTTCTTTGAATTTGATTGAACTTATTAACTCTCGAACATTTTTTTTAAGGTGATAAAAACACACCTTAAAAAAAATGGAGGAGTGTATTACTATTTACTACTATGTATTGGCGGGTTCCATATTGAATAAACTCTGTTTAGTATTTATATTTTATCCATGATTAAACCACAAGTTAAGGTAATATAAGGATAAACTTTCACAAAGTTGTAAGTCAAGGATCTCATAGTCTAATGTTTAGGGTTAAAGACCTTTAACCTTGAATAGATAAATATTAAAAGTCGAAATTCTGTCAATTTTTTCATGGATATAAAGAATGATAAATAGCACACTAAAAAAAATAAAAATTAGTTGTATATCTTTCTAGAATTTTCGCAAATTGCAAGCACGTATGTGGATTTTCAAATTGGGGTAATTAAATGAAATTAGGTACTGTAGTATGTAACTGTAATTATTAGCATATCAGTAATTACGTAACAATTAATATGTTTCTGAAAATAATATTAACAAACACCCGTGGGCCGTGGGCCGTCTGTATGTCATGCCTAGCCCACGACTCATGGGCTAGTTTAAGGCAGATTATCATTTCTTGTTCTAAACCCTATTACTAAAACTCTGGCCAATTCCCAGCCCATAACCCACACCTTGTTTCCATGCTGGATCGGCCCAAACCCATGCTGAAGACTGCTGTACCGCATACTAGCATGACCCACTGCACTCTACTTAGCTGGTTGATGAAGAAGGAACAAATCACAAGTATTACTTAAAAAACTTTTGGGCCCGAGCTACGCATGCATAATGATATTTTTCATTTATTAATATTTTACTTTAAATTGATAACCGTAAATATAACTTGGTTTAGTAGTTAAGACTTTGATGTATGAGGTTGAAATCACGGGATCAAATATTATACAAAGCATTTTCTAATTTTTTCATTGTATGTGAATTATATGGATTAAAAATCCCTAATGAAGAGCGACACATGACATCGTTTCTTGTTTAGGAACGTCTTTTAATATATTAGTATACATAGATGTGGCCAGTAGGGATGGCAATCCAATCCGAATCCGACCCTGGTCCGCTCCGATCCGAAGGAAAAAATTCGAGTTGACTCCGACAAAAAAGTAATCCGACTCCGACTCCGTTTAAAAAATCCGACTCCGAGTCGGAGGAGGGTCGGAGTCGGATCTCATAAAATAATCCGACATCCGACTCCGACTTTGAGTCAAATCAATCATTTTTTCTTATTTATGTAATGTATTATTTATGTATAATCTGACTTCGACTTTCAGCCAGTTGTATTATATAGGCTTTTCCCACAGAAAAAATAATTAAAAAATTGGAAGAAAAATAAGTCGGATCAGGTTCAGAGTCGGATGTTCGGATTTTAAGTCGGATGTCCGGATTTTAAGTCGGGTCGGATCTCGGAGTCGGATGTTCGGATTTTAGGTCGGGTCGGATTCGGATTTTCAAAGTCGGGTCTCGGAGTCGGAGTCGGACTCGGATTTAAAATCCGACTTTCTGTAGGGTCGGAGTCGGATTATGCATAATCCGGTCCAAGTCCGACCCGTTGCCATTCCTAGTGGCCAGACATACATTTAGCTTAAAAGCATGTAAATGATTCCGCTGATGTTTATGCCGATTTTGTACCAAGTACGCAAAAGGTATTGGGGAGCCAATATACTTAAACAAATGTGAAATAAATAATGATCAACAAGAACGTAAATAAAAGAATAAAAAGACAAACAATTGTTGACGCGAAAAACCCAAATGATGGGAAAAAATCGTGGGTGACACTCTTGATCACCAATCTACTATTATAACGGCATCATCAATACAAGTATACACTCTGGTGAGCTCATTGCCAAGTACAAACTCTAGCGGGAAGTTGTTGATTAGCAGCAACAAAAACTAGTCTCACGATGAAACAAATAAATGACATAGCATCTCCTAAGTTCATATAAGTGTCACAGCTCATTAGCTCCCATCTTTTGTTATCAAGAAAAAGCTTCATCAGAAGTTGAGCTAGACATCATGGACTAGGAGGTCGGGCACATATATATGATATATGTGTCCACTAACCACTACTAGGCTACTAGTCTATCAGATATTAGTACAAGTTCGAGATGTACGCGCGTGCTGGGGAATGCATGATGTGAGCCGTGCATGGGTTCCTTCTAAAAATGTTGACAAAAGTCTGGTGGAAAATTATCTTTTCTCACTGTGTCAATCGCGCACAGCCCAAATTGCATGAAGCTTGTTGGCCTAGCTAGCATGACCAGATTAATTTGTGAAATCTAGTAAGCTTGAGAAATTGTTAGAATTAAGAGGATAAATTAAAATGAAGTACTTATAACTTATACGCTCACTTTAAACTTCCAGGCCACACCCATATACAAAATACAGTTATATAGCAATGTAGGCAAGACAAGTTTTATTTACCGAGTAGTACTTGGTCTAGTGGTAAGGAGAGCATCCTTCCAACCTTGGGGTTCAATCCCCACTAGAGGCACTTTGAGGGTAGGGATTCCCCTTACCCTTCCCTTTTACTCTCAAGTGCCTGGCCCATTAAGACCCGAGCGGGTTTCGGGCGGCACTTTGAGGGTAGGGATTCCCCTTACCCTTCCCCCTTACTCTCAAGTGTCTGACCCATTAAGACCCGAGCGGGGTCCGCATCCCTTCTTCTTCCCAAAAAAAAAAAGACAACTTTTATTTTGGAAATATTCACAAGAGACATCCTAATTATTATCTATTTTATTTTATAAGTCCCAACTATATATTATTCCTTACAGGTACCAATTTTACTATCTTGTGACTTTCATAAGTCTTGAGTTACTTATAATCGGATTATAATGTAAGATTTTTTTATCATTCACCATTTTCGGACACTTCCTGCAAGTGACAGTTTTACCTATAAATTGGGATGAACGTTTACTTCTAAACTTGTTATAAATAAGTCGTGACCTATAAAAATCACAAGATGCTAAACTTGAGATTTACATGGAATAATTCATAATTGGGACTTATAAAAAAAAAAAGGGTAATAATTAGACCGTTTTTGTAGATATTTCCTCTTCTTTTTTCATACAAGAACAACTATAATGATGTAAGGGCAGACAGTCCAATTCCAATTAGTATAGATTTTGTTTTTTTTATATTTGTACTATCTCAAACTCTACTATATATTCATAATTGTAAATGTTCCCATGTGTTATATTTTCAGCCTTTCGTATCCTTCCCTGCCATGTAACGAAAAAACACAAGTTGACAATAACTGCAAAGAAACAAAATGATAAGTTTTAGTAAATCTATAATCATTTTTTTGGTTGCCTACCCGATTCACCTGAGCTTTACTCCGACTACATCTGAGTCCGACTCGGGTTGTATATCTGGCTTTGGTGGATGAGTCTCTCAACAAGAGTTTCTACATACAGTAAGGCTCGAACTCGAGACCTCCCTTAAACGACATCAGGCTACTTACCTCTTGAACCAAATCTTATTAATAAATAAATCGATAATCATGTCTCATAGAAGTTTTATTTGGCTGCAAAGTTGGTATATATATGCCCGTGACCCACCAACTTATTGAAATGCATGGTACGGGGTCATTGCTCATTATGCTTAATCCCAATCTTCATACACTTCTTTGATCTTTCAATTCGAAGGAATATGAAAAATATGGTAAAGGAGACAATACTGATTACTGAATACGTGGGAAATTATTTTGAGCGAAAATCTAAGTGCTTTAATTTGCATGTTCCGAAAAGGCAAGGCATAACATGAGCTAAAGCTAAAGCAAACATCAAGAGTTGTAAATGTAGTGAAACAGAAGTTTACTCGAGTAATTAAGCATAATTTGACCTCCCTTGCTATCCTACAGTTAGGGATGACAACGAGTCGAATTTGAATTGTATTATGCATAATTCGATTCCGACCCTACAAAAAGCCGGATTTTAAATCCAACACTCGACTCCGACTTGAAATTCGACTCCGACCCGACGTAAACTCTTAACATCCGACCTGACTTTTATTTTCTCCCATTTTTTAAATAGAAAAATCTTCTACAATACAAATAATCTAATATACTATTAATTTGATAATCATATGAAAAACTTATATAATACAAATAATTTAAACACTACTAATCTACTATTATTTCTAACCATCATTCCTTCAATGGAAAAATCTTATAATTCCCGCGTTTCTAAATAAGTGCGACATGGAGAAGTTGCACACAAACCAATATTTTTGGAGAGAAAAAGTTAGGGACCGCACTTATAAAGTTTAAGAGTAATTTATTACTATAGAACTGTTAGATTTATAATTAATTTGGGATTCATACACCAACCCACCACCCACCCAAAATCACCATCATCACTGCCACCATTCCTTGACAAACACCACCATAACCACCAGCCACCCAAAATCCCGACCACCACCATCACCACTGCCACCATTTCTTAACGAACACCAATAAAACCACCAACATCCAAAATCTCGACCACCATCAACATTACCACCATTCTTTGACGAACACTACCAAATCCATAGTTTTCCCCCACCACCACCATCGCACCAACACACCATCCCACCAACTCCACCACCGTTCAAAAATCGATACCTAACCCTTGTTTCACCAACACCACTGCCGGCATCTTCTGCCTCTTCCCATCACCACCATCGCACCAACACACCAACCCTACCACCGTTCAAAAATCTAGTGTGTAGGGGTTCCGAAACCCTAGATCTACAACTATTGGAGATGAAGAAAGGAGTATGGAGGAGGTGAGAGAAGGTGAGGAGGAGTTATAGGAAACGAAGGAGAGGAGAAAGAAGGGCCTAGTGGTGTTTGGTCGAATTTGGTGGCGTGGTGGTAGTGGCGTTGGGTCGTATCTGGTGTCGGGTTGGTAGTGGTTGTAACAACCCACCTAATTAGCATCTTAGATTAATGCTATTAATAACATAAATGAGCTATAGCGAATTAGGTGACGTTACTTAAGCTTCCCGTTTCCCTCTCTAATAAGGAAACCTCAAGACTTGAAAGTATCTTATCATCTTTTTCTTTTAATATCTATTAATAACTATTACAAACCATGTTTTAAAAATACATAACATGATACACATAAGTATATTGCATTTCAAGTATTATGAATATAGAAAAATAACAAACATCTAGGTTTAACAACACGGTGGCATGCGCTTCAGATATTTCAAACAACAGCCTCCTCACCTAGCCTTGCAATTTCGTCACTGCCCGGGAGGACAGTTTTGGAATGACAATAACAACCAAATCAGCAAAGCTGGTACACGATTTTCTAGTTCTCATGTTTGATTTACATAGGAGGAGTTCTTGAGTATCATGCTTGTATAAAAGGAAGAAAAACTCGTTATTTAGTTACATGTATCTTATAATACCTCAATGTGTAAGTTGGCTTGGAACTCTTTATACTCTCGATTATGACCTTAGGAAACGTTCTTCTCAATATAGTTCTTCCCTAACGTTTTACTCCTACAATTAACCGAGGAAGAGGCACGAATAGAGTGGGTGATCTTCCCTCTCTATACTCATGGGAACGTCTTCCCAAAATAATTTATGTACTGCTTGCAAGACTTAATCCAAGACATGTCCCATTATTCACTTACATACACACACTACAATGTGATCATCACTGCTGTCGCAGTATCTTCCCATATCATTACTATAATACTTGGCTTCATTTCGACTAGATGTCATAACATTTATTTTACTACAACATTAGTAAACATGGAGTACTATATTCCTCACTTACATCTACTACATTGAGAGTGTTTAGTTATTAAGGGAAAAAAATCATTCTGAAATCATGGTGTAAAAAAGCAGGAGTATAGTTCTTGTTGCAAGAAAGTAATTTCTAATACCAAAAATAGCATATTAACCTAGCTTAATCAGGAATCTCTTACTTATTAGGTGAGCTCATTACCTTCATGCAGTAGGTATATAGAGTTTACCATTCCTCATTCATCATGGCAACCATCACCCATTTTACATGCAAAGATCATAACATAATTTCTAAATCACTTCATCATTTAACTATGTCTATGTTGATTAAACATGCATGCAACCACATCCCAATTGTAATTTAGTTACTCCAGCTTACATATCACTCATTCATCCACAAGGATCTCATTATTTACTCACACAATTCATAAATAGCATAATTTAAAAAAGAAAAACCAAATAGCTTTTATAGGATCAGTTCTTATGTACCTTACTTCCTTAGCTTAATTTCCTTAAGTTCCTTCAACAATTTTATCCTTAGCTTCCTATCTTGTCCCCTTACAATGTATAAACAACTATCATCAATAATATGAAGTAATTTCCTCAAAACAAAGCTTGATAAACAACCCAAAGATATGTCTTTTTTTCCAACTTACCTTAGTGTATCTTTCCTCCTCAAATTCTCCAAGCTTCCCTTTGTTTTTCTCGAGATTCTTGGCCACCCAATACGCACCTATAAGTTTAGAGTATCCTAGTTAGTTTGCATGCAAAAGAAATGAAGTTGAAGCCCAAGAAAAATGGAGAAGAAGACCAACATGTGCTGGTCGCTGGTTCCAGCGTAAGTGTGGCGAGAAAGAAGAGAGGATCTGTTGGGTGGAAAGTTTTTGTGTGAGTTAGAGTGTGAAATTTGGAGTGAGGTTCCTCTTATAAGTCTACTAGGCTGGTATAATGAAAGTTTGGATGTATCTCCCCTAGAATGATCTGGATGGCCCCCTCTTCTTGGGTTTACTCCCATCAGAATTTGTTAGCAACTTGTTCTTATTCATCTTACCCTTTTCTCCTTTCTCTGGACATAATTTTGCTTATTTGTTTTACATTATAACCCACCTAACTTGGTTACTTATCCCCTTTTAGTAATTTAATAATAATACTTCTCACAAGTAAGACAAAACTATCCTTATTAGAGTGGGAATGTTTGTAAAGTTTTTTAAGTTAACTCTCCCTTATAACCATTACTATTCTCACTACTCTAATCATTATTATATTTATATTATTATTAGGGTTATGATATATGCAGCCTTTATAAGACATAAATATATTGCTTAAAATGGAATTTAATTGTAAATTTATGACAAAAGTTTGCATTAATCTATGTAATAAATGATTAGTTAATGCTTGTTTTTTCTATTTTTAGCTTCTTATATGCAGCCCTTAAGGCTGCATTTAGCTTTTTCCTTATTATTATTAGGAAAATGATATACATAGCCCTAAGGGCTATGTATAAGGTGCTTAAAATGGAGATAAAATATTGAATCAAACATTTATTACCTCAGTTGATATGAAAATATGTCTTGAATTCTTAAACTGTTTCTATTTAAAGAAAAGTATTTAATGCTTATATGTAGCCCTTACATGTTTCTTTGATTCAAGACATATTTTCATATCAACTGAGGTCCTTACATATAACATTACCCTTATTATTATAATTACATGTTTCTTTGATTAATGTGATAAAGCATACTTCCTCTGTTTCTTTTTACTTGCAACAGTTTGACTTTCACGCTTGCCAATGCATAATTTCAACCATCAATAAGTTTAATTACCGATAGATAAAAATTATAAAAAATATATATTCGGAAAATATACATTCAAACGTATCTAACAAGATCTCACATGAATATGTTTTTCCTTAACTATAAATCACCAAACATAAACTAAGTAAAGTTGATGAATAGTGTAAAAGTCAAACCGTTGCAATTAAAAAGAAACGGAGGAAGTATGTAGCAACTAAAAAAAGACGGAGTGAGTTGTCCAAATGTAACAAGTAGATAAAACCATCCAAAATACAAGAATATCGCTCGAAATAAATACTCTTCTCTCTCCCTGTGTCATCATGTTCTTCGCCTGAATTCCCTCATTTCCCACTCCCCCAAACACAACTTTCTCTCTCTCAAATTCCAATGCCCTAATAAAAAAAAAAAAACCAAAAATGAAGAGTTTAATAAAATCTTAAGTATTACACTCAACACATATTCTAATGGCAACAGCCACCACAACTACAACCACCACTTCAACTTCCACTACAACCACCAAACCAAAACGCCGTCGTTTCCGCGAAATCACAATTTCATCCTCTGCTTCCCCTGAACTCGTTCTCAACTCACTGAGTCCAACTCAGTACCACCACCTCCTCACTCTCTCTCCTCAAATGTCCGACTACAACTCCCCACAACATCATCATCTTCAACAACAACAACAACACATGATGACGTACCCTTCAAGTTTCACCAAGTTCAACTCTGCACTCACTGCGGGCCTACTCAACCCGATGTCTCCTCCCCCTCAAACCCGATCAAGCCCGACTCTCTTCGAGATGATGGCTAGTGAGCCCGACATTCAGCCCGTATCCAGATCCACTCAAAACGGCGTCGTTTCTTCCTCTATTAAGTCTTCTTCTCCACCTCCATTGTTGGATAGACAAGGGATGTTGCAACTTAGGATTAATGAGATTTTGGCCAATACAAGTCCTGGGAATCAGTTTAACGATCTGGGTTCGAGTGATATTAGGTTAACTTTGAGTTCTAAAGATGGGTTTTCTGTTGATTTGTGTGTTCATCGTCACATTCTTGTGGGTCATAGTAGGTTTTTTGCTGGCAAATTTGGGTTCAAGAATCATAGAGGTAGTAATGGTAATGGTAATGGGGTTGAAACGACGCCGTTTTCTGTTGAGATATCTGATTGTGATGATGTTGAGGTTTATATTGAGACTTTGAGGTTGATGTATTGTAAAGATTTGAGGAGGAAACTTATGCGTGAAGATGTTCTTAAAGTTCTTGGCATTCTCAAGGTATCATCTTTTTTTTTTTTTTTGTTTTTTATGTTGTGTTTTTGTTTGGTTGTTTAATGATTGAGTTGTGGGTAAAGTCTGTTTGATGATGCAGCATGATGAAAAATTGGAGTATAATTTTAGTGAATGTAAAAGTAGTAACTAAATGGGGCATTATGAATAGTTGATGTTAAGTTTTGTGCGTTAATTTAGAGATGTATTCTTGACTTATAGTAGAGATGTATTCTTGACATATTATGTAGATAAGGGAGGTTGGTGGAAAAGTTTTGGCCCTTTTTGGTAAGGAAATGAGTAGATGAGGAAGGTTGGTGATAAGCTATGTTACTCAGACTCGGCTAGGAGTGTTGACTCGGTTATGGTGTCTGGGTTTTGGGCTCCGCCATTTCGTCGAAAAATGTCAAGTTTTTGGTTTGAAATGAAGTATTGACACTAGTCGGACACGGGTATGGGAGGTAATTAGGAGAGTCGGAGTAAAACGCAGCTGATAAGTTTGTTGCGAATTGTGAGTTTCTTATATTGAATAGTGTTGAATTGAAGGACTCCAATACTACAACTATGATACTGTTTCAATTTGGCTGGGAAGGCATGAATGGAATATACATTTCATTCCATTGAGTACAAATTGATGCAAATTGGAGTTTTGTTGCATTGGTTGTTGTAATGTTAGTTTCGAGAAGCATATGCAGTTTCTTCGGCAGTCTGTTGATACAAATAGAGGTGCAATTAGTGTTACATATTCGCGGCATGGGAATGTGTTTAGGAATGCAATTCACTTCCTACCTTTGGTAAATTAGCCCAATAATAAATTTCATATACAGTCTTGCTTTTCTCAGATCGAATTTTATTGGTTGTGGGGTGGGGTGGGGTGGGGTGGGGTGTGGGGAGAGGGTTCAAGTTAGCTAACCTCAGGTTCATGGGGGGTTTCGAGGATGGCAGTGTTTTGTTGATGGCATTCCTCTCATCTGGCAGTAAGGGTTAAGTTTGAAAAGGAATAGGTCATATAGAAAGCCATGTTACATGTCGATTTCTTTTCTATTTCTTGTAGGTTTGAGCCTCAATTGGGATTCATGTGAGGGTATTCTCTTGTGTTGGCGTGTTTAATGTAAAGTTCATATACAAGTCAGCTTACATGTTTCTTCGTTTTGCTTTATGTAGGTTTCAGCTGCAATTGGATTTGATGCTGGGGTATTGTCTTGTTTGGAGTATTTGGAAGCTGCACCATGGGCCGAGGACGAAGAAGAGAAGGTAGCCTCACTACTATCTGAGCTACATCTTGAAGGCATAGGTGCTAGTGAAGTTCTTAAGAGAGTTTCCCTCGATGCAACAGCTCCTGTAGAAGACAACATTAGTGACAATGAAGAAGTGCTTTTGAAGCTCTTAAATGTAGTTCTCGATGGTAAAGACGAGAAGGCAAGGCGAGAGATGAAAGGATTAGTCTCTAAAATGCTCCATGAGAATGCAAATCATAATGATTTAAGAAAAGAGTCTTTGTATTCTGCTTGTGACGGATGTTTGCAGCGACTCCGCCACCATTTCTTACAAGCTGCAGCATCAGACCTCCAAGATGTGAGTCAGATAGCAAGACAGGCAGATAACTTACACTGGATCTTAGATATCCTGATTGACAGGCAGATTGCTGAGGACTTCTTGAAGACATGGGCTTCACAATCAGAAATGTCAAAAGCACATTCTAAGGTTCCGCCAGTCCATAGGTTTGAGATCAGCAGGGTAACAGCAAGGTTATTTGTGGGCATCGGAAAGGGACAACTATTGGCATCAAAGGATGTGAGGTGCTTGCTATTACAAACATGGTTAGTGCCCTTCTATGATGATTTTGGGTGGATGAGGAGGGCATCAAAGGGACTTGACAGACATTTGATTGAAGACGGCCTTAGTAACACCATCATTGACTTTGCCTTTGTCATGGCAGCAAGAAATCCTTCTTGCTTGGTTTGACAGGTTCTTGAACTCTGGTGAAGATTGTCCTAACATACAGCGGGGTTTTGAAGTTTGGTGGAGACGGGCATTCTGGAAACGGAATAGTCAATATCAGCCTGAGCGTCCGCATGTCCGTGTTGCAAATGGGAATGCTGAAAATAAATAGACAGTAGCTTTCCAAAAATGCAGCAAGTAACAAAGAACTGAGTTGTTGTGAATAGCCGTTGTTCCAGCTGCAACACTAGTTTGTACTTGCTCTGTTGCTCATTCCTTGTTGCATGTGAGATCGAGGTTCAGTGTTGAAGATCTCTTCGGATATTATACCCATTAACCACGTTTGATTTGGTTTTTCGAGTTTTTTTCCCAGCTTCATTGCTGAAAGTTACTGCTAATCAAAGCAATTCTTGTTAATAGTTGGTTATCACTCATCATATATTGGATGAGATAATATAATGTTGAAAGCATGGGATATACAATGAGGGTGTTGTGACTTGTTGGCGCATGGTATGCTTGAAGACATGGCTAGTGTTAGTGTCATAATTAGCACTATTAAGACAATGGCACATGCCAACTTATGAACATACTCATTGTAGTCTACATTCATTTGTAAACCATGTCATTTTCAAGTACAGCCAGAGTAATCACTCTTTTGTCATTCATTTAACGATTGAGGTTAGTAGATCACGGGGATTATTTGGCGTTATTTGGACTGGCGAATCTGAGATATTTTTGGCAAAATACTACCTCCGCTTTTTTTGTTGGACTTCCTATATTTTTCTTTAAATGATCGCTTTTTTTTTACTTGTTATATTATTTCAACTAGGAGACTTGGTTTATCAAAAAGAAATACTATTATATTTATTTCTCTCTTTTTCTACTAAAAAATAATACTATTATATTTGTTTTTCTCTTCTTGCACCAAAAAGTATTACTTTTTCATATTTTTGTTTCACCTCATTTTATGACAAAGGGGTTAAAAAATACACCAAAAAAACTGAAAGGAACATCTCCTAAAAACTAGTGAAAACATCGTGAATATCTAGCAAGTAAAAAAAAAACAAAGAGAGTATGTCACATATGAGCTTCGCAATTGCATATTGCTAAAAAAATCTTCTTGTCTAAATTGTTTTACATATTTAACTTTAATGATTAATACCAAGCACTAAGTGTCTAGTGATAAAGTTATTTATCTCACAACTATGTGGTGTGATTAAATTCATTAAAGGCACTTTGGGGAGGAGATTCTCCTTATACCGCAATGTCATTTTTAAAGGAACGATATAAGACTTTCAATGACCATTTGACCTTTTTCTGTTAATGTATAACAATGATTTTACGGTTTTTTCACCATATACCCCTGACTAATTTTTTTTGCACCCGTATACCCTCGCAAGTTTCCAAATTCACCATATATCCTTCACGTTTCAAAAAATACATCAGCATGCCCTTATGACTAACGGTGTTAGACTTCCGTTACTCATTAGGCCCTAATTCTCCCCTATCCTAATTAACTAACCTAAATCAAACCCTAATTCTAACCCTAACCCTAATTTAATACACTAACTTGGGCCCTAACCCTAACCACCCCTTACCCCACTGCACCACCACCCCGTCACCACCACCACCTGCCCTTTTCCCCCGCTGACCGCCCTCCCCTTCCTCCGTCACCACCACCACCACCACCCTTCCCCCGCTGACCCCCCTCCCCCGCGCCTGCTGCGCGAACCCCCCTCCCCTCCCCTCCCCTTTCCCTGCTGCTAATCGAACCCCCCTCCCCTGCGCTTGCTGCGCGAACCCCCTCCCTTTTCCCTGCTGCTAATCAAACCCCCCTCCCCTCCCCTTACCCTGTTGCGCGAACCCCCCTCCCCGCCCCTTCCCCTATCGCGACCCCCTTCCCGCTACAGCAACCCAGATGCGCGAAAATCGAACCTCCTTTGTTCTTCTCCGGCGAGTTTACAGGGGAGGGGAATTTGAGTCGGGAGATGCGAGGGGATGGGGGGAAGGAGGCTTCGGGGTAGTGGGGGTGGGGGAGGGGTCTGCGAGAGTGGGGATGGGGTGGGCTTCGAGGGTGGTGGGGTAATGGGGGTGGGTGGGTTGCTGGGGTAAGGGTGGGGGAGTGGGGGGGTAAGGGGTGGAGGGGTGGTTAGGGTTAGGGTATTAGATGAGGGATTAGGGTTAGGGTTTGGCATAGGTTTAGGGTAGTTAATTAGGATTAGAGGGGGGATTAGGGGTTAATGACTAACGGCGTTAGCCTTCCGTTAGTCAAAAGGCTAAGTTGATGTTTTTGTCGAAAGGTGAGGGGTATATGGTGAATTTCAAAAGTTGAAAGGGTATACGGTGCAAAAAAAATTTTGTCAGGGGTATATGGTGAAAAAACCGATGATTTTATCACTTATATGAACAATATATGATTAATATTCGAGGGCTTAAACAAACCTGCTGATTTATATGCACTTTCTCCAATAGAGACAGACATTTCTCGATTTAGTCTAATTTGCCTTTCCATAATAGACTGCCTACTTCATTTTTGGTGGGTCAAACTTTAAAATCTTTGACTGAATATTCTCATTTGTATATATAAAAAAACATATTCATGTGGGATCTTGTTAGATTCCTCTTAATGTGTAGTTTCATAATATCAATTTTTTATATTTTTTATTAATACGGAATTGAAGATATTAAACGTCAAAGTTACGTCTTGGAGACCGTGTAAAAAAGAAACAAGCACTATATTATGAGACGGAGGGAGTATTTTTTTAGCGATTTAGATATATGCAGTCCTAAGAGTTAACCATAAATATTTAATACATGTTTTGACATGAATACATGATGTTATTGAATATATTAAGGGTTACTTGACTAAGGCTGCTGATTTCATGGCTAGGAAGGCGCATGACTTCCCTTCCCTGTTATATTGGTTTCCTCCTTATTGTATGGATTTCTCCCTTATCATCCGAAATGATGTTTTAGGCTGGCCCCCGGACTAGGGTGTTAGTCTAAGCTTCTTCTCCTTATCAAAAAAAAAATAAAAATAAATAAATCATAATGTTTCTGAACTTATTATTCCGTATACTATGCATCTATGTTTGAAATTTTTTGGTATGGGAAGTTCTTGTCAAGCAACATTTATATTATTAGCCCATCATAATTGAAATGCCAGTGAGGTAGTTGTGTTATGCAGGTAAATAAATGATCCTAACAAGAAGACATGAAAGAATTTGAAATGTCAATGATACGACGTTATCAATGTGGGACTAAACTCAAGGCTTTTGCTTCCCGACTAGGGAAACATGTTGCATGTCAATGTTAACTGTAGAGTGATGGTTTCCAAACTTTTAGTCATGGAGTCTACTCCAAGATTTGGCTATATTAAGGAGTGTAATGAAATATCCCTTGCTTCATTAGAGGTAGGTGGTGAATGTGCTTTGTCCTATATGTGAAGTGATACCATATTACCATCAGATTCTTTACTCTTTCAGTAATTTAATCCAACAACTATAAATTGATAATATTCTCTTTTGAGAATTTTCAACTTTAATTCGTGCCAAGGCAATCACAAACAAGTATGAGCGAAATTTTAACGCCGAATCAAGATTTCAATCACTGTACAATGTTTTTTTTTTTTTTTACAGTATATGTACAATGTCATGGAGAAAGTATTCTCCCATACTTGATATTTGACAACTCGTCTCATATCATGACTCTTTTGTAATTTTACTAGCAACTTGATACAATACAATATAATAAACATTCACTCGAATGATTAGATGCAGCCATGATATGATATAATAGGTAATTGATATGATAAGATGATGTTAAGATATGATATACTAGTCATCTAATACATCAAAAAGATTTCAACTAACAATCCCCAAATAAAAATCAATCCGACTTGCGTGGACCCAGTTCACACTAAAAATAGTGTGGACCAGGTCCAGGCACGTGACCCGTTATATCACTTTAACATACCCTATATCACTTTAACACACCCTATATCACTTTAACACACCCTATATCACTTTAACATACACTATATTACTTTAACATACACTATATCATTTTAACACACACTATATCACTTTAACACACCCTATATCACTTTAACACACACTATATCACTTTAACATACACTATATCATTGTAACATACACTATATCACTTTAACATACACTATATCACTGTAACATATACTATATCATTTTAATATACACTATATCATTTTAACATACACTATATCACTGTAACATACACTATATCATTTTAATATACACTATATCATTTTAACATACACTATATCATATCAATATACACTATCATAAACTCACGTGATATGGATCGGGTGCACACTAATTAGTGTGCACCGGGTTCATATTAGTTTTTTTAAATAAAAATATATGAACATGAATTAATTTTTTTAATATTTATTTTTGTCATAAAAATTACTGAAATGCCATGATAGATAATTTGCCCAATATCGAGTATAAGAATGTCATTGCTTTAATGTCATGCACACCTAGTGGGGGAGTGACAAAATTAAGGTTTGAAATTGAGTATAAAAATCGTGACAATCGTATCAACCTAGTAACACATTTTATTTTATTTTTTAAAAAAATGGTATGAAGAATTCTTCTGAGTTGTCCTCGCACAGGGTCCCCACCCAGAGGCCCATTACAAGCCAGACACCCCCCACCTGCTGAACTTAATTGTCAGAACTGATCATTCTGACCCGACCCGCGGGATCGACCGGGCCCGATTTTGGGCAGAATTTTTCGGCACGGTCCGAATTTTTTTTGGCTTTGGCGGCCAAAAATGACTTCTTAGTCCATTTTTTGGGTGGCCTGATTTTGGCCCGAAAATCCCGTTAATTGTTACCCGAAATAACAGGCTTTGGGCACAAAAATTCGGCCCGACCCGACCAATGGGCAATTTTTTTTTATTATACCGCGGCTCAGCCCGACCATGATCACCTTTATTAATTGTCATACTTCTCATAGCACAACTATTAATTTCTCTAATAATCTATTTGCAAAATGATGAGTAATTGATATCTTTATAGAGTAAACGAATCTAAAAACATTTTATATAGCAAAAAATTGAATCTATGTAGTACAACATGAGTGCCTCAAAAAATGATGAGGTCTTGAAGGAATACAACTTTGTTCTCTTTAGCTGATTTTTGGTTAATGTAACTTAATTTTGCTGAACTTAACTTGTATTTTCTCAAATTTAGGGTCAGTTCGATTCAACTTATTTTGACTTATCTGAACTTATCTTAACAAATTTAGTTTATACAATATAATTTAAAATAATTATCTAAGATTTCTTGTTAAAAGAAGATGGCTTATTTTTAGTAGAATATTTTTTTCTTAGAATATTTCACAAAAGATTTAGGCGAAATTTTCTTATAATATAATAGAAATCTACTTGTGTCATTTTTAGTTTAGTGTATTTCACAAAAGATTTAGGTAAGGCATGTGTCCTTTTGGCTAGCAATTGTCCCTAATGCTCAACTTTTTGGCTAACAAGTCCCTAACAATTAACCAAAAGTTTTGGCTAGTTAAGTCCCTAATGCTCACCATTAAAGTTGCTCTAACAATATTTTAGGATACCCAAAACAAAATACATAAACTATAAAAATGAGACAGAGGGAGTAGATTAAGGTTTGACTTCAGTAGTTTGATAGTTGTGAATTGTGATACACCTTAAACAAGACTACAACTTTGCAAACTCCAGCATCATATAACAAAAGGAGCAACACCAGAAGAATGAACCCTAAGAATGTTCAAGATTATCCATAATAATAAAATGTGGAATTCCTCTATAATTTGGAGATTATTTTCAAAGGACGATGCGAAAGAAATTTTAGCAACCCACATTCCAAGAGAAGACTTAGAAGACGAGATTACATGGAGTTGCACCAAAGCAGGGAATTTCACTGTAAAATCAGGTTACTGGTTCTTGAATAATGATCAAAACAATCTTGCTTCTAACATCCCTTTCTGGAAGCTTCTATGGAAAGCTGGCTTCTTTCCGAAATGGAAACTTTTCTTATGGAGGATCTTCAACAACGCGCTTCCTACAGCGGATAATCTCATCAAGAGATCGATTTCGGGGATTAACCCAACTTGCACCTTGTGCAAGTCAAAAGCAGAATCTCTATCTCATCTGTTTAGAGACTGTGATGTTGTCCAAAGAATATGGATCGGGTCCATGGGAATCCACGCAAATAATGGAAATCATCTGACCATTCAGGAGTGGATAAAAATTTTTTTACATCTCTTCAAGCAATGGAAGAAGGAGGATAGCACATTCATGGAAATAAAGTTCATCTCGACACTCTGGGGTATTTGGGTTCACAGGAACGAAATCATTTTCAGGGAAGTGCAGCCAAATCCGGGAAGAATCATGCTCATTATCAAAGACCACATTCTAAGATGGGTAAATATGGAAAAAGACCAGAAACATAAGCTGATTACAGCCCCTCAACGGCTCAGGGCAGCCCATGACAAGTTGCGTCAGCATAGATGGGTAAAAGGTAACATGGATAATATAAGTGTACAAACAATTGTAGTCGATGGAGCTTGGAAAAAAAATGCTAAGACGAATCAATGGGAAGCAGCTATAGCTTGGAAAAATGTTAGCAATGACCCTAACGAGGAAGCTGTCACAAGGATCTTTGCAACCTCGGCAGTTCAGACGGAAGCCTATGCGATTCTTAAAGCGTTATCAGATATGGAATGGCGAACTCCTGGGTTGATAATCAAAACCGACAACTTAGAGGTTATTAAAGCTTTGCAAGCGGACTCTATCACAAATAAGAATATAGACAGCATCATCAGAGATATCAGGAGAATAGCTAATAGTTATATATTTGTGTCTTGCGTCAAGGTAAGTAGAGAAGAGGTTAGATTAGCGCATCATCTTGCTACCTTAGCAAGAAAAAGCTAAGCTCCTCTTGTATTTTCTTGTTTACCCTTTGTCAAAAAAAAAAAAAAAAAAAAAAAAAAAAAAAAAAAAAGAATGTTCAAGATAAGGTAATAATAAATGGACCCTCAATTAGCATAGGTAGGTGGCGTGGACAGTTGGCCCATCTATTGCTGGAATGGTGGGGTCAACTGTCAATGAGCCCCTTTCAATTTTGTTTGCTTCTTTGTCATATCTTTTTTTTTGGGCATAAACTATTCAATATTATAGGAGTAGTTTTCTTGCATTAACAATCTATCCCATGATTTATGAGCCATTAGTATTAATTAACTGAAATTGAAAAAGGAATTGACCAATAATTGCGAATTAAATAAATTGGATGTCCACGTTATTGTGTCAATATAATTCAATCTACAACTAAACCCAAGATTTAAAATCTATTAAATCCTTCAAAAAGTCAACTAATGAGAGAGATGTTGACTATTACTATTTTTTTTTAATTCGTTAATTTACTGGCATAAGCAGGCTCAACCCTCATAAGTTAGTGGGTAAGAAGGAGATCCCAACTCATAAGAAAATTTTCAGAGATTGAAAACTGAGAATTTATACCAAGAAGCAAATATACACACACCCCAAATATAGGGTTGATGAGTAGTCAAACTCCCAATCTCATGATTAGAAGGTGGGAACTCCAACCATCGTGCTCCCACATGATTCTCGTTGACTATTTCTATATGCTACCCATTAAAGAATGAACCAGGGGAACAAAAAGAGGAATATAAAGAAAAAAGAAATTGTATGAACGGATTTAAGGCAAAAAATGTTATAGGGAAGAAAAACAAAAGAGAATTTTTCAATTCATCTACTAAATGAACTTGCAAATCAGGCGACATTTTTGTAATCAAAATGCTACTAATATATCGTTTTGAAAGTTAACTATACAGTTGTAATATTCATATTTTCCCCCTAAAAATATTATTATCTCTAGTATATAAGTCAAGGGGAAAGCTATGGTCTCCTCCAATGAAATGTTTTTTTTGTCCTTACCTAAATATATACTTAATTGAATATTCAGATTTTGTACAATTATATCATTTCCTAATTTTAAGATGGCTCAAAATTCTCCATAATAAACTAAATAAGCATTAACAAAGTAAATTAACAAAATGAGAAAAATTATTACTCAATAAAAAAGAAAAATTTGCTTGGAATAATCCCACATTTGGCCGTTCTTCCAAAAATAATCCCACCTTTGAATTATTTTGAAATAATCCTACATTTACTTGTCAAACTAAGTTTTTGGTCCCAAGAACCTGCAACTTGGTAAACCGGTAAGTTTTCCCTCCTAGACCTCCCCAGCCACCAGACTACGCACCAGCAACCAGGCCCCTCCCCAGCCACCAGGCCCCCACCCCCTCTTTCTGCCCGTCGTCGCTTCTCTCTTCTCCTGTCCCTCTCCTCTTTTCGGATTTCAAAGTGGTGCGAATGGTGGAGATGAGGGTGTGAATGGTGAGATGATGGTGGTGAGATCAATGGTGCGAATGGGAGGGGGTGGGGGCTGCGACGGGAGGGAGGGGGGAAGGGAGGGGGCTGCGACAAGGGAGGGGGTTGCGACAAGGGGAGGGGAGAGGGGGCTGCGACAGGGGGAGGGGAGGGGGGAGGGGGCTGCGACATGGGGGATGGGGTGGGGCAGCTAGGAATTGGGGAGGGGGTGGGGTGGGGCAACAGGAAAAGGATGCTAGTAACCTGTTGTTACCGGTCACTATTTTCTTGGGACCAAAAACTCAATTTAGTAAGCAAAGGTAGGATTATTCCAGAATAATAATCCAAAGGTGGGATTATTCCAGAATAATCCAAAGGTGGGATAATTTTTGGAAGATCGACCAAATGTGTTATTATTCCAGGCAAATAATCCATAAAAAAATTACAAATTTAATTTGATTACAAAACTTTAAATCTAAATGTTTATCTCAATTTTTAAACACTATAAATTATAGTAGTTTGTATAAAAATAATTATAAATCACACTTCTATAATTATATTTTGAAGAAATTTATTAAAATTATATCCAAACAATCGACGCAGGCATCGCGTGCATAGAAGGCTAGTGTTAACATATTTAAACATTTGCCATCACACCGTTTAAATATGCAAGTTTAGTCGTTAAATACTTTTTTTTTATCGCACCATTTCGTTTTTCACTTTTGTTTATGCACTTTTTTGATTATCTATATCCAATTACATATAAGTAAAAATTTGATATTTAGAATATTTGTATCTAGACAAATCTAACAAGACTCCACTTGACTAAAAATTGGGGTTAAGTGGTGAGCTTTCCTATTTTCTTAACAAGGTTTCAATTCCTACCACATATATTTTGTTGGAGTTAAGACTTGAAAAGCCTTAACTTCTTTTATTATATTGTCCCACATTGCTTGTGGGAGGTAATGCCTCCTTGTTTTTATATTCCCTCCCTCCTTCCTATTATTGAGTTGGTATTTGAGATGCTTTTGTAGTTGGATGTAAATATGTAATGTTTGGTTTGGGCTTGCTATCACGCACGCGCGCCGCTCGGACCAGGCCAGGGCCTTGGGCCTTTCATTTTTTGGCTTGATTTTCTCCTATAAAATTAGTGGTGGCAGTTTAGGCTTTTGTGTAAACCTTGGGGAGCTTTCAGGCCAGATCGATTACCACCGTTGTCGGGCCGTAATTGCTTTCAAGACAGTGGTCTCCTACCACATCACAACCTTGAAATCTTTGTCCTCCTGCCATTGCCTTATGTCAGTTTCTAACATATTTGCTTGAGATTTAAGAGGGAGTCAGGTATTTCACTTATAATTAGGGTTGTTCAAAGTGCGATCGAGACCGCACCAAACCGTAACCCAAACTGTTTTTCGCAGTTTGGGTTGGTTTGCGGTTTTAAAATTGCGGTTTGGGTTATGATTTCAAGCAAACCGCTTTTTGCGGTTTGGGTTGGGTTTTAATTTTTGTAAACCAAAACCGCACCGCAAACCGCAATTTTATATATTTTTGTTTTAAAAAAAAAATTAAATACACTAGACAAGGTGGCAAGGTGGCATACAAGTATAAAACTGAAAAAAGAAGTTTGAGGTAAAGAACTTTAACACTTTTGATAAATCATTATTTATGTTGAATTATAAAGTCAACTTCATATCTATTTGGACTCTTATTAACAATTCTTTTTACTCTTAGATTACAAAATTAATGTCGTGGAGGAAAAAATGGTTAAACCGCAAACCAAACCGTTTTGCGCAGGTTGGTTTGGGTTGGTTTGGGCAAAAGTGCAGTTGGGTTTGGGTTGGAAAAATGTTAAACCGTATATTTGCGGTTTGGGTTGGGTTATATCCCAAATCGCACCAACCCAACCCTACTTATAATGAACCTCTGGACGGGATTATATATGGGAGAAGCTCGAATGATTTTTTCTTACATTTGAAAAAAACTAATCCCTCCGTCCCATAATATAAGTCATGATTCTGTTTTTACACGGGAATTAAGGTAAACTAGAATCTTGTTTTATTTAAATAAAAAGATTCATTTTTATTGGGAAACACTTACATGTTTTTTTTCTTTTTAACAAAAAAATAAAAACGTAACATTAATATTGCATAGTTTAATGTGTAGAAGAGTTTAATGGGTTATGAGATACTACTTTATCATTAATAATGGTGCATTGTAAGCTGAAATTATGAGGACTTTTTGGGAGTTAAATTATTTTCATGAGGGTATTTTGGGTATAATTATTGATTGAAAATAGAAACAAGACTTATATTTTGGGACACTTTAAAAGAAAATGGGACTTATATTATGGGACGGAGGGAGTATTTTTTAATAGGGTTAGGCTTTATTCTTTGGACATAATTGGAATTAATTTCCTGAACTGAACCGAAATGATATGATCTGAACTAAATGAAGTGAAATGAATGAAAACTGTGATGGAAACTAACTTAATTTTACTGATACAAACTGAATCGATTTGAACCGATCAGAATTAACCTAAACTAAAATGAATATGTCTAAATTGAACTAAATTTTTATTAATGCGGTCCAAAAGAAGAGAGCCTTAAATAACTTAACAAAGTTGGTTAATAATAATGCGAAAAATGAAAGTAAATATTTTTTAAAAAAGGAAGTATATAGTCGCATATTCGAGTCGGATACGAACCGAAAGGGTTCGAGATAGAAGGAAGCATCTCCTTTATATATACGTGGTGAAGCATCTCCTTTATGATATCCATCTTCATCAAAAGAAAGAGAATCATCGTTTCTGGCGTCTTATAGAGAAAGGAGAGAAAGTAGAGAGAGAGAATTTGTAGAATGAATATTGCACTGAAGAAGAAGCAGCATCTGAGGAAAACCTTATTATATGCGATTTTCCATGAAGAATAGAAGTATTTACTACTCGAAGTATTTGTTCTTTGATCTTGTTCACTTCATCAATCGGCAATTTCTTTATGTGGAACGCTGTTTATCCTATGTTCATGATGATGATGATGATGATTTTGTCGAAGTATTATTAGTTTAATCGAGTAAATAATTATACGACCAGTTGTTTTTGCGGAAGATTTATCAAATCGAAGAACTGGAGTAGAGATCGAGTGTTTTCGATTGAATCTTCAGGTATTGAAAACCTAAGCAGTAAGTTATTTGATTTTTAGTTAGTAGTTTGTCTCGTTGATTTGACTATGAATGAAGATTTTGATGATTAGTTTTCGTTGAAGATTTGTTGTTGGATGATGTATATTGGTAGTAGTAACTGAGAAACTTTAATGCTGATAGTAATGGATGCACATACAGAAGTCAACTCGACGAGATATAACCCTAATTTTATTGATATGTCGGGGAAAATGTCTGGATGTTCTTTAAACGGCATTATTTTGATGAGAAAATGCGATTAGTTGTTTCCTATTGTGGGTGGACGGTCGAATTTGTTGAGAAACTTACTGTCTGCTAACTTCTGGACTTGCTTGACATGGTCTTTAATCGTCCGAAATCCGATGAAGTTGTTGGTTGGAGGCTTGGAGCTGATCAATTATGTTAAGTGCTTGTTTTAGCACTAAATTTCTGAATCTTTAGAATATAACTGATTTTCAGAACAGGTGCATAAGGGCTGAGTAAGCTAAGTGAATGTAATTGAAAGCAGATCTAAGTTGAATGCTTTTGCATCAGTGGCATGTTTGCAGATTTTGTTGTCCTGTTAACCAGGAAGTTTCTCAATCTAATTGGATCGAAACCATCTTTTGAACAGATTGCGTAAATGTGTTTGTTCATGAGAGAGTCTTTAATCTGATCCAGCCTGGAAGGCTTTAAAGTAGTTGTACTGCATCAAGACGGGCAACAAAAGCAGGTTATAGAAGCTTTAACAATTTACACAGACCTATTCTGCACAAGTTCAAAGTGTTTCATCATGCCAGTCTCTGAGATTGAAAAGGTGTATTGTAATATATATTTTGTTCTAGACTTTAACTAGTTTGTATTTTGAAACTTTTCCCGTCCTTTGTTCTAAATGCTTCTGTTTTGGCAACAGGGAGTATCAACATCAGGTTGTCGTTTCAGTGACAAGGCAGAGCATGTACCTATTAAGAAAAGAAGATTCTTGTTTAGGTCTCCGTCACCACCACCACCGACTACGATATCTCCATGCACTGAGGAGACTGCAGATCATACAAGAAGTCAAGATGTTTCAGAGAAACTTTTACTGTTGCCATGTTCTTCTGACATTAATTCGGGTCAGATTGTTGACAATGATAGTAGCATTGATGCTAAGAAATCTGCGAAATTCGGTGACAGATTTGATGAAGACTTTTCTGGTATCTCAATACTTGCAGCTGCTGCTTGCAGTAGCAGTTTGGGAAGAGATTGTGGTTACATGGAGGATGGTTCAGGCGTTGAAGAGTCTTCAGTGCTGGAGCGATCGCGTGATGTTTCTATTAATACTGAAGCACCCTCATCATCTAAGGGGCGTTTGAACGAAGACATTTTGAATTCTTCTGAAATGTCTAGTGGAGCAACTTCATCTTGTGTATACACAGAACCAGTTGGAGAGATTGCATCTATCTCATCTACTGTAAGTTCATCTCAGGAAGTTGCAACTGTTGGTAAAGATGTGAAGGATGCTTCTATGGGGGCAGATTCTCTAACCTTTTCTGGGGATGCTTCGTTCAGCAAAGATGAAGAAACAGTGAGGAATCAAGGGATATTGTCCCGAGACGTAAGGCTGCATTGGGACTTGAATGTTGTGATGGATGCTTGGGAGCAGCCTTTGGATGATCTAGAAGCACAGGATAATGTTGCTTATAACACTACTCACGATGCTTGGAAAGCTAATTGTAGTGACAAGATGGAATCAGAAGTCGATGATTCGCGAGAATATCAGGGAAGTGCATATGCTGCACAAAGCTCTCTTCTACGTGGTGAACCTATGGCATCAGCCAATCAAAGCTCTGGTGAGATGAAGGACAATCAAGATTTTGCCGCTTGCCCCAATCTCGAGCAGCCTCCTCTCTTAGATGAAAAGTCTTTGCCAACCAACTCCAACCTTAACTTGGATGTCATGAGATGTATGGTTGAAGATACTAAATGCAGGCATCATCAAGAAACTGTCAATCCCACTGATGGGTTAGTTGTTGCTGTCCCTAATGAGACGATTCAATTGTCTGCATCTTGTACTATCAGTCAGGCTGAGGATGCTTCTGTGAAGAGTGCGATTTTGATTGACAAGGGTACTGACTATCGATCAGTGATGGAGGGCTGTAAGTCAAATGTTGGTGTGGCTTCCTGTGAGTTACATAATCTTAAAAACACATGTGCTTCTGATCCTACCTTCGATGCTGTGTCAGCTGATACCCATATGAGCTTGTGTACGTCTTCAGCTGCAGAGGATCCAATTCTGGAGACAGCTAAAATTTCTCGTTTGGAAGAAAATGCTCTTGTACAGAATGTTGACCTGAAAACAGTGGAGCCACGAGAGCTGGTGGAATTTGCTATGGCAAATGATGATAGTGGCCTCCCTCACAATGGGGGACCCGACTCCATGTCTAAAAGATGTGAGCTTCTGGTAGCTTTAAATACTAAGCTGCATGATGTTAGTAAGATTCTGGATGGATATAGAGATAGTAATAGCGAAACCATAAAGAAATCTTTCTGAAATTCCTCGAGCAATATGCAAGGAATCATGTGATTCTTACTTCCTTGAGACTTGCAAAACTAACATTGATATTTGAATTATTCAAATTATACTGACAATATTGATAACGGAAAATCTCTTAAACATAGTAATGATGTGATTGTTCAATGTCATCCAATTTTGGCAGTTGGAACTGATGCAGCTGATGAGCTTCAGGAGGATTATGATTCGCAGTATGAAGATGGGGAGCTAAGGGAGTCTGGTGGGCGTGCTTGGGAAGAATATGATGCTGTGGACAGAGAAGCTGAACATGCAGAATATGTGACGAACTACAGAGAAATATACCCTGCCAGTCCAACTGAATACCATGTCTCTGAGTCTGGCCGAGTTGAGGACAGCAACAGTGGGAGAAGGGGACTTGATGCTGCTGTCTCTGCTCATAATTGTAAAAATGACAAGGAGGTTTATAGGAAGGCTGCTGAAGTAATTCGAAATGTAAGGGAAGATGATGAAAGTAACCAAATAAAGTCGAGTCATGCTGTAGATAAAACGGAATTAGCCCGGGGAAACAAACAGCTTGTGAGTAGTACGACCTTTTCAGATTTGGCAAATCGAGCTGCAGATGCTAATGAGAAAAAGAATAGAATGCCTAGTCATATTGATGGATCACTAGCTTCTCGAGGTACTGAATCAAGAGTTCAACCAAAAGTATTCAGGAACAGCTTGCAGTCACAGCTTGAGGGTCCAGTTGCTCGTGATGATGCATATAGGGAGGATTTATTCAGGAAAAGGGAGAACAGGTATAGTGCTGTGCTGGTTATGTGAGCTTTTCATGACTGCTTAGACCCCCTCTTTGCGCCTTTCCCTTTGTCCTATGTTCTCTTAATATTTTCTTCTGATGTAGGGGAATAAACAATTCTTTTTATGTTCTGGGATCTAACTTGTTGATGTCTTATTTGATAGATTTGACCCTGGCTCCATGAGATCTTTTGAGAGGGTGCGATATCCTTTTCAGAATCAAGGAAGAGGACGCCATATTGGTAGTTTGGATAGTTCGTCAGACAATCGTAGAGGTTTTAGGCGTCATTACTCACCTATTACTCATGGACATTCGAAATTTGATCATGATGCTGTTGTGGGGAGAGATATCCATGGACGTGTGAGCACTCAAGATGTATCATATTCTCAACTTCGAAAAGGTCAAGCTGATGCTGAAGGAGAGCCTTGTGTTGGATTTCAATCGCGCTATAAAGGTGATAGGAAGTTCAGCCCTGATAGAACTGGAGGCTTTGGTCGGGGAAGGTCCTTCAGGTATGGCCCTTTTGTCGAAGGCAGAGGAGGCAGGGGAAAATACAATGGGCCTTCTCCAGATGAATCATTCCAGTCTTCCTTAAAGTATCGGCGCCCTTTGTCCCGTAGAGAGCAAAGTCTTTCTCCTTTTAGAGGGAGAGGGCAGTCAAATGTACAACACTCTCGTAGGAAGTCTCCATCTCGTTCCAGAAGTCGATCTCCTATTATTTGGAATTCTCCAAGGAGAAGACTGGGGGATGGAATTGGTGGTAATACTTTTCTTAAGCAGCGGAGTAGATCTCCAAAGTTCAGGTCCGAGGTTAGAATGCAGAGACCGAGGTCACCACAGCAGCAACCTGGTTTTGGATTTGATCATGCAGGGGGTTTCAGGTCGATCTCCCAAAACCATGGCTCTCCTTCCCGTAATCGATGGGGTTCTGCTGGGAAGGAGGAACTGGGTCATTTTAGAGAGATAGGTCACAAGCAGCGGACTGCTGCTCTGGATAGATCACCAGGGAGAATTCGCTCGAGGGGCGACAGAGATAGTGCCGTAGGTTCCTCGCGAATTCTAAAACCCGATGGGTATTTTAGATTTTCAGAGAGAACTCCCGATGATGCTGGTAGAGGAGCTAGATATGAAGAGAATTTTGAAGAACGAAGGAAACGTTATAATCCCATTCGTCCTGCTAGACGCAACTTTGATGATGGGGTGGAACGTAGATTGCATCAGAATATTAATGAGAACTTTTCCATGGCAAATAATTATCGGGATAGGGATGCTTCAAGCTTTCAGGACAGAGGGTTCAGGAGTATGGACAGCCGCATTGGTGACGTACCGAGGAGGTTTAGAGGGGAGAATCGTTCTTTCATGTGTGAAAGAGATGGAAAATATAATCCTAATACAAAGCAAATTGGGGTTGATGCGATGGATTCATCACATAATCTGAAGTCTGAGGAGCAGTGTTGAGCCATGACATCAATGGAGGGCATAGATGATTTCGATATGAGAACTATGAAGGCAGATGAAAACACTATGGCTCAACTAATATCATGACACACATTGATATTGAAGACACAGATAAGAGATTCAATCATGATTCAAAATTTTGAGGATGGTCCAGAGTTTTGTAGCAGAATTACAAGGGGATTTGGTGGACGAGTTGGTAGTTTATCTACAAGGTTTAGTGAAGACTAGGAGCTAGTTGTTTGTGGACAAGAGGAAAAACTTGATGATAATTCGCGGTCGATTGCTGTGCAGAATTTTGGTGTCAGTGATGCAACAAAGGGAGTTTGTCCTTGGCTTTGACCCGTAGTTTCGTTCTACTTTTAGAATCCGATGATCTATGGAAAGTATTGGATCCCTTTTCTTGTTTTTCAATGCTTTCCCGAGAGGATAGCATATAATCCCTGCAAAATTTCGAGGGTGCTCTTTTATCTGTCTATATTACCCCTCGACACAAAATTTGACAGGTCTAGGAATTTTTTATGTCCAGATACCTTTTCCTTCACTTAATATGGTCTTCGTCTTGCCATTTTCATCACATGTAACTCTTGACAATGGTGGTTGTAGGGTTGAATCAATGAGATTTTTTGGGGCTCATCCTGGTTTACATTTTTCGTGATTTCTGCTGCTTGTAGTTTTAAACGAATGTACTCCTGTCAAAGATGAAGAAAATTGAATGCTTGTGTTATTTCTCTGAAATGAACTCGAAATGTAGTTCATCACATGCGTTCAGAGATGTTGTACATTGATTTGTTGATTAAAGATGTTTTATGAGGCTCCCTGTATAATTTCCCTTGCTAGTTCAGGTTGAGGAAACACATACATAAGTTGATAAGAGGACAGGTACAGCCGATAGAAAGGTTTTGTGGCTGCTGTTAGTCAATCATTGGATGAATCTTGTTGAAGCCTTTTTTTTGGGTTGTGGCCATAACAGAGATCTTTATCTTTAATCATGATTTGCATATATAGGGTGTATCTGGCAAAAGTATGCAAACATTGAGAAATCTTCAGTCAGGTTTTATTGGCAAAAGCAGTCATCCATGCTTTGAGAATATTATGTATATATCAATACATGTAAGGGCTTTCAGAGGTTCCATGACTAATTTGGGGCCTTTCATACTGTGAGGTTGTGAATGAAGCCATAACTTCTATTGTCATTCTTGGGTAGATATAGTCTGTTGAAATGCTTGAATGATGGTTACATCCTGCAATTTATGTCAGTTTCTGGAAGATCATTGTGTGAATCATTCGTGATCGTGTGACAATGAAGCTTGTACAAGAATGTGACTGGAATACGCAAGTAGAATTCTTGTGAAGGACAGCAGCAAGAAACTAGATTTTGAGTTGCCAGAAGTCATTGTGGAATAAGCTGAATCTGATACTTCTGATAATATCTTCAGGAACTTTTGATATCAAGAGTGGTCTAATATTGAGCCTTGAAGACGCGTGTTGGAGTTGAAAAGGCTAGGTACTCTTATATTCTCAAGTAATATCATTTTTCTTTTCTTTTCTACTAATAATTTTATGAAATCAGTCCTGTTCACTTGCTCAGTCCTGTATTGATAAACTGATTAGCACTTTTAATTGAAGGTATAGTAGGACTTAGTAAACTTTACCATTCATAATTTAACTGTTTCAGTTATGCTGCAGGTCAGATCCTGTCCTTGGCAATTCTCACTCGTAAATAATTCTTGGCGATCAATTGGTTACACCTTCAGCAAAATTATGCCAAATGACAGTTTAGATGATGATTGAAGAAGCGTGTAACATGTTTACCTGTTGTTGAGAAAATTCTTCGTTTCTGGGGTCAATTCAATATGTTGATTGTGTAGATTATTTGTCCTACAACGGCTTAGAGTATTGAGGGGAATGGAGCAAGACATTTATGCTTGCAAACAAAATCTTGCAATAAGTTGGTTACTTTTCTGTCATGAGATGTATTATGAAACAGTCAATTTGGAAGTTGCCAGATTGGGTAACACGATTTATTGGAAGTGATTGCCTGAGTGACTTCTCAGCTTCTTCTGGTTCAGTTAAACGGGGTATTAGTATAAGAAAGGAGGCTCCTATACGGGGTGTGGTTATCACCTTTGATTAATTTCTTGCTGATCTACATGCTGCGTACTTGCTTCACACCATTGGGTTCATCATAAGCTCCATTGTCACTTACATAATTCAAAGATTGGTAAAGATTGCTAGAATTTCAAAGATGAACCTTTATAGTGTGTTTGGATAGGGGAATTTGGACAGAAATGGGAGGTTCATGTCCCATGTTTGGATATGACATGGCAGAATGTAAAGGTAGGGAATTAAAAGGATTCAATATCCTTCCCCTCTTAGTAAACCAAATCCTTCCAATGTCGGAATGTTTTTGGAAATGGAATTTTACTCTTTCGTCTCCTTTCTTTCCTTCCCTACCTTTCCATTCTTTGTTTGCTATCAGAACAAATTATTACATCCCTATGATCTTATTTAGGGAAAACATACTATGTTGTTTAGTATCTTGGTAGTGTTGATCTTTGAGGATATATTATCTACTCACAAGGGAAGGATACACCAATTGAGATATCTAGCGGAATGTTTATAACCTTGGTGTCTCAGATGAAAGAAATTTGTGTGCTGTTATCTGCTCACATGAGTAATGTCCGACAAAAGTTCAACGAAGCATGAGATATCTGCTGAATCTGAATACATCATCTGAAGCAGGTTCTGTTCAAACAAGGTGACGTTCGTTCATTCATGATTCATTCATTCATCTGTTTACAAGGAGCTGATCTGTGTATGTCACAGAGAGTGTTATGAAATGCTAGATGTCCTATTGAGGACTCCAGTAGAAATTGGATCGGAATGTTCATGGTAAGAGGTGGTTTTCAAGTATATTTTTGATATGAGAGGCAATGTTCTTAACATTATTGCCTGGACTTGTTTCTATAACAGGTCAAAAAATGTGGCGACTGAAGAGGGGGCTGTTGAATGAAGTAACAAGCATTAATGTGGCGACAGAAAAAGGATACTTTTTATAGAAGCTCCTTCACTCATTTTTATTCATCCTGTGTCGAACTTAGTTTGTGAAATAACACAATTGAAGTCCACATGAAGTTCCAAATGGTAAGTGACTCATAAAGACATTCACCGAAGTCTGAGAATATTACGAGGACATAGGCAGGTTCAATTTCATTTTCATGAAAATTATTGAGATGTTTTTTTTAAGAATTAAAGAGTTTTGGACTCGCGACTTCATCAGAGTTTCAAAGGCAATTATACAACAACATATTAAACTAAGAATTAACGAACACATATAGAGGGTTTGGTATGGAAAATTTTGCTGTAGGAAACGGATTCAAGTAAGTGTCAGTAAGGGTACAGTTGGTGTTGTGGTTTTTAGCTCTAATCTTGAATGCATAAGAGCTCCCAAGGAGGATAGCATTGGTACATTCTATACTCAGCAGTCAGCAGCAGATGTTTTGGTCTGTTTATGGAGAAAGTGTTTTGGCTTTTTAAATACTACTATTATACCTCAAGTGAATTTGTTTCAGCCTCATATTTGAAGGTTTGCGAGTTTATTTGGGATAAGCAATAATAAAGATCATAATGCGCAGATTTTTGTTCTCTTTTGAGTTTGAAATGTCAGAGATAGGGAGTTTTCAGGGGGGGACTAATCCAAGGCGTTTGCTTCTGAACTGGGGCAAAGTGTCACTATTGATTGTAAAGTGATTGTTTCCAAACTTTTAATCATGGAGTTTACTCCAAGATTTGCCTATGTTACAGGTTGCAACGTAGTCCTTTGTTTCATCATTTTCCATTCTAAGAAGTTTCGTGTTAATTGTATTACTTTCTCCATCTCAATTCAGTTGTGACACTTTTAAAATCACGGAGTCCTAGGCAATTTTTGGAGATGAGAGAGATAGAGAAAGAAAATAAAAGGATCCAATGTGATAGGAGAGAGATAGAGAATAGTTATTACCCAAAATGAAAGTGTCACAATTAAATTGAAGCTTCTTAAAATAGAAATTGTCACAATTAAATAGAAACGAAGGAAGTATTATCTTGTATGGTTATGGATTGTCTCTATCTCTCATTAGTCATTACATGAATTTTTTTATCCCTTGGCTATTTTTATCGTCTGGATTCTTGAATTTTTGTGTTCTCATATGACGCAATTATAGTGAAACGAAGAAAGTACATATAAGGAAAAGGATGAATATCCTTTGCTTCATACTAGCTTGTAATACTTGTAACTTGTAAGGCCTTGAAAAAGTTGAGAGAGGTAGGTGTATGTGCTTTGTCCTATCTGTGAAGTATACCGTTGGAATTCTTGTCTCTCAGAGTGATTTAAGCCAACAATAAATATAATGTTCTCTTTTCAGAAAATTAAGTTTTAGGCCATAATAAGCCCATGACCATGCGAGTGGTCTGCACAAGCAAGTCTTAAGTGAAATTCTAACAATAATTCAAGATAAATCCAATATTTTATGAGCCAACAAACACATAGATTTTTCTTTTGAATAATGATCTATTTTTATTATATAAGAACGGTGTATTCCGAGGTGTAAAGTGGGAGAAAAGGAATGTCATAATTAGGTTTTTGAATAAGACGAGCTTTTCGTTTTATAAAGCTACGTATTCTATGCATCAACAATGTTATATATTCCTAAGTTATGAGGCATTATGAGATGGGGAGTTTGGTATTTTCTATTAATAGATATTAGGTTTTTCATTGACTAGAGAAAACAACAAGTAACAACTAATAATTAACTAGTTCAAAGAACTTGAGGAATTCAAGTAGTAAAGAGCATCTGTGCCGGAGTGTGAAGAAATTGTTTGGGGAAAATTTGGGTCTATATGGTAGAGTCTATGAATCTCGACGTTTTTTTTTTATCATATTTTAGTTTCACCAAAAATCGCATAAGACGAGTTCCCTTTGTGAATCTCATAATATCCTTTGCATGAAATTTTAGAATGGTAAGGTAATACGATGGTTTCAAACTTTTAACTATTTGTCGTTTTAATTTCTATGGTTTGTGTAGTGCTCGTTTATCATTTGGATGTCGCATGCCTAGTTTGTAATCCAGCTTTGGAAAGTTCATTGATGACAAAAGAAAAAAAGATTTAATTTTATAACACATTAAGAGGGTGAAATGAATATTTGAAAATTTGCGTGTGAAAATGAAGCACTAGAGAAGACAAATTAGATATAGAAGTTGATTATGATAGTCTTAATAAGTTATAAGGGAGAGAGGAAAAATCTAGAGGGGGCGAGTAAATTGGAGTGAGTGATTTTATCGAAGTTAGTTAAGTGAATTTCATAGGCATGGACGTGTGTCGTGTGGTGGTGTAAATTATTATTTTAAGAGGTATTGGGTTGAGCAACCTAAAATATTCATTTAACGTACAAGTTAATGATTATTATTTTTATTTTTTTACTAATTGACCCATTTATTTAGGTATACTTGTTGTGACACTAATTTGAACCTTAATATATAACTAATTGATTATCAATGAAGAAAAAATTACAAAAAAGTTGATATTTTAAAAATTGCATTGAGACGAATCTAATAAGATTTTCAAGTTTGGGGTAGGCTTTTTCACTCGAAGTTGTCGAGCGTAGGGGTATTAATGAGCCTAAGTGGCTCGCAAACTATTCGAGCTCGACTCGAAATTTTCTGTAGCCAACCATTGTATTCGATTAGAAAAGTTAGTGAGCAGGCACGAAATATGTTTTAGCTATACTATTTTCTATATTATAGAAATTAAATGAAAATTTATACTTAAATTGTGTATAATACTTGTGAAAAACTCAATATATGCAATCTAAACTTATTTATAGAATATATATGATTTTTTTTAACTGAAGTTGAGTCTTAAGCTCAAAAGGCTCGAGTCTCGGTTCAAGTTCGAGCAAAAGTGTTAGGATCCGAGCAACCCTTGGCTCGGTCTAGATCTGGCTTAACACCCCTAGTCGAACAGTTAGCTAGCATGACGTGAGAGTTCCCATGTACAAACTTATCGTTTTCGACTTCACTATCATCATCGTTATGCTTCGATAAAGGACAAAGGATCATCAGCGTTATGCTTTGATAAAGGACAAAGGTGGCCCAAGGAGCTTTTAAAATATATTGAGAAAATGGTATAATACTGGGAATCGTAATCAATGAAGATAAGTAGTATAAATAGGGTCATTGCAAGTTGTTGGAACAGAGTGAGTCGGTTCAAACTCTTTTCTCTTTTACTCACTTTCTTGACTCGTCTCCACTCAACTTGCCTTTAAATTCTTTCATTTTCTTAATTTATATCTTTAACATACTTTGATTACCCCTTTTCACTTTCCTTATACCTTGACTAAAAAGTGTCACCCCTTGCATTGTTTCGCTCAACCATAACAAAAGTTTCTCGTTACTCGCTTCTACTATTGTGCCAACCACCGATTATTGAAGTCATTTTTATTAACGATATATCTCATAAGCTAAACATAATTTATACACCAATAAATCAATATAAGTCATAAACTACCACCTAATTAAAGTAATTGCGAATTAAATACACTAAACATTCCTAATGCCTATAAAATTAAATCCACCCCTCAACCCTAGATCTAAAACCTATTAAAAACCTTAAATAAAGTCAATCATAAGAGATGTTGACTCCCCAATACACCATTAAAGATAGTACTCAATCATAGATTCATAGTAGTAGTAGAATAAAGATAGGGCAAAAAAAGGAAAGAAAAAAAATGAAGTGATAGGGTTTTGGGAAAAGATAAAAAAAGTCAAGGGAGAGAGAAAGAAAGAAAGAAGAGAGAAGCATCTCCATCCTCCATTATAAATACGTGGTGAAGAATTACTAGGCTTTCTAATCTCCACCACCACCACCAAAGAAAAAAATAAAATACAGACTGTTGTGATTTCTCAAGGGTTTGGAGGAGAGAGAAAGTGGAGAGACAAAGTCATGTACAGATAGAGAAGAAACAAGAAAGAAGAAAGTTTTTCTCTCTCTTCATCTCTACTTTATTCTCTACAAAAGAAAGAAATAGCATCGTTTCATATATATATATATATATATATACTCTTTTTATATATGTTGCGCAACGAAGAAGAAGCAGAATCTGAGGAAAAACCCTATTTTATGTAATCTTCTGATAAAAGGACTGAATTTTTTCGTACTCGAAGTATTGATTCTATGTTCATCTTGTTCACTTTATTCAGTCGGCAATTTATGTATGTGGAATGGTGTTTATTCTCTGTTGATGATGATTTTGTGGAAGTATTATAGTTTAATTCAGTGAATAATTATACGACCAGTTGATTTTATTGGAAGATCTGTCAAATCGAGGAGTTGGAGTGAAGATCGAGTGATTTCGATTGAAAAATTGCAGGTATTGAAAACCTAAGCGGTAAATTATTCGATTTTTTTAATTGATAGTTGTTTTGTTGTTATGAGATTGTACGAGTTTGTGCGGCGGAAGTAGTAGTTTTGACTATGAATGAAGATTTTAATCATTGGCTGCATTGAATGTTCTGTTGTTGGATGATGTTGCGAGAGAATTTTCTTGATGATGTTTGAACGGTTTCATCTAGTTGAGAAAATGCGATTAATTAAAGATTGGAGCTAACTTTTGCAGTTGTTTGAGTGGAGTTAATTAATTTAAGCTACCTGTGCTTGTTTTAGCACACACTGTGTTTCCTCATGAGGACCGTGAAGATTTCGGAAATATTGTTAAATGAAATGAATCATCAAGGCTCTGCTTTGATAATATTTGCTGGTTTTGAGGTGAAAGTCTGGGTGATTTGAGCTATGTGGACTATGCTTCAGTTTGACTTTGTAAGGATTTGTTGGAGATCTTGTTTTTCTTGTGGACTTGTTGAAGAAAACAGTTCATCATTTTGTATGTGTGAATATCTGCAACCTATTCTGTGTGTTTTGATTTAAGTGCGTATGAAAAAATTAGTGAGTTCTTGCTTTTCGGCATCTGGGTTTAGGGCTTTTTTGTTCCGTTTGTGTGTGTGATCATATCCCTTCAGTTGAGCATAAAATCTACTGCTGGTGATGCTCACAAGTCATGGTGCTTGGTGTTCGTTCCCTTTTGATAATAAGCAGTTTATATGCTTTGCGTGGCGTTTCTTTCCATTAGACGGTTTAATGTGCGTTTGGGTATTCATCTTTGTGTTTCTTTTGTATTGTTGGATTTCTAATCATTATCTAGAACATTGTCCTCCATGTTTTACAACACCATTTTTATAGATAATAAGTGACATAGTCTCTTTGAAAATCTTGTTGCTGCTTTTGCTTCAGCTTTTTATGCTCTTGCAATTGTGTCTTCAGGATTATTCTGATATTCCCAAGATGCTTCTGGCCCATAAATATCTGATATTGTTGCACGTTACTTAATGGAATGTATTGCATCATTGGCATGTTTGCAGATTTCGTTTTCTTGTGAACCAGGAACTTTTTCTATCTATTTTGATCGAACCATCTTCTAAACAGATTGCATAGATGTGTGTTAATGGGAGAGTCTATTTATCTACGCTCATGCTGAGGACATGTTGGAACTTACAAGCCTAATTGATTCTGATCCAGCTTGGAAGTTTTTAAAAGGTAGTCGGAGTGCATCAAGACGGGCAAGAAAGACAGGTTATAAAAGCTTAAAGGATTACTCAGGACTGTTCTGCACAAGCTCAAAGGGTTTCATCATGCCAGTATCTGAGATTGAAAAGGTGTATAATGATATGTTTATATTCTAGACTAAAAAGTAAATGTGCTATAAGCATTTTACTAGTTTGTATTTGTAAATTCTTCCATTCTAAATGCTTCTGCTATCATGTATTTGACAGCATGGAGTATCAACATCAGGTCGTCGCTTCAGTGACAAGGCAGAGCATGTACCTATCAAAAAGAGAAGATTCTTAATCAGGTCTCCATCGCCACCACCAGTTGCAATTTCTCCATGCACTGAGGAGACCGCTGATCGTACAAGAAGTCAAGATGTTTCAGAGAAGCTTTTACCATTGCCATCTTCTTCTGACATTAATTTGAATCAGATCGTTGACAATGATAATAGCATTGGTGCTAAGAAATCTGACAAATCCAGTGACAGATTCAGTGAAGATGATGATTTTTCTGGTATATCAATACTTGCAGCTGCTGCTTGCAGTAGCAGTTTGGGAAGAGATTGCGGTAATACGGAGGATGGCTTAGGCAATGAAAACCCTTTAGTGCTGAAGCGAGCTCATGATGTTTCTAGCATTAATTTATCTTGTACATCCACAGAGCCAGTTCAAGAGCTTCCATCTGTCTCAACTGCTGTAAATCCATCTCATAAAGTTGCAAGTGTTAGCAAAGGCATGGAGGATGCTTCTTTGGTGGCAGATTCTCCAACCTTCTCTGGAAATGTTTCGTTCTGCAAAGAAGAAGAAATAGTGAGAAATCAGGGGGTTTCTTCCCGAGACGAGAGGTTGCATTGGGACTTGAATGTTGTGGTGGATGCTTGGGAGCAACCTTATGATGATCCAGGTGCTCAAGGTATTGTTGCTCATAGCATTTCTCAAGATGCTGAGAAAATTAATCATAATGATAACAGGGAAGCAGAAGGCCATGATCCTCGAGAAATTCAGGGAACTTTATATGCTGCACAAAACTCTCTACTCTCTGGTGGACCTATAGTATCAGCCAATCAGAGTGCAGGCGAGATCAAGAACAATCATGATATTGATGCTTGCCTGAGTGAGCAGCATCTTTGCTCAAATGAGAAGTCTCTGTCATCCAACTGCAACCTCAATTTGGATGTCATGAAGTGCATGGTTGAAGAAGCCAGATGCAGGCATCATGAGGAAACCTTCAAACCCATTGATGGGTCAGTTGTTGCTGTCCCTGATCAGACGATTCAAATGTCTGCATCTTGTACTATAATTAAGGCTGAGGATGTTTCTATGAAGAGTGTAAACTCGATCGATAAATCTATTGGCTACCAGCCAGTGATGCAAAGCTCCAAGTCAAATGTTGGGGTGGCTTCCTATGAGTTACAGAATTTTGACAACCCAAGTGCTTCCGATGCTACCTATGATCCTGTGTCAGCTGAAACCCATATGAGTTTGTCTGTGTCTTATATGTCGGACACTCTGTTAGAGGTTAAACCGAATTTAGCAGTTCCATACGATTCGGAGAAATCTGAAATTCAATGTTGTGAAAAAGATACTCTCATAGAGAATATTGATGTGAAAACGGTGGAGCCTCGAGAGCTTGCAAAATTGGCTATATTTGATGATGACAGTGGCCTCCCTCGCAACGTGGCACCTGACTCTGAGTCCCAAAGATGTGAGCTTCTGGTAGCTTTAAATATTAAGGTGCATGATGTTAGTAAGATTCAGGATGGAAACATAGTTAGTAATAGTGAAACATTTTTTTTTTCTATGATTACTCCGAGCAATATGCAAGGAATTACATGGTTCTTACTTCCATGAGAGTTGCAAAACTAACATGGATAATTATTCAAATTTTACTGAAAATATTGATAATGGAAATCTCTTAAACATAGTAATGATGTGAGTGTTCAATGTCATCCAGTTTTGGCGGTTGGAACTGATGCAGCAGATGAGCTTCAGGAGGATTATGATTCCCAGTATGAAGATGGGGAGCTAAGGGAGTCTAGTGGGCGTGCTTGGGAAGAATACGGTGCTGTGGACAGAGAAGCTGAAAATGCAGAATTTGTGCCGAATTACAGAGAAACGTATACTGCAATTCCAAGCGATTACCATGTCTCTGAGTCCGGACAGGTTGAGGACAAAAACAGTGAGAGAATGGGGATTGGTGCAGCTGTCTCTGCTCTTGATTGTAGCAATGACAATGAGGTTTTTAGGAAAGCTGCTGAAGTAGTTGGAAAAGAAAGGGGTCATGATGAAGTTGACCAAATACTTGTGCACAAAACGGAACTAACTCAGGGAAAAGAACCACTTGAGAGCAGTAAGAGTTTTTCAGATATGGCAAGTCGAGGTGCAGATGATGATGCGAAGAAGAATAGAATGCCTAGTCATATTGATGAGTCACTAGATTCTCGGATTATTGAAACAAGAGTGGAACCAAAAGTATTCAGAAGGGGCTTGCAGTCACAGATTGAGGGTCTAGTGGCTCGTGATGATGCATATAGGGAAGAACAATTCAAGAAAATGGAGAACAGGTATCAGTGTTGTGCTGGTTATGTGTTAGGTTTTTATGACTGCTTCCCCCCCCCCCCCCCCTTTTCCCCGTTCTCCGTCCCTTTCCCTTTGTCCTATGTTGTTCTGTAATTATATGCGCTCCTCATGTATGGGAATATACAATTCTTCTAATCTGGGATCTAATATGTTGATGTCTTCTTGATAGATTTGAACCTGGCTCCATGAGATCTTTTGAGAGGGTGCGATATCCCTTTCAGAATCAAGGAAGAGGACGCTATAGTGGTAGTTGGGATGGTCCATCAGACAGTCGTAGAGGTTTCAGGCGTCATTACTCACCTATTACTCATGGACATACTAAAGTTGACGATGATGTTGCTGTACGTAGAGATGACCATGGATGTTTTGGCACTCAAGATGATGTATCATATTCTCAACACCTTCCAAAAGGTCGAGCTGGTGCTGAAGGAGAGCCTTGTGGTGGATTTCAGTCACGCTATAAAGGTGATAGGAAGTTCAGCCCTGATAGAGCCGGAGGCTTTGGTCGAGGTAGATCCTTTAGATATGGCCCTTTTGTTGAGGGCAGGGGAGGCAGGGGAAGATACAATGGGCCTTCTCCAGATGAATCATTCCAGTCGTCGCTAAAGTATCGGCACCCTTTGTCCCGTAGAGATCGAAGTCTTTCTCCTTTTGGAGTGAGAGGGCAGTCAAATATACAGCACTCTCGCAGGAAATCTCCATCACGCTCAAGAAGTCGCTCTCCTATTATTTGGAATTCTCCAAGGAGAAGGCTGGGGGCTGGAAGTGGTGGTAATACCTTTCCTAGGCACCGAAGTAGATCTCCTAATTTCAGGCCTGAGGTCAGAATGCAGAGACTTAGGTCACCGCAGCAACAACCTGGTTTTGGGATTGATCATGCCGGGGGTTTTAGGTCGATATCACGAAACCATGGTTCTCCTCCCCGTAACCGATGGAGTTCTGCTAGGAAGGATGAACCAGGTCATTTTAGAGAGATAGGTTACAAGCAGCGGACTTCGGCTCTTGATAGATCACCAGGGAGAATTCGCTTGAGGGGAGATAGAGGTAGTGCCGTGGATTCCCCTCGAAATTTGAAGCCTGATGGCTATTATAGATTTTCAGATAGAATTCCTGATGATGTTGGTAGAGGAGCTAGATATGAGGAGAATTTTGAAGAAAGAAGGAAACATTATGATCCAATTCGTCCTGCTAGACGCAATTTTGATGATGGTGTGGCAAATAGATTGCATCCGGATATTAATGAGAATTTTTCCGTGGCAAATAATTTTCGTGATAGAGATGCTTCGAGCTTTCAGGACAGAGGCTTCAGGGGTATGGGTAGCCGCATTGGTGATGTGTCGAGGAGGTTCAGAGGGGAGAATCATTCTTTCATGCATGAAAGAGATGGAAAATTTCATTCTAATGGAAAGCAATTTGGGGTTGATGCGATGGAATCATCACATAATCTAAAGTGCGAGGAGCAGTATCGACCCAACTATACTGGAAGATTTTCTGACGTCAATGGAGGCAACAGAGGATGTCGATACGAGAACTATGAAGACAGACGAAAACACTATGGCTCAACGAATATCATGAGGCGCAGTGATAATGAAGACACAGAAAAGAGGTCAAATCATGATGAAAATTTTAAGGATGCTCCAGATTTTAGCAGGGTTACAAGGCGCTTTGAGGGACGAATTGCTAATTTATCTACAAGGTTTAGGGAAGAGGGTGAGCCAATTGTGTGTGGACAAGGGGAGAAACTTGATGACAACCCACAGTTAGTTGATGTGAAGAATTCTAGCGACAATGATGCAACAAAGGGAGTCGGTCCTTCATAGCTTTGACCTTGCGTTCGTTCTACTATGGTATCCAATGATCTATGGAAAATTTTAGATCCCTTTTCTTCTCTTCTCAAAGTTTCCGGACAAGATAGCATATAATGCCTGCAAAGTTTTTGAGGGTGCTTTTTATTAGTCTACATTGCCCCTTGACACGAAATTTGACGGGTCTAGGAATTTTTTATATCCAGATACCTTTTCCTTCACTGAATGTGATCTTATCTTGGCATTTTCAACACATGTAACTCTTGACATGATTGTTGTAGGGTTGAATCAATGGAGATTTTTTGGGGCTCATGGTTATTTGCATTTTCGTGATTTCTGCTTGTTATTTTTTCAAACGAATCCTACTGCTGTCAAAGATGAAAAGATAAATGCTCGAGTCATTTCTGCAAAATGACTTCTCATCAAGTCCATCACATGCGCCGTTAAGAGTTGTGATCCATTGATTTGTTGATCATCATCTTATTTCATCATTTGCAGATATATGGCTTATCTGGCACAAATATGTGATATTGAGAAATCTTTGTCAAATTTTGTCGGGCTTAGCATTCATCCATACTTTGAGAATATTTATGTAAATATAACATACACGTAATGGCTATTGAAGCTTCGATGATTAACTTGGAGGCCTTTCATGCTGTCTGTCTGCTGATATGTCTGAAGCTATAACTTCTATTGTCATTCTTTGGTAGATATAATCTGTTTGAATGCTTGAATGATGGCTTCATGTCAGAATCTAGAAGATCATTGAGTGAATCACACATGTGCCTCGTATGACAAGGAAACTTGTACGTTAATGTGATCACAATAGGCGAGTAGGATTTCATGTGACGCAGCAACAAGCTAGATTTTGAGTTGCCAGAGGCCATTTTGGAATTACTTTGGTGAGAGTATTTTCCTTTTATCACTTGACTTGTAAGCTAATCTGATATTTGCAGTGATTTTCAGACTTGAATATGCGTATTGGAGTTGAAAAGGCTAGGTTCTCTGATATTATCAAGTAATCAATCCTATTCATTGGCTTAGTCTTGTATCGATAAACCGACTAGCACTTTAAGAAGTTTAAGGTATAGTAGGACTCAGGAAACTTTGCCATTCAAAATTTAAACAATTCAGGTACGCAGATTCCTTATTTTGGTATTTTCACTTGTAAATAATCCTTTGTGGTCAGTTGGCTTGTATGTTTGTATTAAAATTCTTGGTTAAACCTTCAGTAAAATTATGCCAAATTACAGTCTTATTGAAGATTAAAGAAGCTTGTAACTCATGTTCTTGTTTTCTAGAAATCTGTTTATGTTTGGAGTCTGTTTGTTTATTGGTTGTGCACATAATTTTGTCCTAGAATGTCTTAAGATTATTGTGGGGAATGGAGCAAGAAGTTCATGCTTAGAAACAAGATATTGCAATAAGTTGGATTCTGTTCTGTCACAAGATGATTATGAAACAGTCAATATTGGAGGTTGCCAAGTTGGCTAGTGGATTTATTGGCTTCAATTTTTTCAGATTCTAAAAAAAGGTATCAACAGAAGAAAGCAGGCGCATCTACTGGGCCCTGGTTAACACCTTTTGATTAATTTCTCGCTGATTTACATGTTGCTTACTTGCTTCAGACCATTGATTCGTCATCAGGTTCACTTGTCACTTCTATAAATTCAAAGATCAGACAGCTTGTAGATCAAGTTGGACCTTTATAGAGTGTTGGGGTAGGGGAACTTGGAGAGAGAAAGGGAAGGGAAAGGGAGGGATTGATTTCCCTTGATAGGATATGACACGGGAGAAAGGAAAGGAACTCAAAAGGATTCTGTTCCTTCCCCCCTTGGTGAACCAAATCCTTTTGATGGTGGGAAGTTTTTGGAAGGAAATGCAATTTATTCTTTCCTCCCCTTCCTTTCCTGTACTTTCCTTCCCTTCTCTCGTGGATTGGTATTCAAACAAACTGTTAAAGAGTGTTGATTCCCTCTAGTTCTTTCTAATTAGAGAGAACTCTAGATGAATTCTGGGACTTACGCCGTTTATTATCTTGGTGGTGTAGATATTTGAGGATATTGACTACTCACAAGGAAAGGGTAACACCCAGTCACCCACTGAGATACACTAGTGGAATGTTTGGAATCTTGGTGTCCCTGATGAAGGCAATATTTGTGCGTCTACTTTACAAGAGTGACTGCTGGTGTCGGACCAAAATGCCATGAAGCATCATATATTTGCTGCATTATGTATTATCACTGTACTGTACTGTATCTTTTATTCATCTGAGGTGGGTTTTAATATTTATTCAAATGACGGGACAAATTTGTTTCTGTTTTAGGGAGTTGATCTGTAAAAGAGCTGTTGAAATGCTAGATGTCCTTATCAAGGACTTCGGCGGAAATAGGATCTGAGTTCATGATAAGAGGTGGTGTGGGCTGAAGATGGAGGTCTTGAATGAAGTCGAAAACATTAACGTGGCGACAGAGAAAGGATACTTTTACAGAAGCTCCTTCACCCGATTTTATTCATCCATAATTCCTTTCTAGTCTTCTAGACGATACTTCTAACTAGGGATTGAAGTCTCAAAATACTTGCTTTCAAAAGGTAAGTGACTTGTGAAGATGATAGCCAAAGTCCGAGAATATAACGAGGACATAGGTGGGTTTGAATTTCAATTTCATGAAAATCCTTCAGATTACAATGATTAAAGAGGTTCGGACCTGCGACTTCATCAGAAATTTGAAGGCAATGGGCACCAGCCGACAGCCGGTATGTGGACCACATAGAATGATGATATATAAGTACTAAGCATCTATAAACGCATATAATGTTGTAAGCGTACATTTAGTGTCGGTATTAGCTTCAATCTTGAATGCATAAGAGCTGTCAGGAACGATACCGCATTTGGTATATTAGGTCCTTTTAATCTCGTGATTACTCGTTTCGTCAAGAGAAGTTAAGTTCAATGAGGCGTAGGGCCTTTTAGAACTGAACTTGCAGCAGATGTTCTGTCTTTTTATGATAAAGCCAGTGTCTTTTTATAGCAAGTGTTTTGGTGTTTTTAGTATGGGATTGAAGTGAACACATAGCTCTGTAATTGTCTGTCTCATAATTCACGGTTTAACATATTAATAAGATGATAAAATACAGACCGGTTTTCGTCTCTTCCATGCATGATAGAGTGTCAGTAAATAACTCTCTGTTGCCGTGCTTATCATGATACTTGAACATCCAATTGAATGATTAGGGCAATTGGTAATAACAGTTCATGCGTCAAACTCGAGAAAAACAGATCACAAGCTTTTATAAACAAGTAAATATAGCAGGCATGAGGATTGGATAACTTGTGAAGAAGTGCAAAATGCTGAAATCTCTTGAACATACTAACGCTACAAGCCTATACTAGGCTTGGTTTAGACTTAGGCTATGTTTAGTTCACCTTACTTTTGCTTATTTCAAATCTAAGCATCAGATCAGAAAAAATAACTTCAGATTAGATCAGTTCAGATCATGCTTATATTTAAAAATCATTATATCTTTCATTACATATTAGTAAAAATTATAATAATTGAATATTAATAAAGTACTCATTGGGACGAATCAAACAAGACCCCACATGACTATATTTTTTTTATATATTGAAAAAAATCTAAAAGATATGATCTTGTAATCAGATCAGATCAGAAAAAATAAGTTCAGATCAAATCAGATAAGTTCAGATCAGAAAATTTCAGGTGAACTAAACATAGCCTTAAAAGTACATGACAAAGGAAATTAACAACTAGAATCTGAAGAGAATGAGAATAGTCGTGCTTCTTGTGTTGTTATTTTCTTAATGGTCCGACCTTGCTATTTATAGGATTCCATGGTGGTTAGTTGGTTACTAGTTGATCTCACATTCTCATATTTAACTTCTCATTGACTAGCTGATTAGCCTTATTGATTAGTTTAAAGTTTTCTGCTCTTTCGCTTTTGGATAATCATAATTAGGATTTTGATATATGCAATTCTTTAGGGTTGCATATAACAATTTAAATATATAATATATAATAGTATCTCTTAGAAATTTATGATATAATCACACGTTGATATTGATGCTTATTTATTGTTTATATTTTCATTTTTAACTTCAAGCTATATGCAGTTTGCAAGACTGCATATATCATTTCCCTTATAATTACTCATTATTGTTTATATTTTCATTTTTAACTTCGAGCTATTACAACCTTCAGGACTGCATATATCATTTCCCTTATAATTACTCATTATTTGCTTCTAGGATTGGAAAAACGGGCGAAACCATCTAGAGAACCCAAATTGAAATAAGTGGGTTTGGGTTGAAATTCTCGACCCATTTAACTTACATGTTAAATAAATGGGTTAGGTTAAGGCTGGTATTTTCAGCATGGAATTAAAATGCTGACCCGTTTAACGCATTTACATATAAATTCCTAAAAAGATGTATTGGAATTAGTGAAAATTTGTACTAATTGTAGAACTCATATACCGAAAAGAAACTCTCGTTATGCATAGTTGAATTTATTGCTGAAAAATAATTAAATTTAATATGGATAATTCGTTTAATAGATAAGTTGAACTAAGAGTGAGTTCTTTAAGCCGTTTAATAAATGAATTAAGTTTGAAGTTGAAACATGTTCAACCCATTCCATAAAAGTCCGAAGTTCCAAACAATAAAATGGATGACTCAATTTTATAGTCAATTTGTCCATGAGTAGGAATGCTCTTACGCCGTTGAGAAGGCCAAAATATTTACTTTGTAGGGGTAAAAGAGTCAAATCTGACGCGCTTTTTAGGTGGCTAAATTTTTGCCATTTAGCGACTCAAGAAAAAAAAAAGTCAAGGAGAGAGAGAGAAAAAAAAGATAGAAAGCATCTCCATAATTAATCCATCACTACTCACTAGGCTGAGAATTCAGTATTCTCTTCTTCTCCACCACTCACCAAATAAACAATTTAGAGGAGAGAGAAAGTGAAAGACAACTATACAAGAACATCACTTTTCTACTTTTTCTACAGTACCAAAAAAAGCAGTATCTCAGAAAAATAACCCTACTTGAATGTTCAGTTCCAGAATAAAGTCTACTTCTATAAAAAGAATTGCATTCTTTGTTACTTCAAGTGTAGCAATTTGTTAATTTTGTACAACTATTATTGTATTATTGTATTATTAGAGTGATATAATTTATACTGTAAGTTGTGTTTTTCGGAAGATCTATTAGATCGAAGAACTGGAGTGGAGATTGATTGAGTGTTTTTGATTCAATTTGGAGGTGTTGAAAATCTAAACAGTAAGTTATTTCATCTTAATTTGTACTTGTTTTGATTATAAATGAAGATTCAATCATTAGCTTTATTGAAGTTTTGTTGTTTTGATGATGTTCGTTGGTAGCAGTAACTGCAATATAAATGAGTCAACTCGACGAGATTAAACCCTAATTTAATTGACTGATTTGGGGAAATATGCGGTTAATTGTCGGTCGACTTTCGATTTGTTGAGAAACTTACTGCCTGCTAACTTCTGGATTTGTTTGACGTGGTCTTTAATTGTCCGAAATCGGGTGAAATTGTTGATTGGAGCTGATTAATTCAATCTATGCTGCTTGTGCTTGTTTTAGCACTCTTGATTTGCTTATGAGGACCGCCAAAAATGTCGAATATTTTGTGTTGGAATTAGGGTGGCTAATGAGACCTTGCTTCCTTTTTGTGTACATAATTTTGAATAAGATTAATCATCAAGGTTATGCCTAGAAAATTTGTGCTGGTTTTGAGGTGAAAGTCTGGATGATTTGAGCTTTAGTGTTTTGATGCTATGTGGAATATGTTCAAGTTTGATCTTGTTAAAAGACATAGGAGGATTTCTTGGAAATCTTCGTTTCTTGTCGACTTGTTGAAAGAAAGCTGATTATTATATTTTTTGTGTGAATGATTTTATTTGAGTAATTTAGAGAACCAGTGGTTTTATCTGCTTGGAATCTATAATGTTGAAAGAGGATCTACTGTTACCCCTCTAGATGCGGCACATTATTTTGTGTGTTTCAATTGACATGCCTATGAAATGATTAGTGAGTTCTTTCTTATTGCCGTGTGTTGATTGACATAGTCTCTTTGAAAGTTGTTTTTGCTGCGATTCGTTGTAAAAGCTTCAAGGTTCTTGTAATTTTGGCTTCCAGACCCTTTTGATACTCCAAAGATGCTTCTGGCACATAATATTCTGAACCTTTTGCACATAGCTAAGTGCAACTTTGCAGATTTTGTTGTCCTGTGATCCAGGAAGTTTCTCTATCTAATTGGATCAAAACCGTCTTCTGAACAGATTGCATAGATGTGTTTGTTCATGAGAGAGTATATTTATCTACACTCATGCTGAGGACATGTTGGAACTTACAAGTGTAATTGATTCTGATCCAGCTTGGAAGGTTTTAAAAGGTAGGCGGAGTGCATCGAGGCGGGCAAGAAAGACAGATTATAAAAGCTTAAAGGATTACACAGGACTGTTCTGCACAAGTTCAAAGGGCTTCATCATGCCAGTATCTGAGATTGAAAAGGTGCATTGTGCTATATTTTCTTCTAGACTAAATAGTATATCTGCTGTAGGCATTTTAATACTATGTATTTGGAAATTCATCCTTGTTTTATATTCTAATTAGATGGAAAGATCATATTATAGATCTGTGCCAAGATTTAAGACAGAAAGGAAATATTTTTTTTAATCTGAATATTATCTGTTAACCAGTTTCTGGATACTTCTGTTATCTTCTATGTGACAGCTCGGAGTATCAACATCAGGTTGTCACTTCAGTGAGAAGGCACAGCTTGTACCTATAAAAAAGAGAAGGTTCTTATTCAGGTCTCCATCACCACCACCGGATACTATTTCTCCGTGCACTGAGGAGTCTGCAGATCATGCAAGAACTGAAGATGCTTCAGAGAAGCTTTCACCGTTGCCATCTTCTTCTGATATCAAATTGAATCAGATTGTTGACAATGATAATAGCATTGATGCTAAGAAATCTGAGAAATCGAGTGTTAGATTTGGTGAAGATGATGACTTTTCTGGTATATCGATACTTGCAGCTGCCGCTTGCAGTAGCAGTTTGGGAAGAGATTGTGGTTATATGGAGGATGGTTCAGGCATTGAAGAGTCTTCAGTGCTGGAGCGATCTCATGATCTTTCTATTGATACTGAAGCACGCTCATCATCTAAGGGGATGTTAAACGAAGGCATTTTCAATTCTTCTGAAATGTCTAGTGGACTAACTTCATCTTGTATATACACAGAACCAGTTGGGGAGCTGGCATCTATCTCATCTACTGTAAATTCATCTCAAAAAGTTGCAACTGCTGGGAAAGGTGTGAAGGAGGCTTTTATGGGGGCGGATTCTCTAACCTATTCTGGGGATGCTTCGTTTAGCAAAGATGAAGAAATAGTGAGGAGCCAGGGCATATCTTCCCGAGATGTAAGGCTGCATTGGGACTTGAATGTTGTGATGGATGCTTGGGAGCAGCCTTTTGATGATCTAGGTGCACAGGATAGTGTTGCTCATAACACTTGTCATGATGCTGGGAAAGTTAACCATAATGACAACATGGAATCACAAGGCCATGATTCCAAAGAAAATCAGGAAACCCTATATGTTGGACAAGGCTATCTTCTGTGTGGTGAACCTATTGCTTCAGTAGATCAGAGTTCTGGGGAGATGAAGGACAATCATGATACCGACGCTTGCCTCAATCTCGAGCAGCCTCTTTGCTTAAATGAGAAGTCTCATCCATCCAACTCCAACCTTAACCTGGATGTTATGAGTTGTATGGTTGAAGATACTAAATGCAGGCATCATCAGGGAACTGTGAATCCTATTGATGGGCTTGTTGTTGGTGTCCCTAATCAGAGGACTCAATCGACTGCATCTTGTACTATAGGTGAGGCTGAGGATGTTTCTGTGAAGAGTGTAAACTTGATTGACAAGGGTATTGGCTATCAGCCAGTGACGGAGGGCTCTAAGTCAAATGTCAGTGGGACTTCCTGTGAGTTACACGATAATGCATATGCTTCCGATGCTAACTTAGATGCTGTGTCAGCTGATACCCATATGAGTTTGTGTGTGTCTTATAGCTCGGACACTCCGATAGAGGTTAAACAAAACATAGCAGTTCCAGAAGATCTGGGGTTAGCTAAAATCTGTCGTTGGGAAGAAAATGTTATCATGGAGAATGTATACATGAAAACAGTGGAGCCTCTAGAGCTTGCCAAATTTTCTATATCGGATGATGATGGTGGCTATCCTCGCAATGAGGCACCCGACTCTGTGTCTAAGAGATGTGAGCTTCTGGTAGCTTTAGATACTAATGTGCATGATATTAGTAATATTGAGGATGGAAACAACATTAATAATAATGAAAGCACAAAGAATTTATCTGAAATATCTCAAGTAATATGCAAGGATCCATCTGATTCTTACTTCCATGACACTGGCAAAACTAAAATGGACATTTGCTCAAATTTTACTGACAATATTGATGATGGAGAGTCTTTTAAACATAGTAATGATGTGATTGTTGAATGTCATCCAGTTTTGGTGGCTGGAACTGATGCAGCCGGTAAGCTTCAGGAAGATTATGATCCTCAATATGAAGATGGAGAGCTAAGGGAGTCAAGTGGGCGTGCTTTAGACAAATATGATGCTGTGGATAGAGAAGCTGGAAATGTGGACTATGTGTCAAACCACAAAGAAACATATACTGCCAATCCGAATGATTACCATGTTTCTGACTCTGGACAAGTTGAGGACAGAATCAGTGGGAAACTTGGAACTGGTACTGCTGTATCCACTCATGATTGGACTAATGAAATTGAGGTTAACAGGAAAGCTGCTGAAGCAGTTGAAAATGATAGGGGACATGATGATGGTAACCAAATAGAATTGAGTAATGTTGGGGGTAAAACGGAACTAACCCATGGAGAAGAATCGATTGAAAGCTGTAAGAGCTCTTCAGATATGGAACTTTGTAGTGTAGAAAATGATGAGAAAAACAATGGAACGCCTAGTCATATTGATGGATCAATAGATTCTCGAGGCATTGAAACAAGAGTGGAACCAGAAGCATTCAGAAGGGGCTTGCAATCGCAGATTGAGGGTCCAGTTGCTCGTGATTATGCATGTAGGGAGGAACGACTCAAGAATATGGAGCACAGGTATCAGTGTTGTGCTAGTTATGTGTGAGCTTTATGACTGCTTGCTGTCCCTACCCTTTCCCATGCCTTTCCCATTGTCCACTGTTCTCCTAATATTTTCTCCTTGTGTCTGGGAATAAACAGTTCTTCTAATCTTCTTGGATCTAATGTGCTGATGTCTTCTTGATAGATTTGGCGCTGGCTCCATTAGATCTTTTGAGAGGGTGCGATATCCCTTTCAGAATCAAGGAAGAGGATGCAATAGTGGTAGTTGGGATGGTCCATCAGACAGTCACAGAGGTTTCAGGCGTCATTACTCACCTATTACTCATCGACATTCGAAGCTTGATGATGATGATGCTGTGGGAAGAGTTGACCATGGATGTGTTGGCACTGAAGATGATGTATCATATTTTCAACTGCCAGGTCGAGCTGGCATGGAAGGAGATTCTTGTGGTGGATTTCAATCGCGTGAGAAAGTTAAAAGGAAGTTTAGCCCTGATAGAGCTGGAAGCTTTGGTCGGGGAAGGTCTTTCAGGTATGGCCCTTTCGTTGAGGGCAGAGGAGGTAGGGAAAGATACAATGGGCCTTCTCCAGATGATGGTTCATCAGACAGTCGTAGATGTCTCAGGAGTCATTACTCGTCTATTGTTCATGGGCATTCGAAGCTTGATGATGATGCAGTTGTGGGGAGAGATGACCATAGATGTGTTGGCACTCTGGATGATGCACCATATTTTCAACAACTGCCGAAAGGTCGAGCTAGTGCTGAAGAAGATTCTTGTGCTGGATTTCAATTGCGCAATAAAGTTGATAGGAAGTGCAGCCCTGATAGGGCTGGGGGCTTTGGTCGGGGAAGGTTTTTCAGGTATGGTCCTTTTGTTGAGGGCAGAGGAGGTAGGGGAAGATACAATGGGCCTTCTCCAGATGAATCATTCTACTCATCCTTGAATTATCGGGAATCTCTGTCTTGTAGGGAGCGAAGTCTCTCCCCTTTTAGAGGGAGAGGGCAGTCAAATATACAGCACTCTCGCAGGAAGTCTCCACCTTGTTCAAGGAGCCGCTCTCCTATTATTTGGAATTCTCCAAGGAGAAGACTGGGGCCTGGAAGTGGTGGGAATACTTTTCTTAGGCACCGAAGTAGATCTCCTAATTTCAGGACTGAGGCCAGAATGCATAGACCAAGGTCACCGCAGCAACAGCCTGGTTTTGGGATTGATCATGCAGGGGGTTTTAGGTCGATTTCACGAAATAATTGCTCTCCTCCGCGTAACCAATGGATTTCTGCTAGGAAGGATGAACTGGGTCATTTTAGAGAGATAGGTTACAAGCAGCAGAATTCTGCTCTGGATAGATCACCAGGGAGAATCCGCTTGAGGGACGACAGAGGTAGAGCCGTAAATTCCCTGCGAAATTTAAAACCCGATGGGCAATATAGATTTTCAGATAGAATTTCTGATGATGCTGGTAGAGGAGCTAGATATGAGGAGAGTTTCGAAGAAAAAAGGAAACATTATAATCTCATTCGGCCTGCTAGGCGCAACTTTGATGATGGGATGTCAAGTAGATTGCATCAGGACATGAATGAGAATTTTTCCATGGCAAATAGTTTTCGGGATAGAGAGGCTTCAAGCTTTCAGGACAGAGGGTTCAGGAGTATGGACAGCCGCATTGGTGATGAATCAAGGAGGTTCAGAGGGGATAATCATTCCTTCATGTATGAAAGAGATGGAAAGTTTAATCCTAATACAAATCAACATGGGGTTGATGCGATAGATTCATCACATAATCAGAAGTCCGAGGAACAGTAATGACCCAACTACACTGGAAGATTTTCTGACATCAATTGAGGCAATAAAGTTAAGAGAAATTATGAATACTGACAAAAACACCAAGGTTCAATTAATATTAAGAGGTGCAGTGATGAAAATTTCAAGGATGATCCTGTGTTTAGTAGCAGGGTTGCAATGTTCAGAGATTGGTAGTTTATCGACAAGGTTCAGAGAAGACGAGGATCTAATCTGTAGTCAGTCCTTCGTCGCTTTGATCCATGGTTTTGTCATACTTCTGGTATCCGATGATCAAGGAGATATACTATACCTTTTGTTCTCTTATCTTCCCGACGGGATAGCATATAATGCCTGTAAATTTTATGAGGGTGTTCTTTTAGTCATATTCCCTTGATACAAAATTTGACAGGTCCAGGAATTATTTATATCCAGATACCATTTTCTTCACTAAATGTGATCTTTACCTTGGTATCTATAGCACATGTAACTCTTGACATGTTTGTTAACAATGAGAATTTTTGGGGCTCTTGTTGATTAACATTTTTCCTGATTCTGCTTATTTATTAAAAACAAATCTACTGCTGTCAAAGATGAACGAAATGAATGAATGCTTGCATCATTTCTGTGAAATGAATATGAAATGAAGTCCATTTTACATGCTTTGTTCAGAGATGTAATACATTGATTTGTTGATTAGATATGTTCTATGGTGCTCTCTTTATTGTTTCCATTGCTAGGTTAGGCTGAGGAAAGGCCTTCATAAACTGAAAGAGGACAGGGACAAACCGATAGAAGGGCTTTATGGCTGCCCGCTGCTGTTGTTAGTCATTGATTGGATGAATCATTGAAGGCCTTCTTTTTTACAGGAGTCTTTTTTGATAAATGTGAGGGCTTCCAAAGGTTCCATGATTACCTTGAGGCTCGATAATATGGTCTGTCTACTGACGTGTTTGAAGCTACAACTTCTATTGTGATTCACTGTAGATTTAATCTTTAATTCTTTTTAAATGCTTGAATGATGGTTGCATCTCGCAATTTTTCAGTTTCTTGCAGTTCATTATTTGAATCTTACTCGTGACTCGTGTCTCAAGGAAGCTTGTACGTCTATGTGAACACAATAGGCTAAGAGGATGAACAGCAGCGACAAACTCGATTTTGAGTTGCCAGAGGTCATTGTGGAATAACTCTGGTGAGAGTACTGCTCTTGGCTTCTTTTCCTTTTATCACTTTATTAATAAGCTAAATCTGATGCTTGCACTGATAATATCTTCAGGAACTTTTAATTAGTGCAGAGTGGAGTTTTGGTAATGCTCTCTTGTAAATAATCTCTGGTAGTCAATTGGTTTTTATGTTTACATGAAACTCGCAGTTACACCTTCAGCAAGATTATGCCAAATTGCAGTCTAGATGAAGATTGATCAAGTGTGTAACATACTAACATGTGCTCTTCTGTTGAGAAATCTGTATGAAGCCTGCTTCTTTGTTGTGCGCACTATATGTCCTGGAATAGGTTCAGACTTCAGACTATTCGGGGGAATGAAGCAAGAAGTTTATGCTTAGAAACAAAATCTTGCAATAGGTTGGTTACAGTTCTGTTACATGATTAATTATGGTTCAGTCATTGAAGATTGGCTGTCATTGTCTCAGTGACTCTCGTTTTCTTCAGATTCAATAAATGGGTTATTAACAAGAGAAAGGTGGCTCAGCTGCTTGGCCTTGGTTAACACCTTTGGTAAATGTCATGCTGATCTGCATGTCGCTGACTTGCTTCCGACCATTCGGTTCATTATCAGCTCCACTTGTCAACTACATATATACAGAGATTGGAATAGATTGCTAGTATTTCAAAGATTAACCTTTATAATGTGTTCGGATTGGGGATTTCTAACAGAAAAAGGGAGGAATACATGTCTCCTGTTTGGATATGACATGGGAGAAGGAAAAGGAAGGAAATCAAAAGGATTTTATTTCCTTAACATTGGTGTTATCACAGGTCACAAAACCTGCAAACTGATGAGGAACTTTTTCGATGAGGTCAAAAGCACAAATGCGGCAACAGAAAAATGGATTCTTATACAGAAGCTCCATCGTGCACTTCGATTCATCCTTTCTGGAACATCCTCCTAACCTGGGAAACAACTTAATTGAAGTCCACAATACTAACCAGTTCAGAGTGCGAAAGTCCGAGATAGGACATAGGTGGGTTCAATTTTCATTTTCATGAAACTAATTCTTCAGATTTCAGGGATTAGAGTGTTTTGGACCCGCGACTTCATCGGAGATGATTTGAAGGGAATTGCACCAGGCACCAGCTGGGTATGTGGGCTGTGGACCACATAAACATGTTAAGCATTTATAAACGCATATAATGTGGTAGATATACAGTTAGTATCATGTTATTAGCTTCAATCTTGAATGGATAAGAGCTCTCAAGGACGATAGCGTAGCACATTTAGTACGTTGTGTGCGCTTGATCTCACGATCACTCCTTTTATGAAGAAAGATTTAGTTCAATGAGGTACTCTATTTTGTACAACTGTAATTCTTAACTCGCAGCAGATTTTCTGGTCATTTTTTATGATAAACCTGAGTGTTCTTTAAGAAAGTGTTCTGGTGTTTCTAAATTTGAACATAGAGCTCTTTGCGTGTCTGTCTCATATATTTCAAGGTTGATGGCACATATTGCAAATGTGTTCTGGGAAGTATTACGAAGATCATAAATTCATAATACACAAAAGTCATTTTCTTCTTGTTTATGCTCTGATAAAGAGGCGGTCTATGAATCGCCTTTTTTTGACATTTAGGAGAAATTTCGACAAAATGGGGAATAAAGAGGATCTTAACTTGCTAAGGATGAAAATTGATCTAAGTCTTTTTGAAACCGAAAAAAGTGCTCTAAACACTAAGCTATTTTTTGCTCTCAAAGACGATACAAGTAAATAAATTGCTTTGTTATCAGGAGTATAATCAAACTTGGCCTATTTATGCATTAATGCCCAAGGTCTTATTAAGAGCAATAAGCTTTTCTTGCTCACTTAACAAAAATAGGTAATTCGGTTATTTCATTGTCTATCGGTCTCATCATCACTTAAAAGGAAAGTCATATGATACCATCTTTGATGTTTTGTGAGGGCTAAATGAACAATTGTTTATGAGGATTGTTAAACATTATTCCGAAATTACTTAAAATCGCCTCAACTCTCCTCTAAAAGTACCATTATACTCTTATGATTTTTTTTTTTTAATTTTGACTCCAACTTAACTGCTCTTCTAATTCATATTCTCTTTCATCTTCGCCATCACCACTGACAATCAACACCGACGAGCACCACTGAAGAACACAAGATTCCAACCAACACAAAATTCCGGCGAGGTAAATTTTTTTAATGAATTCCATGGACACGTGTGGCATGGATTTTGTTTCCATAGGGCACAACTTGTGGCCTGGACGTTGTGTCCATGGACACAACATGTGTCATGAAAGTTGTGTCCATGGACACAACTTCCATGACACATGTTGGTGCGCTGGTGCATTTGGTACGGGTGTTCGCGTTTCGTGGGGTGGTGTTGTTGGTGATGATGATGGGGTGGTTTCGTGAGGCTGGTTCGTGTTTCGTGTGGTGGCTCCTGGACCGAAGAGATGGGTGAGTTTCGGTGAAAGAGAAAGAAGAAGGTGGTGATGGTGGTTCATGAAAGATAGAGAAGAAGGTGGGGATGGTGGGGGTTGTGGGGGAGGTGAAGGTGGGGAGAGGAGAGAGCATCGTGGCAGCCACTGCCAAGGAGGAGAATTATTATTTTTTTAGTCATTTTGGATTTTTAATTTAAGAACCAATTAATAGTTAACATGTGTCTCTTTTGACCAGTTAAATAAGTTACATCCGGTTTTTAACTATTCAAAGAATTTTTTGTTAAAAGTTACATTATTCAGAAATAATTAAAAGATTAGCTTATTCGTTTTGAATGACTAATATGTTCAGTTCACCTTATTTTTGCTTATTTCAGATCTAATCAGATCAGATCAGATCAGAAAAAATAAGTTCAGATCAGATCAGTTCAGATTATGCTTATATTTAAAAATCATTATATCTTTCATTGCATATTAGTAAAAATTATAATAATTAAATATTAATAAAGTACTCATGGAGACGAATCAAACAAGACCCCACATGACTATATTTTTCTTATATATTGAGAAAAATCTAAAAGATAAGATCTTGTAATCAGAAAAAATAAGTTCAGATCAGATCAGAAAAAATAAGTTCAGATCAGATCAGATAAGTTCAGATCAGAAAATTTCAGGTGAACTGAACATAGCCTTAGGCTATGTTCAGTTCACCTTATTTTTGCTTATTTCAGATCTAATCAGATCATATCAGATCAGAAAAAAATAAGTTCAGATCAGATCAGTTCAGATTATGCTTATATTTAAAAATCATTATATCTTTCATTACATATTAGTAAAAATTATAATAATTGAATATTAATAAAATACTCATTGAGACGAATCAAACAAGACCCCACATGACTATATTTTTTCTTATATATTGAGAAAAATAAAAAAGATAAGATCTTGTATTCAGATCAGATCAGATCAGATCAGATCAGAAAAAATAAGTTCAGATCAGATCAGATAAGTTCAGATCAGAAAATTTCAGGTGAACTAAACATAGCCTAAGAGGTTGCTTTATTAAAATAAAAAATTCCTTTTTTTACAATTAGTTAAGGCAATGGGAGTTCAATGAGGGGTTTTTTTAACTCTTACGACGGATTACCTGTAATAGTGTTTGTGAATTTGCAAGTGTACATTATACATATTACTTACAACTAGATGTACCTAATCATTTGTGGCAGAGCTTTAATGAGCGTGGTCCATAAAAATCCACAAAACCCTGTACTAAAAGGTATAACAATGGTGCATTAAACTTTGGAGCTTTAATGAGCGTGGTCCAAATTAGTTTCCTATCAACCTGAAAAAACCTATTAGTATGAGTATTAAGATTCGGTTTTATACCTTTTAATTTTATATTTAAATACCAAGTCTTAAATATGTTTCCTCAAGTTCAATTAATTTTCAACAAATTCCATTAAGTTGCACTATATGCAGATTAAGATTATATCTATGTTTAAATTTTATTGTAGCCACTATAATTACTCGATTCAACCTCTATTCGTAGTGACTCGTATTTTTTATTGATTTCGTTGATTTTTAAAAAATTCAAAAAAAAATTCAAAATACCAGATGAATTGTTAATTGTAAATTTATTAATGTATAGCTAATTGTTAGTTTTATATTGAATGTGAAAGTTAATTAAATGAACACTTTAGATTAAAAATAAATGATTTAAATTAGACAAGTTATTAGTACTACAATATCCATTAATTGATATAAGTACGGAAAAATTGATTCTAATAATCCAACCTTTGGGCCGTTCGCTCAAAATAATCCAACCTTTTGATTATTATTTAATAATCCAACCTTTTAGGACAATTCGCAAAAATGCACCGTGACCTGTTGAAACAGGTAGGTGACCATTAGAATAGGTTAATTGCACACGTGTCTTGCCCTGATTTGTTGTGATCTAATTAATCAATATTAATCTTAATTAAAATAACCAAACAACACCCCACCCCACCCCACCACCACCACTGCCACTCCCAACAACCCCCATTTCACCCACACCGGCCACCACCACTGCACAACCCATATCACCCCACCCCAAATAACACCACCACCACCATCAATAAGAAGAAGAGAGAGAGAGAGATTCGAAGGGAGGAGGATTTTAGTTCCTCAATGTAAGAGGAAAACGAAGGAAAAGGAGGGAGAAAGCAGAGGAGGCCGAAACAGGGGAGAGGAAGAGGGAGTTCGGTGGTACCGGTGCTGGCGCTGGTGGTTCGCCGGCGAAGCTCAGGCACCGCGAAAAAGAATGAGGTTGGGTTTGAGAGTGGTGGTGGTTTGCGAAGGCTGCAGGGGACGCAGCAGAAGGCGCCGCGAAGTGGGAGGAAAGGAAGACGGAGGTGCGAAGGGAAGGAGAAGCTGGCGGTGGTGGTGCGAATTGGTGGTTCGAAGGTGGAGGTAGTGGTGGTTTCGAAGTGGGATGCGGGGGAGCGGGAGGGGGAGGGGGATTCGAAGGGGGATGCGGCGGAGGGGAGGGGAGGCGCTGCTACGGGGGAGGTGGTTGGTGGGGGTGCTCAAAGTAGGGGTAGGGGAGGCACAGGAGGGGTGGGGTGCTCACAGTGGGGTCGGAAGGGCGGTGGAGGGAGGGGTGCTGAGGGAGGGCAGGGGAGAGGGTGAGGGAGGGCAGGGGAGGGGGTTCCTGGTGAAGTGATGAGTAGGGTGGTAAGGGGGGAGGAAGAGAGATAGGGAGGGAGGGTTAGAGAAGAAAAAAAAATGGAATTTTTTTTTTTTTAACAACTTCAACAGGTTACCGGTTTCATGGATCATTATGAGCAGATACAACTAAAAGGTTGGATTATTAAATAATAATCAAAAGGTTGGATTATTTTGAGCGAACGGCCCAAAGGTTGGATTATTAGAATCAATTTTTCCTATAAGTACTAGCTAAAATCTTATTTGTAGCATGTTCTAGCTTCAATTTGTCCAAAATTAATAGTTACATATAAAGTCGGTTTCATATAAAGTCTAATAAACGGGAAATTATCACAATTTATAATATGAATTGGTTTATGATTAATTTTTTGTAGGAGATATAAAGGAGTGTTTTCATTGAATTTAAGTCATTTGACGCTTACCATCATCATTTAAAGAATCTAAAAACTTAATACATCTATTAAACACCCTTCTATAAATGGCATCAAATATAACACGTTCCTACAAAAATTTTAGTTTGCTGACATCGTTCTATACAGAGCTCTATTCATGTATAATCCCTAAGCTAAAAAGAGTTGACTAGTCCTGCGGATCAATAAATTTGCAAGACAAATCTATTATATTTACAACTTTATATCAACAAGCATTCTATTCCACAAATATGCAAGACGAAACTTCCTAAATTTGTGTCCCCGCACTCCCACAAAATAAATACTCACCCATGACTAACTGTTAGGAAATGGTGTTATAGTGTTTGATTAATGCGAAATAAATTAATGAAATAATAAGAATGAGAAAAGTAATAAGGAAAATAAGAAAAAGAGACACAAGGATTTACGTGGTTCGGTCAAAATAGACCTACGTCTATAGGTGAGGGATTCGGAAGCTTCTTCACTGATCACTATAATGGAGAAAATTAGAGAGAATACTTACAAGGAATCCTAAGAATACTAGAGGCTGAAAGTTGTGTGTTTTTCAAATGAACACCAAGAGGGTCCTTTTATAACACTAGCTTTTTCTGCATGCTATGCGTGCGGTGACATTTTAGTCATAACCGTTGCTCAGTAATAAATAAAATAAAAAATAAAATTATGTATATAAGTTCACCTCTATTTGGTGAGAAAGAAGTATTTAAATACTTAAAAAATAGTATCTAAAACCATTTTAAAAGTAAGTATAAGTGATGAAATTGCATATCCAATTAATAAAGAAAACTGAATTTTGGAGCTTTGTGTTTGTGAATAATTTTGTATATGAGTTGTCTTTGTCATGAGAGGATTGTTTGTGGAATTAATTTTTGGTAAGTTTTTTATTACGAATTTTTTTAGTTGATTAGATGTAAATTTAATTTGATTGAATCTTTTTTATTGGCAAGTTTATGTAATTAACCATTACATGAGTTGATTGGGTTTAATAGAGATTTGATTGACTTTTTTTTGGTAAGTTTATGCGTGTAATGGTTTTTATGCTGTGAAAGAGTCAATATATAAATTCAAAGGGGGACACCATTGCTATTCTGAACGAGAAAAACATTCACTATTCTGAACGAGAAAAACATTCACTAGTTGCTCATGTCTTGTAGGTTCTTTTAAAAAAATCCTGTTTCTTTCCTTTGTTTTTTGAGGAAGAGGAGCTAAAGAAAACGGAATTGGGGGCTGGTATTGGTGCATACTCAAGAAGGATAGGACCACAACTCCATCTGGGCTAATGTTGTACGTGGCTTCAATCTCACAATGCATCCTTGGAGCCCACCATTGTTGGGAACTTAATATTTTCTTAAGGTCCATTCAATCAACAAAGCTATAAAGCCCATAACGTGCTTCTCTTTTCATTTAATAATTATTTTATTTTGACTTTTAACGCTATTCAAAATTAATTGGATAAGAGTTGGAGAGAAAAGATAGGAGAGTACGCTCTTCATTTCGAATATGGTAGTACTATCTTGTGATTAGGATGTTATACAACAGATGTATTATTTGAGGTTCAAAATCAATGGAGAGTCCCTATGAGAATAAATTAGATCCAATGCCTAAGTTTATCTTTCAGTGACGTTTGAGCAACTAAAAATAATGAGGTATATGCAAATTGCATCTAATTAATGTTGGACTTATATTATAAGCACTTCTAGTTGAAGCTAGCTCCTTTCGAGAGATCCCTTTAAAATTGCTATTCGACATCACATAACGGTTCGATAAAGACAAGTGAGCGAGAAATGGGGCTTGATGGCTGAGAAAGACTATCGAGAATGTAGTATGATCTTATTTTTACATGTCAACATATCCATTTGGTAGACAATATACCACATATGCTTGATGAAGGTGGTGGGGAACTTACCTTCTGATTTTAAAGTCGAAAGTTCAAACTCGACTATCTACTTGTGCTTGGGAGTAGATTTTCAAGCATCGACCTGTGTAGCTCGACTTTGTGACTTTAAGGTCAAAACCTCGAACTCGACTATTACCTACTTGTGCTAGGAGTAGGGATTTCCTTATATCCCCTTACTTTCAAACATTGACCTGTGTTGGCTGTGTAGCTGGGTTGCTTGACCTACGTTAGGTGCTGATCTAGTATGGTCCTTTTTACTAAGGGGTTTCTAGTGGGGGCTCCAAAAAAATTGGTAGAGCATATTATATGAGCTATTGTATAGGAATAAAAAAATTAGGGGACGTTTGGTTAAAACAAAGGTAAGGGAAAGGAACTTTTATCGATCAGTTCGTTATGAAGATAGGTTTTAATACACCAAGTAGTCTTACATTTTGAAGCACAACAATATAACACCATATAGATTATACTAACAATCCAAAAGACTATTTGTTATCAGTTCGTTTACTTGGTAAAGCCTTATTGGAAAGATATTTAAAATCTAAGATAGAATCTTACATGCGGTATGCTATTTGTGCTTTCTACAGACCTAAAAATATGAGATACTCCCTACGTTCAATAATATAGTGCTTGCATTTCATTTTTGGTGTCCCAACATGTTGTTCGTGATTGTTTCTATTCTTTAATTCCACAATTCCCCTTGATGTGCCTAAACCATGCAATCATTATTTATTGCTCATTGGAAATAGTTTTTTTCTTTGTTTATTGAACCTAAGGATTGAATTAGTCATATATTTAATGCTCTTTCACTCATTATTCACCATTTTCTCTTCTAAAATTAAATCAGCTTTTTTTCGCACAACATCAATTATTTATCATTCATGTTCCACTTATCTTGAAGTAGAATTGTATTTATTTCATTTGATATGTATTTGTTTAGTTTTGACTTTTATTGTAGATGTCGTATGACTTTGAATCAATAAATTAATATTAATTTCAAAAAAATGTTCCACTTATCTTAATTCTCGTAAAAAATGAAAAATAATAAACATTATATTATAAAACGTAGCGAGTAAATAATACTAAACCATTGTCTTTATAAGAAAGAGATAGGGTCGGTATGTCGGCCGGGACAAATCCAATTATGCAATGCATTCGAAGCATTACCTAAGACTTGATAATACACCTAAGGTAAGCCTACAAATTAGAATTTCTCTCATCTTAATGAAGGAGGGACCATACCTTATAATCTTCCACACCAATCCAATCATCCCATAATACTCCAGTAAACCTATACAAATTGCTAGGTTTGTGGGATAATGTCATGGTGATTGGATAGTATACGGTAACTATTTGGCCCATAGGCCATAACATTGTCTGCCCAATTATCTATGTCACATCACACATGTCCTTAACTCCTTACACCAGAAAAAAAATATGTGAAATGACAAATGACCATGAAACCTCTATCGATGGTTCTGGAACTTGGAGAATAGAGTCAATTAGCATCAATCAACTAATTAACCTTTAATCATGCGTGGAATCGCATTAAATTATAAGATCAAATCATTTTTTTTAAAGTAGACAACTACATTTACTTTTCACGTACTCAATAACGGAGAGAAAACTAATTACAATTTCAAACTCATCGTACATAAAAGTAGTATTAGCCCCTTAGCCTTATAAAGTGGACACAACTCAATATATTTCTTCAATGTGGGATTTATATCCCAATACTTCTCTTAATTCCAAATTCATTAATTGTGAGACAACACTTACACTTACATGCATGTTGCCCATGGGTTGTTCATTGGGCTTAATAATATTTCTTTCATTGTTGAAAAAAATTCAAACATTGCTAGAATATAGTAAAGGCTACACATACACTAGGTGTATGTGGGCCACACATACACTAGGTGTATGTGGGCCACACATACACTAGGTGTATGTGTTACTAGTAAAATTTATACCTTGTCTATGTGTTACTACTAAAAATATTACAATTTACAATGTTTCAACAGATAATTTTGTTTTTAATGATTTGTTCTTTATATTTGTTTTAAAAAAATCTTTTTTATGAAATTTTCTTTGTGTAGATTTGTATGAATCCTTTATTTAAAACTAAAAAAAGAATTGTAATTTTTTTTCCAGATTATTCATATATTAGCTTCATCTTATTTATTCTTTTTACTATTTTTCTACTATTGATTTCTACTAAATTTTCCTGTCTTTTAATTATTTAATTTGTTTGTAGAATAATAATGTTATATTTTAATTCATCCCTACCATGTAATAGAATTCAATTCGAAATATAGTATTTCAGTCATTTATGTATTATGTAAATTCAAATATCGTTGAACAACAAAACAGGTTCAAATAATTGCAAGTTTGTAATTTTTTTGGTAACAATATACTGCCTCTGTTTTTTTTTATCTTTCTCACTTAGAATCTTGGCACTATTCATACTTAGAGAGAATCTTCTCAATTGTTTTCAATCTATAAGAAAAAATATAGTCATGTGGGATCTTGTTTGATTCGTCTCAATTAGTACATTATTAATATTCAATCGTTATAATTTTTACTAATATATAATGAAAGATATTTAAGTCCAAAGAAGTGCATTGGGAAGCGCGCACAGAAAAGTGAGAATGATAAAAAAAACAGAGGGAGTACATTTTAGTAGAAACACATACAAAATGTACATGTTTTACTAGTAACACATACATCCAGTATATGTGTGACCCACATACACCGAGTGTATGTTTATCATCTCCTAGACTATATGATACTTTTGGAGTAAAAAGTGTGTTATGAATTAAGTAATTTTATAACATCAATAAGTACTCCAATAAGAAGATGCCACAATCAACAACAGACAAAAAGATTAATTAAGATAGCATAAATTAAGGGAAATGTCTTGAAATAATAATCTCAATAAATAACATGTTGCTCATCTTGTACAACAGATTATGAATTCAAACTAGTGAGTGTCCCGGGCGATGCTCCGGGTTATTACTTTTCGTAACTTTTTTTGTCAAGTTAGGAAAAATTGACGTATTGACATGATAAGTAATTGCATGATTTTTGAAAAATAAACCCTTTAAAGTTTGGGGATGAAAGCAATAACTTAACTTTCTACATGGAATTGAAGTAAGAGTTTATGTCTATAATAGTCTTGTTGTTAACATAAAAGTGTTAGCTCTCTAACTACTTGTGCAAATCTTTTAATGAGATATATTAATAAGACGTTATGATATTTTATTTTGAAATACTAAACAACGGTGTTATATTGGATTAATGGTTAAGCTTCCACTTTTCATTTCAAAGGTCACGTGATCGATTCCTTGTAACTACACATTATTATTTTTTAATTGAGGGTTTGACTTGAAGTATTGTATTAGAGCCGAGAGGAGAGTGCCACGTGGCACACAAACTTTTTTATGAACGCCTTTTAATATATTAGTATAGATAGTACAAAACTATATAAGTAGTTTATTTTTCTAGAAAAAGAGTAAAACTAAAGTAGCATGGATTTCATTTGAAGAGGGTCAATTAATATTCTAACAATAGTAGGGTTATAAAATTGGAGTAGAAGGGAACTACTTCTTTCGTCACATAATATAACATTTATTTCTCTCTATTTAGGTCAAATTTTAAAATCTTTTACCAAATATTTTCATTAATATATACAAAAAAAACATATTCATGTATGATGATCTTGTTAAGTCCGCCTCAACCCTCACTATGTAATTTCATAATATCTACTTTTTCTATTTTTTATTAATATTGAATTAAAGATACTAAAGGACAAATGTATACCTTGAAGACCGTGCAAAAAGCAAACAAACATCATATTATGAGACGGAGGGAATAATACTCTCGCTCTATACTCTATATGATCAATTCCTTTTGTGATGATGATGATCGTAATAATAACGATGATGCATCAGACATTACTGGCATGTAATACTACATATAATGTACGACTCCAATCTGTAGTAGTAAGTAGTATAAAGCTAATAAGCTAATAAAAAGATGGTCCATACTATACTATATAGTGATATAGTGATATAGACCCTACTCAAATGGAGGGGCAGGACCACCTTACCAGCTTAACTTACTGAGCCAAATTTACAGAACTCCCAGTTTGTGTACTGTAAAATCCAGATGAGCGAGAAGGCTAGAACTCAGAACTCAGAACTCAGAACTCAGAAGAAGACGTAGACATCACCACTACCCCGACTTTTTTGGGAGGAACATCAGAAATTGACCTGATAATTGTATGAAGGAAAAATAAAATAATTCCAAGTCAAGTGCAAGGATTAAGATAAGCACAATTTTTCTTACATTTGCACACATAAATATATAGTGAAATATTTGGCTAGTTAGCATGAAGTCCAATTTGATTCGATTATTCGATACTACATAGGATTAGTACAGATATGTTCGTAATGGTGGTTATTATTTCACGTATCATGACCACACACAGACACACTAAAGTATGTATGTGGGTCGAGTAACGAATTGGGCTAGGGAGCAGACTCATAAATGTATTCGCATTTTTTTTTTGTTAATTAGACTACAAATTTCGGATCGAGTCATGGTGGACCGAGTTGAAGCAAGCTGATAGATTAGAAACTCGAAATCTAGCCCAATCACCCACTAGGTTGACCGAGCCAAGCCAAATAGTGCTCAAATCAAGATGGCTTGTATTTTGCAGGGTCGGATGAGCTCGCTTTTTTTATTTATTAGGAGAGGTAATTGGCCAAAGGGACAATTCTTGCTAGACTACTAGCTTGTAGGGTACGCTAATTCAAAGGCTAGGTTTAAGGCTCAACCGTCCATAAGACAACATGCCTAATTAAGATCCATTGCTACCACAAAAGAAATTTTCCAACAGTATTGTTAGGATAGGATTTGAATCTTGTGCAAAGCATGTTGGAACATTTGTAGTTATATGTGTCCTTTGGTGATGTGTGATGATATTGCATTGGGATGTTGTGGCGTTTGATGAAACGTGGTGAGAAAAAGAAAACGAAAAGTGGATTGCAGGGCATTTGGTGCACCGGCACCAATGCGTCTAGAACTACAAATTGAGATCAGTATGTCTGGCGCGCTTGCACCAGGTTGTATGGTGCTCCTGCACCATACTGACATGACGTGATTTTTAGCAGAGTGTTGTGTGCCTTTTTGTGTGAAAAGTTACATGTAATCACTTCTGAGGTACTTTTTCCTATGGTATATATAGTAGGATGTCACATATGGGATGGAGTTCGATTCATTCACATACTTGCTTGAGGAGAACTATTTCTAGATTTCTCTCCTTGTTTATAGTGAAACACATTATTCAAACACATTATAGTGAATAAAGTTTGTCGTCAACCGAACTCTATGGAATTCTTCTTCGTATCTCATAAAGGTCTACGGTGTATTAGTTGATCATAGTGCGTGGGTCAGTAAAATTCTTGTAGGAAAGCGTATCACTACGTGCTCGAAGTTCCATCCGGTTTTCCACAATATCCATACACTCATATAACAAATCCCTGAATTCAAGTTGATACCCCCACTAAACTACCACTTATTCATCTGGTGGACTTACATATTGACTCGTCCCAATATTGTCTGCTTGTATGTACATTTAATTTATAGAAACAAATCAAGTGTTTTAGTTTCAATCAAACATGAAATTAGAGATTGGCTCGGGTGATATCCTGAATTGTTGTTGTTGTCTTAATGCACAATGTTTGTCATTTTTAAAGTATTGACATTTTGCTATTCATAGAAAGAGACTTGAAGCACTTTGTTATCTCCTGGCAATCAACTCTACTAATTCTCATAGACAAATTCATGTTATGTTTGAATTTTGAAACGAACATAATCCAGCATAGTAGTATATATTTCCATGCAATCAGGACACATTGACTCAATCCAATAACTCCCCGACTCCTGACTAGGGATGGCAATGGGGCGGGTCTGGGTCGGGTCCACCTAGACCTAGACCCAGACCCAGACCCGTTTATTTTTCACATACCCAGACCCGCCCCAGATCCGTTGGGTCTAGATTTTTCAGACCCAGACCCAGATCCGCTGGGTCTAGCGGGTCCATGGGTCCTTACTGGATCCTAAATGGGTCTTTCTTAGTTTAAAGTTTTCATCACATTTTTGAATATATGTAATTAAAAATTTTCGCCCTAATATATATAAGTTCTCGTAGCCGTGGTTAAAGCATTCTCTAAATAAAATTTTAAGAATTAACTCGTAAAATATTAAATTGTTACAACTTACAAAGTTACATGTCTTAGTGGAGTTACAACACTAATGAGTTCACAAAATCACAACTCATAAAATGTTAGAGTTTAGGTAAAAAAAATTTCTAATATGTAAATGGGTCCGCGGGGCGGGTCTGGGTCTAGCATACGTAGGCCCGGACCCAGACCCGACCCATGCTCTTTGGGACCCAGACTCGACCCGGACCCATTGGGTCTAAAATTTCTGGACCCATACCCTTATAAATGGGTCGGGTCCTAGCGGGTCTGGGTCGGGTCTAGGACCCATTGCCATCCCTACTCCTGACCTAGTATATATGGATAATTAACGAAATTCAATTAAGAAGGACAATTTATCAAGTTAGGTTTGGGGATTTGTATCTCTATGAAACATGAATTACTAATTTAAAACCATCTATTTCATATGAAATTTACTCACTTTCTTGCTTTTTGCAAAATTTTACTCACTTCTATTTTTTTATTTTGCGATTTGAATTCCACCATCATTTTTTACTTTATTACTTACATCTCCTTACTCTATTCTTCTTTCGTTTCTTACTTTCTTTATAGATGTGCAAATTGCAATAATTTTTACTTTTTTATACTATCTGGATATCATATTTGACCAAATCTATTTACTGATTTATAAAGATTAACTAAAGTCATTATTTAAATTGTTGTTGCGTTAATCTCAAGGTATATTTTCAAAATATTTCTTTATAATTGTCGATATTACATAATTGAAAATATTAATGATTAAATTTATGCATCATCAAATATATATGATCCATATAATGTACCTATTTAGAAATAGAGAAAGTAATTAATTTTTTCCCTCATTAGCCTTACATTTTTCATTTCTCCCACCATCTTTTCTTCTACTTCTTCGTTTCTTGTAAAAAGAGAAATGAGTAAAAATCTTTCAGAAACCAAAATATAGCACATACTCCAAGATCTCAAAAATTATCCTTTTCCAATGAGAAAAATACAATGAAACCAAACCTATGGTAAAAATGTTATCAGGGGTAAAAGGGGAGAAATGACATCAGCAATATCAATGGGGTGCAGTGAAATACCAGTACTTTAGCTTTAGAACTAAAAAGAGGGCAGAATAGTATGACCCAGAATGGCAAGCGGCGGAGAAAAGCTAGGGTATTTGGACCACATCCTTTTACCGGGCAAATATTAAAGGGTGTTTTTTTGCATGTAATGCAGGAGAAAGGGCAATTAAAGAGGACACAGTTCCACCAAGAATTTCCACTCAATCCTCATTCTCATTCAGTCATTGGCTTTAATTTGCTCATAATCCGCTACATTGCATAACTCGTAATGTGTCTGCATTAGAGCAACTCTAATGGTTATAATTTTGGATTTGCTTGCAATATTTGAAAGTAGTGAGCAAGTTGCTCAACTATTGGATCGGAGCAAGATAATTGATACCTATTTGAGAGCAACACTTGTTCTATCAAGCTATTTGCTTGACTTCAAAAAGGCAATATGATTTGAAATTGGAAAAATAAGGTGATGCTTATACTGTATATGATTGGTGAGTGCATCTCCATCAACAATAAAAACACAATTTTTTTGTTTCCTGCCTAATTATAATTCAATAAACGGTTTTTTCACCAAGTACTCCGACTTTTCAAAAAATTCACTAGGTACCCCAATGTTTTAAAAATTCACAAGATACCCTTCAGTTTTAACAAATACACCCAAATACCCTTAATGACTAACGACGGTTAACGTCGTTAGTTTTAACCTTAACTAAATCCTAATTAGCTCTAATTAACCTATCTTAACCCTAACTTCTAACCTGAAACCCTAACCCTCCCACCACCTCTCTCCCCAACCTCAGCAGCCCCCCATCCTCCACGTCTCGCAGCCCTAATCCCCAACCCATTCGTAGCCCCTCCACCCACCTCCTCGCAGCCCCCAATCGAGTTTCGCAACCCTTCCCCCTCCCCCTCGCAGCCCCAAGTCGAGTTTCTCCCCCCCCCTCCCCGTCGAGTTTATCTCCCCTCCCCCTAAGTCCTGTCGATTTTCACCCCCCCCCCCCCCCGCGCGATTTTCGAGATCGAAAATCGATGGGAGTGGGGAGGGGAGCAAAACGTGTATGAGTCGGTTGTCAAAAGAAAATCTTTATGAGTCTTGTCGATGACATCGGATATTAATTAAAAAAAATATTAAAGTTGTGAAAATTTGATGGTTTTACGAAATACTTATAGTAGTTATGTAAAATAATTAAACCAGATGCGTAAAAGTTAATTAGTCTTAACGAAGCTTTTACTCAAATCGTCTTTAAAAGAATACTAACTAGTTTGCCTCAATAAATTTGATTTGATGAAATATTATAATTAAACAATATAATGCATGCAAGTCAAACCTTTTTAGATGATTATCTCGCAAGGTTTTAGGACTTCCCCATCTCATATAAAATCGTACCTATTTTCTTACACGCATAAATTTCTAACAATCATTTCTACTTATTTCCATAAAGAATAATCATGTCCTTAATTATTTGAATCAAACACATTCCATATGAATAAAACTCCCATTAAAATCCAATCGAAACATAAGGATTCGATTTAATACCAATTAACCCTAAATTAGTATTTATGAGAAGCACCCATTTAAATAAGCAAAATTGCAAACTCAAATACTCAATCAATAAGGGGATGATCATTCGGGGAATATCCTAGATTAGATTATGATTAGGGTTTTAACCAAACCCTAGATTAACTAGTAAAGAATATTACTCATAATAAAAGAACAAAACCATCACGATAATTGAAAATAGAAGAGAGAAAAGAGCATAGTACGTTAATTATTGACGGTAGAAGAATCCTTGAATAATAAAATAAAAGATCTAAGTGTTTTTCTACAAAATCTAAGTGCTCGGAAAAGTAAGACAACAAAGAGTTTTTCGTCCTCTTAAGACTTAAGAGGTACTCCCTTTGTTTTTTTTTTTTATCATTCTCACTTTCTTTATGCGCGTCTCCCAACGTACTTCTTTGAACTTAAATATCTTTCATTATATGTTAGTAAAAATTATAACGATTGAATATTAATAATGTATTAATTGAGACGAATCAAACAAGACCCCACATGACTATATTTTTTCTTATAGATTGAAAACAATTGAGAAGATTCTCTCTAAGTATGAATAGTGCCAAGATTCTAAGTGAGAAAGATAAAAAAAAACAGAGGGAGTATTGATGTACAAAGTGTCACATAAGCTTAAAGAAATGAAAACGGAGACTTTCCCGGGTCCAGCTGCCAGGATGAATCCACCCAATCGTCGACCAAGTTCGAGAGAAGGGCCTTCAAAATCTAGAAAATCTTGGAAAATAATAACATTGAACTGCTTGATTAGGCGTGAAACCAATAACAACCAAATTTAATTACCCAATTTCATGTGTACATCAATATATATGAGTAAAATGGTGCAAGGGTTTTAGATTTTGCGCAACTATGTACGAAAAATGACTTCAATGTTCTTCAGATCTAGCATGTTTTGGGCATATAACTCGTTATTAGGCCCAGGTTATACCCCGGGTAAGAAAAAATTTCATTTATTAATATAATACTCTATAATAATAATACTAAATACAACTTAACCTAGTGGTTAGAACTTTAGTATATGTACTTGAGATTTCTTCCTCCGGTCCATTTAAAGTCATTTCTAAATAAATGATGAAACTTTATTATATTTAGTACTTACTTCTCTCTATCTCCTTCTTCATTACATGCAAAGTTATTAAAATCGCGATTGAAATATTGAAATCTTACGATTTTACGATTCAAAATATGGTAAACGATTTGGTTCATGATTCTAGAAGATTCTATATATTTCTTTTTGACTAGCGAAAATCTCGCAAATTCAAATCATGCTAAAAAGCATATAATAGATATATATTGTTAGGTATTGCGAATATAGTTGGTAAACAACTATTTTTCTCAATTTTTAGGTCTTTTAACTTATAATTTTATCACATTCAATGAAGATTGAGTGCAATATTTTTTCATACGTGTTTGTACAATTAGATTTTACGAGTCGATTCTAAAGGTGGTTTCCAATTCAAAGTAAAATCTCGATTTTAACAACTTTTTACATGTGTTCTTCTTTTTCTCTCTTCTCCTAAATCCCCGTGTCAAAACCTTATGATTCATGTAAAACGAAATGAATGAAGTACATGAAATCATATATATGGTCTCATCTACATCACAATCCATCTAAATTCTTACACAACCAAAAAAAAGCAAGGCCTTATTGGTATGATATTGGATTGTAACTACGTAATAAAATCTCAAATACTTTTTCCGTTTCATAATACTCGCTATATTTTTTATTGTGGGAAGTTTCACATTACTTGCTACACTTCTTTTTTGAGCAATAAATTCTCTCTATCTCTCTCCGCTTATATATATAACGGGTCCTTTTTCTTTTAACTCTCTACCTCTTTCTTCTCCAAAAATTGTCTAAGAGTCTATGAATTGAGAAATGTAGCGAGTAATATGAAACGGATGAAGTATACAAAGATCATTGGAAAATAAAAAGGAGGTGCGGTCCCAACCCACAAGCTAGAGAGGGGGAAGAAAGACTAAAAAGAAGGGATGGGTGGAAAAACTTTAATAGAGGGAGGTATTGTTATTGGTATTGGTAAGGAGTAAGGAGCCAAAGGAGGGTGTTTTAATTGAAATTAGTTGGAAACTTTGGACCACTTCATCTCATCTTCTCTACAGCCTCTAATTATGGGAACCATATTTTCCACAAGCAGGGCATCTATTCCATTTCCCATTTTCACCCTTCTCTTCTTCTGCTCATATTTTCTCTCTCCTACTAAATCAAAACCCCAAAAATAAATAAAAAGAATCACTGTGTTTGACATTATGAGTTTCTGAATATAACTCACAGGAACCCTTTTACAGAGGTTAGGATTTAGGAAGAGGTTGCGCCAGAAAAACCTGAAAAAGCCTGGGGAAGCTAAGGTCTTTTATAGGAGGGTGATAACTTAACTTTTGGGGATTTGTGCACCCAAATCAACTAACCCTTCCATATCATCACACATTCATACTAGCTAGAGTACTACTTATTTCATATACTACTATTTTCATAGGATATATTTTATGATAATTGGCTCTCAATAATATAATACCAACTATAGTCTAGATGTGCTAAATATTCTGTATTATGTTATTTGCTCTCCATAGCACCAACTATCGACATATATACTCGTGTTAAATAGCATTTTCTGGTGATTTGGAAGGGTATTTTAGGAAAAATTATTAACTCTCAATGATACTGAGAAAGAAATCCCATTGAGGATTCAAAAAAGTTTGTGATATTGAGAGCACAAATATGTCGATAGTTGATCAAACTATTCCGTAAAATATTTTTTTCAATCATTGGCATACTATTTAGCACATTATGTCGATAGTTGGTCCAATGTAGCAAATAGGTGGATACGTATTATTTAGCATATACCAACGATAGTTGATATTATGGAGAGCCACTTTTCCGACTTTCTTAATGTGAAGTTACATGATATGATTACTAATATATTTGCATCATGACCATATTTTTATTTTACACGATTTAATATTTCCCAGCATGTTTCTTAATACGTGCCACATATCGATCTTGAGAACATGTTAATGCACTATTTTAATTGTTAATATCTTTAATCATTGATCAATAAAACTTTTAAAATTTGATATTTTATAATTACCTATTGAGCCTATAATCCAACAACATATTATATAATAATAATTTCATTTTTTATATTGGCATAATGAAGTCAATGTTAATATATGGATGGTGTAAATTTTTCAATATTACATAAATTGAGAAAGGAAGATAGTAAATAATTTTATCACAAGCTAGATACATGTTGAATTTTTTTTCTTGCATTTCAAGATGATTATTAATCTTTTAGTTAGATAAGTTGTGGACTATAAGGCCAAAATTATTGGTGTAAATTTTATATACTCCATTTGATTTGAATAAATGCAACATTTCAATTTTTAGGGTCCATAATACATAGTATTTTTATTTAAACATATATAACTTTAATGATGTATAAAAGTCGATATCTTAAAAATATACATGAAATAAAACTAATAACATCCCAAATGATGATATATACTCCTTTTGTTTTTAATTAGTTGTTTCACTTTTTTTTGATAGAATTAGTTGTTTCACTTTGACTTTTGCATTATACATAGAAGCCACTTTGTTTTCTTAATTATTTGTATACTAGTATATGAAAACAAATATTATCATGTAAGATTGTATTGGATTAGTTTGTCTATGAAAATAGATATTATCATGTAAGATTGTATTGGATTAGTTTGTCTCAACATAAATTTTTTTAATATCATCAACTTTTTATTAATTTTACTAATTGATATTTAACAAGATTTTAATTATCAACATTGTGGATCAGTGAGTATAAAAGTCAGAGAGAAACAACTAAATAAAAACAAAGGAAAGGTAAAGTTTCATATATTAGTAAAACAAATCAATCTTCATACAATTTAACCATAAGAGGTTAGATGCTACATTATTTATAGAGGGAGGGAAGGACTGATAGAGAGCTTTTGGGCAAAAGTGTACTAGCTAGGTAAAAGTGTAGAACAGTAGAAGTGCTATTATTATTGCATAATGCATACATGTCCTATATACAAGGCAAAGCGAGAATGAGGGAGTGAAAGGGTGGTAAGCTCTTTCATCTTTCACCCACATGTTGTGGGTTCGATTCTCATCAGGAGGTTTGAGGAGTTTTGGGGTAGATTGTATTTAGGTCCCCTGTGAGAGGGCGTTAATGTAATTTATCTTACCAATTTTTTTAAAAAATATATACAAGGCAAAGTAATGATAAATTTACTTAGTACAAATTGTAGCTATTGCATATATGTCTTATTTTAGTTTGAAATTAAAGTCTTGTATAGCTGGTTATTAAAATTTGAGATATAATTAAATAAGGACGAGTATATATGAAGCTACTATATCTTCTGAATCATATATAAGAAAAGTGATGAGCCATCCTTTGCTATCTTATAAGTAGTAAGTTCTAACAAAGGAGTATGCAACAAATTAATGTTGCGAGAACATGTAAGTTAGTACTTATTATTGTGATCCTATGTGAGAGCAGATTAGGGGAATTTCTTATTATCACGGAGTTTCTGAAAGTGTCATTCCAAAAAACATACTTATTATTGTAAGTTTGTAACCTCGATATGTATAATAATTTTAAAGTTAGAGAAAGAATTTATTAGGATGTGTTGTTATCGGCAGAGGACAATATCATACAAATTATAAAGGTGAAAAGTTCATATATGTTACTATAAAAACTATATGATATAACATGTTTTGTGAAAGTTTTTCATTTAATACCCATTTCTTAACAAAGTACAAGCTACCAAAAGAGTAGAAAAACTTGAGATCATCCATATGTAATTTACTACACATATCAAACAAAGTTCATATAAACTTTTCCCTTATTAAATTCCATGTCCAAAGATAATATATTAATTGAGGTGATTTTAATTACAGATCAAAGAGGACCAATTTAATTTTAGGATGTTTTTTGTCAGATGAAGATTGACCCACAAATACAATGGCCTCAATACAAAGACAGAATTCAACTTAAGGAGTGGGGTAAAATAAGGGTTTGTTTGTCTGAATATCCCTTTTTTCACTTTCTCTCTCTATCTCTAACCTTAATTCCTAGGTTGAGTCTTTCATATCTTACCATGTAAGGTCTTTTAAAAGAGAGAAAAAATAACTACTCTTTTACATAAAACATACACAAACAAACACAGTACATCTTCTTCTTCTTCCTGTTTTTTCTCTCTCTATTTTTTTTTTAATTTTCTCTCTCCATAATCAAAGAACAAAAAAAACTTGAAGTTGCTCCACCAAAATCTAAAGGTACCCACCACAACCATCAACACTCTTTTCTCTACTTCTGGCAACCGTTAACATTTCCATCCTTTCTTCTCCCTTCCAAACAAGGCAAACTCATTAAAGATCAAAACTTTGCATTTTTCTTTTGTAAAATTTTTTAAAAAAAGCTACTTTTTTTTTTTTTTTTTGAGATTTCAAGAGCATATTTTTCTTGGGATTTTATTATTCTAAGGTATTTTGGGAGGTGGGTTATAAGTGGCAGAGTGATCTCCCAGAAAAAAGGGGGAAAAAATAAGCTAGTTGCCAAAAAAAAAATTTAAAGTTGGATTTTTTTTTTTGGGTGATATCTTGTATGTATAAATGGCTGCTCATCATCATCATCATCATCAATTATTGGAAGAGAAATCATCAAGGGAAAGTAACAACAACATGATGGTATCATCTTCTTCATCAAGCTTTTGTTACTCAGATGTTGTTCCTCATTTAGCAGGAGTTAGCAATCATCATCATCATCATCATCTTCAAAGTTTTGATTCAAACCCTGAAATATACAACTTAACTAGTGGTATAGAAATGATAGGGTTTCAACCAAAACCTCCTAACAATAATATTAATAATAACAATAACAATACTCACCATCATCATGATGATGATGATCATAATGAGGTTCAAAATCCTAATGATCATCTTATTGTAGCACAACAACAACATCATCAACATCAAAATCAAGAAATGGGTTTTATGGATGAATCTTCTTTAAGGCCATGTGTGTTCTCTTGTGAAGGTAATGAGAGGCCTAGTCAAGGTTTATCACTTTCTCTCTCCTCCTCTAATCCTTCCACTATTAGCCTTCAATCCTTTGAGTTAAGACATAGTTTTCATCAAAGATTCAATCTTTCTTCGCCTTCGTCGAATTCTAGAGATGGGTTTTTGGGTAAGTCTCAATCTTTTCATCAACATGAACAACATGATCAGCAACAACCACAACAACAACAACAACAACAAATTTTTCTTGGGAAAAGTATTGTTAATGGAAGTGCTAGTAGTAGTAATAGTATGAGTTTGCAGTTTGAGTTAATGAGGAATTCAAAGTACATGGGACCCACTCAAGAGTTGCTGATTGAGTTCTGCAACCTTGGAACAAAGCAAAATTCTGATGAATCACAAAGGAAAAAGCAGCCATTGAAGAAGAACAAAGAACAATGGGAGTTTGAAGAAGGTGAAGAAGATGGTGATCATAACAATAATAATAATAATACTAATAATGCAAGTAGTAGTTCTTCTTCAAGAAATGCTAATACTAACCCATCATTGTATGGTGTTAGTTTATTGGAATTGCAAAAGAGGAAGACAAAGTTGCTTGCCATGTTGGAAGAGGTATATATTTATTGCTTTTTTAACTTATTATTATTATTATTATTATTTCATGCAAATAGTTTTTTTTTTCTCTATTTCACTCCTTTTTTTGAGCATAAAATTTGCTAAAAACTTCCCTTTTGTTTATAATTCACCATTTTGCTTTCACATCAAAAAAAGATCAAGAAAATTATAATAAAAATTGTAGAAAGAAAGGAAAAAGAGAAGAACTTTATAATCTAACTAACTAGATGGTTGAGTTTATTATATTGTGGGTCATCATTCATCAAAAAGAACAAAAAAAATAGAATAAAAAAAAAACTAGAAATTTGTGAACTAATTAGGCGACTCCTAATTAATGCTCACAATCACATGTAGGTGACAATTCAGGGACTTCATTTAATTGTTTCCATAGAAACCTCTATATCTTACATACACTTCCAATTTTTTTGATCTAATGGAAGTGATTTTTACCATATGTAAATGAATGATCTTATGAATCTTTTTCTCCTATTTTCTTGGGGGTGTTTTTGTTTACCTAGTTGGACAGAAGATACAAGAACTACTGTGAACAAATGAAGGGTGTAGTGTCTTCATTTGAGGCTGTGGCGGGTCCGAGGGCGGCGAATGTGTACTCTGCCTTAGCCTCCAAGGCAATGTCAAGGCATTTCAGGTGTCTAAGAGATTCAATTGTAACTCAGATTAAAGCAACAAAGAAGGCAATGGGAGAAAAGGATTCAAATAATGCAACCATTCTAGGTACAACAAGGGGTGAAACTCCAAGACTTAGAATTTTAGACCAAAATTTGAGGCAACAAAGAGCTTATCAACAAATGACTATGATGGAGAGCCATCCATGGAGACCTCAAAGAGGCTTGCCTGAGCGTTCTGTTTCGATCCTTCGTGCTTGGCTCTTCGAGCATTTCCTCCATCCGTATGTCTTCTCTGTCTCATCTATTGTTCGTTCTGTCTGTCCATCTGTATATACGAGCTCCCCTCTTGTGAGTTATGATCTAGAGTAGACTCCATTTTTGTGTCGTGCGTGCATGGTTAGGTTGACAGATTAGATCATGAAAATTTCAATATTCATGGTATGTTGAGCATCAAAGTTTTCTTCAAAATGGTATAGCATAATATGTAAAACACTCTAGCTAAAATTCCCAATAGTAGCTTGTGTAGCTCAATCATTCTTATTTACAAACAAACTACGTACCACATGGCTTTTGTTAGTTTTTGCCTCAAATCCTTGCAAGATTCCAAGTAGCTTGCTTTGTTCTTATTTGATCGTTTTTTTGTCATGTTTTCATCAATCATATTTGTTCACTTCCCCATCTTTTGAGGTCCCATCTTCCTTTTTATACCTTTCAAAAGAACCATCCTAAAAAATTTCCACTCAAAAGAAAAAAAAAAGTATGAAGTTAAAGTGATCAATACTAATATTATTCCAATGGAATCAATTCTGCAACTCTGAATTGAACTCACATGTTTTCCATTTATGAATCTTTCCCTTCTTAGGTACCCAAGCGACGTCGATAAGCATATCTTAGCACGCCAAACAGGTCTTACAAGAAGCCAGGTAATCAAGATTTCTAATTACAATGCAATGTTTATAACAATAATAACAATATAAGACATTTTAGCTTAGCTTAGTGATGATGATGATGAATATGGTACCTTGCTAATTGGTTTGATTAGTCAACAATCTAAGCATGTTTTGTTTAGGATAATGATATTGATTTTAAGTGTTTTTATATGATGGGTAGGTGTCTAATTGGTTTATTAATGCAAGAGTGAGACTATGGAAACCAATGGTGGAGCAAATGTACTTAGAAGAGACCAAAGAGCAGCAAGACAAGAACATGGGGTCATCTTCAGATGGTACAGATCATCAACTATCTTGTACTGATCATCTTGGTGGCATTCTACCACCACCACCACCACCTCAAGATCAAAAGCCGGACCCTGATCAACTCATTCGAATTGATCCAGGGTCTCTCTCCTCCATTGTCAACACCACTACCACCACCACCACCACCACCTCGAGTCGAGATGATCCTCAAAATAGGATTAATCATCACTTACAATTTCAACAAAGTAGCCAATTTATTGGTAGGGTTGAAGGTTTTGGTTCAATGGACCATTTGGATTTTCCATCTTCTTCATCATACAACAACCAACAAAACCACCATGCAACACCTTTTGGTAGTAATACCAATGACCAAAATGACAATAATACCCCTCACCAAACCTTTGGTGGTGGTAACAATAATGTGTCATTAACATTAGGGTTGCAACAGCATGATGGTAATGGAGTAAGCTTAGCATTTTCGCCTGCTTCACAAACAGCTTCTCTCTTTTATCCAAGAGATCACATGGATGATTGTCAACAAGTTCATCATCAATACTCTCTTTTGGATGGAGATCAAGGACAAAATTTACCTTACAGGAACTTAATGGGTGCACAAGTACTTCAAGATTTCGCTTAATTATATTAATCATCATTGATTAATTTTAAGCTAAGTGAGATCACCATGAACCAAAGATTATTATTATTCATGATATATAATTCGTTTGAGGTTTTACTTAGTTTGTAAGGAATATTATAGGTATTAGATCAAGTACTAATTAAGCTAAAATAGGTAGTATATGTATAGTACTCCATGATTAATCATACATGCATAAATAGCTAAACAATGGAAGGTGGATTTGATGGGGAGTAGTGATCATGGAATATGTTGGTGCATGCATGATAAAGATGTTGTAGTTTTTTCTATTTTGCTTTTTCATTGTTTTGGGAAATTTTTGGTGGTTTAATTAGGGGGTCTAAAACGTTATTCCTATGCTATAATTTGCTTCAAGGGGAAAAAATATTCAAAATAGAGAAAATTATACATGTAGCTTTTTTATTTATTTGTTAGAAGCCGGTATATTTTGTTATGCTTGTATTTCTTTTTCTTGCTATGGAGTGTAGGTTTTCATTTTATTTTTTTGGACCTCTTTCGAGAATGTCGTGATAAGATGAATTTTCTATGGACTTTCCTCGCACAAAGTCACTCGCCCAATGCCTAACAAGCTCTAGACCCTCAGTGCATGTTTTCATTTGGATCAATAGTGTAGTAAATTAATGCAAGAATTCATTCATATACATGAAATTTGGTAATATTTGTTCCCCGTTTTGGAAAGATTCTGCTATGAATTTTGCTTTTAACTTGTTCTATATGTTTATTGTCTTTTTCCTGCCACCCCAAAAAAAAGGAAAAACCCTTTGGCTCAAGGAACTTATGATGGGGGCCACTATAGGGTGATTGAACCATTTGTGGCTCAAGTTTAGATGGGTATTTGGCGACTTTCATGAGACCTTATCTATAGATGACTTTCATAATAAAGAAAGGTACTTTGCAATTTGATTGGCAATTTTAAGTTTGAAAGATTAAACCGACGAAATTTTTCTATGATAGTAGAAAATAGATGCATCTTTTTGATGTGGACCATGTTTTCTTATCATTCTCATCTAAGACAGCTAGATCTCTTAGTATTGCAATTCTTTTGGTTGGACAAATTTTAGAGCAGTTGATGTCTCAATTTTCAGCTGTTGAAATTGCCCTCCAACAACTTCTCCAAAATGTTTGGATAAGATGCTTGAAGTTTAATTTTTATAGGTGAATAAGATGTTTGAAGTTTAACTATCTGTGTGATTAAAACATATTATCAATAATAGTGTTAGGGATTAAGAGGTCCATAGATACTAGCACTGCTAGCAGAAGCCCAACAAACATAAATACAGAATGAACACAAGATGATTTATGTGCAAAAATCCCTCCTCAATTAGGTAAAAAATCACAGCTACTATACTATCATTAACGAAGAGAGTTACAACAATATATATGTCCACACCAACTATTTAGACTCATGGGTTGGTGTAAACAACCTCCAACAAACTCATTTTCGGCTTCTCGATCACCATAGAACATCTATGGATGCTACACAAATCACTACGTGAACCAGTACACGAACCAAGAGGACTTTCGACACAAGACAACTCTCGTCTTGTACGCCGCTACAACCAACGGGACACGCCGTCCGACTACCGCACAAAATACATTAGACTTTATGGACAAGTCACAAACCACATGCCTGGAGGAGACGCTTCCCCTCCGGCCGAAGCCCCCACACACTTTGAGCTCTCTCACGGCTCCTTTCTCTTAAGCACTCTTGAGCTTCTTCCTTCATTTTGAGCTGCTTACTCACTTTAATGCTTCTCCTCTATAAATAGAAGTCTTCCAACCCTAATTCAACTTTATGATAGGAAAGTACATCTCACAAATCTTATCATAATATATTTCTTTAATACAATTAGGATACTACTACTACTACTTTCTTAATCAATTAGGAGTGTATATAATGAAAATCTAATCCTTACCTAAAACTCTACCAAAAAATATTATCCTAAAATATTTAGGATATACTCCCTCCGTCCTCTATTAGTTTATCCCTTTCTTTGGGGCACATTTGCCGAGATACTAATTTGAACCTTAATATCTCTAATTTTCGATAAGCAAAAATTACAAAAAGTTGATATTTGGATAATACACATTGAGACGAATCCAACAAGATCTCACATGACTATATTTTTCCTTAAATACAAATTACAAAAGATAGTCAAAGTCATGTATGTGAATAGTGTCAAAAGTCAAAAGGGGTAAACTAATAAAAGACGGAGGGAGTACATCACAATATTCTAAAAGATTAGGATGCATCAAAGATGAGATCTTGAGCTACGCATGCATGAAACTTGCTAACTTCAAACTTCGCTACGTATAGTGACTGATCTCTTACTTGGTCCACATGCTGGTCCATCGTCACAAAACTCACATAAAAGTGTACATCTTTGCTTCTTCGTGGGCTTTTAGTCAACAAATAGCTTATCTTTGCAATTAAAAAAAACAATAGGATTATCAGATGAATACATATACATTTATAAGAGATTTGTATGAATAATTCTAACTATCACCCTTCTTGTTTGAAGAATTTCAACTATCTATTAACTTAACAGAGTCACAACTCACAATGTCAAGGAAGTCTTTCTAAATCATCCGTATGACTTGTTACCTGTTAAACATATTAAGGAAAAAGGTAAGTGTTGAAATCTCAAAAGAGAAAGATAGAGTAATCCTAAAGAAGTACAAATGAATTTCCTTAACATGTTTAGCAAGTTATACTTGGATTTCAATCTTTATTTCAGCTCACTAATTTTTCTAACAAATATGATCTCGAAATACAAAAAGAAAGGAAAATAGGTAAAAAGATAAAGATAAGAGAGCTTGAAAAAAAAAATATGAAATTTATGCTGATCTAAAAGAGTCGGTCTTATCAAAAAAACAACAAACAGGTAGTAATTATCAATGGGTTTAGTTAAAAAAAAAGGCTTCAAGAACAAAAAGTAGTGGATGGGCCTAAGGCAGTAAGGCTACTAGTCTTCGCTCGACTATAAAAAGAAATTCAAGTTATTTTTTTGTCGTTACTTATTTTTGACTCATTTTTTTTTTAGGGGAAAAGCTCTAAAGATTTTTATTAACCAACATCAAGTTCCGTCAAGGTTAAAATACTCTGGTATCGTTTGGTTGCATTTGGGAAGTTGATCTTCCCATGAAATTTCACTTCCTAGGAAGTAAGCAAAATTGTTTGGTAGGCTATGGGAAGATGGAATTCCCATGGGAAGTGGCATTTACCTAGGGAGGATTAGGTAAGCAACTTCCCCCATTGTGTGGGAAGTAGAACTTCCTAGGAAGTTCCACTTCCTATGCTCTAGTTAAACAAACAACTTCTTATATTTGCACTTCCTAGGAACTTGCAATTCCTATATAATTGGATGTCAACCAAACAACACCTCTAAAGATTTTTATTAACCAACATCAAGTTCCGTCAAGGTTAAAATACCTAACTGAACATCATCAACAAAAACTTGCTCCACCCCATTAGAAGGGTTAACGCGAGCAAGCAAATGAGCTACAATATTCCCTCCCCTCTTAACATGATAAATAGAAAAATCTGCAAAAGTAGAACTGAGCATAACAATATCTTCCACAACCAAATCCAGTGGGGAACGTCCATAGTGTTGTTGTTTTATAGCCGTCAACAAGTTATATGCGTCACATTCTAGCTCCACCTTCGGACATCCAGCCGTTTGAGCCTCCTGAAAACTAAACTTTGCGGCCATGGCTTCCGCCATTGCCACACTCCACCTTGCCCGATGTACAGCAGCCCGTACCACCTGGCCTTGAGCATCTCTAATAATCACCGCGACTCCCACTGCATTATCATCCAGCAAGGCTGCATCAGAGTTAACTCGCACCCACCCCTCACTAGGAGGTACCCAGCTAGCTCGTGAGATTACAGGCAGCGTTGTAAGTTGTCCTTGAGTCTTAGTAGAATAGTTAGCAAAATTATGCACCAATTTTAGGAAACCCACCGCACTAACCTCAACATTACTCCATGGTTCGTAATGCACAACAAAATTATGGTGAGACCACGCAGCCCAAGCAAGGGCCATGCACGACAACAGCCCGTCTTTTCCATTCTTGAACGCAGCCAAACAAATAAGTCAATAAATGAGGTTGTCGGAGCATCAACTCGATAGTGAGCAAATGGAGAGTTTTTCCATATGGGTTGCTAGATAGCAGTGGAAGATTGCATGAACAATAGTCTCCCTCTCTCCAAGACAATGGCCACATTCACCGTCCTCAATAATATGTCTCTCACGTAACCTATCCTTAGTAGCAAGAGCCCCCGAACAGGCGTGCCACACAAAGTGGCTCAATTTAGGAGGGGTCCCAAGTTCCAAATCGCTCGCCACAAATCACTCCTGTCTCCACCAAAATGATCCATCCATCCCTCAACGTGGTCGAGCCTCCCTAGCCAATATCCAGATTTTGTTGAGTAAATCCCATCCATATTAGGCCACCAAAAATGAATATCCCTCGGCTTTCTATAAATGAGTAATAAGTAAAGAAATAGCCTTTAATTTTCAAAGGTAAGTGGTAAGCCGTATTATCAATCTCTGTACAATATTTTTTTTATTTTTAAAACCAAAGGAAGCTCAACTTAAATTAATAAACCAGATTCAGTACAACCCTTCAAAGTACAAACATGATCAACATGAAAAGACAACCTAAAACTGGAAGCAAAAGTACCACAATCTCTGTACAATATGGTACACTTCTACTATAAATCGCATAAACTTAAGAACCTAAACCAACTAAACGAATAACCTTGCAATATTTTAGATCTGTCATCTGCTCATTAGTCTCAGTTCACCAACAACCACTTCACATTCAGTCCAAAGAACAAGATTGTGGCCCATGAATCTTAACCCACGAAGCTGATAATCAATCCCTTTGCTCAATTCAGTTAACCTTTTTGTAAAAGAAGGCCCTGAGGTTCAATTCTCTTACCAAACCTCTACAAAGCACAAATCTTACCACGAACACTCCTATCATAATAATCCTCAAAACCTGAACAAACATATCAATACTAATGTTCGGTTCTTTTACCTGTAAGAACTAAAGCTGTAAGAAAATTAAGTTTTGTTCTGTTTCAATATTTTTAGATTAATAAATTTAATTAAGTCTAGTTAAGTTCATGTTAGTTGCAATACATTCGAGTCAAGGCTACCCAAGTTTATACTTTCTTTGTTCTGAAATAAATGAAACACTTCTTTTAAGAATTTCTCACGTGAAAGAGATTTGATAAATAGGTCACTCACCAAAAGAATTTTATTATTTTAAGTTCCACCGTTATAAACTATTACTACACATCACTATAATACAAAAGGGACAAACTCAAGACATGTACAAATGTACAATATAAATGCATCAAAACATGATATTGAAAAACACTGACACCATTATTTCACCCAGGCATCTCCATTTTGAGCCGCGAGTTTTGCCCAACCATCCACTATTTCATTTGTTTCTCTATATTGAAACTGAAAATCAACCTCCTTTATTATCGATAATAAATTATGCAACTTGTTACAATAAAACTGTAAGCCCCAAGGCATTCTTCTCTATTTCTCACCCATATTAAAGCATTTCTCGAGTCGGATTGAATCAAGAGTGTTTTCGCCTTTAAAATTTCTTCACTAGCATAAATCTCTATTCTTTAGGGCCGGGCGAATATTATTGCAATAAACTCTGCTTCATTTGAGTACTTTACTCCAATATTGTTGGATTATGCTCCAAAATTAGTCAAATAGTTTTCTTAATAGTTAGGATTAGTTGCTAATAATTAGTTAGTGGGTTAACAAGTAGTGGCCTAGATAATGGTCTAGTTAGTGGGATAGCAAGTAGTGGGCTACATATAGTGGACATGTTATTATCAGTAGTGCTTTGTATGCCTATTTAAAGGTTGTTTTGTTTATTCATTAAGTGAGTACATGAAAAATATATAAAAATGTAGTTTTTTTAATTCTCTCAAAAATTTTCTTTTTTCTCCTCTAAAAATTCTACAAATATAAAAAGAGAAAACACATGCAGTTCTTCCATTTTTCATCCACCAATTCCAGCATGGCATCATTTCCAATTCCATTTGAGTACACTCTTTGGTGGAGGTGACCAAAACGGAGGAAATGTTTTAATTACAATAAATTCGGCTAAGGCCTAAGGGTGAATAACAATAACTCCAAAGAAGTGGACTTCATATAGAATGAAGATTGCTCAAGTAGAGGAAAAAAATGGTCAAGTGCTGAGACAAAGGTGGGAAGATGATATGATATGATATGATATGATTAGTTTTTTCCAACGCTGAGTTGAGTGAATTAGATGTACATCGAACTAGGGGAGGAGGATAAACTTGTTGCTGATATAAATGAACTTGTTTATGTTGACAGATCATATTCATCTCTTATAATTGTTGCCTGAAGACTCTAATACATGATGAAGGCACAAGACTGTATGATATGTGGCTCAAGAGTTTGTACTTAAGTTTTTAACTTAATGCTTCATTTGATAGGTGGTAGTGGTAATATATACTTCGTTTTTTTAATAGTTACAACATTTTAACATTTATATACTTATCAATATACAACTTTGACGGTTAATATATTTATTTGAGTAAATTTTAAAAAGTTTAAATTTTATAAATATATATTGAGATAAATCAATGCTAAATATTAGTCACAAATTCTTGATTAAAGAGAATACATAAATATGTGAAAAATAAGTTTCATGTTCAATATACTTCCTCCGTTTCTAAACAAGTGCAACATTTGCATAGTGTTTACTATTCACAGTTTAAACTTTAATTAGCTTTAGTGATTTACATTTTACGTGTTAATGTTTGTTCATAGACAACGCACATGAGTTTGGGCACGGTGTTGTGGAAGCTGAAGAAGTTCATAAGGTCGGGCTTTAGGAGGGAAGAAAAAAATACTGACCAAGTGGGCTGATACATGTGGATTGTGGAATGGTGAGTTTTTACTTTTCCGAATTTAAGCAGATTAGTGAATTGCATTGGCCCAGAGAAAAATGGTGCACAATAGTTGAATGGGTCCAAATGAGCACTAAAAATTCAAATATTGTCTCATTGATGGATCCTAAAATAGATCCTCATTTTCATTTGTCCTTACCAAAGAACTAGGGAATAGCAAGAATTTTCTTTATGAAAGGATAAGAATTGGAGTAGGATCACATAAAAATATCTTCTTACATGAAAAATGAGAATAAATCTCAACCACATAATTAAATTAGAGTTACAACCCTTGTTTATTAGAATTATACCTCCAAAAAACTTCCAGCCCAAAAAAAAATTAGCGCGTAAAATCCATTTTCATTTCTCATATAAGTATTAAAGTATGCATTCTCATATGAATTTACTTATAATATATATATTTTTTATAAAGAAAGTAATAATAATTAATAGGAGCTAGTAGATATTGACCCAACAGGCCAACACATCTTTCGACGTGAATTTAATCCAAAATGAGCTATTTAGGTTAAAATTTGCAAGCTCTGCTAACATTTGAAAAATAGCATCCGCTAAGTGAGGGGCTCCATTTTCAAAATCATCGCTAATTAAAGAAATTATAATAGATTACCCTTACTCCCAACACTACTTAACCCGCTTTTGGAACCTCGTAATTTGTCTAAAGTACGTCTATAGGAGGATCTTAGTTGGGGTTGATAGGAGTCTGGCTCCCGATAATTTTTTGGCGTATTAGATATCATAGATATTTTGTATCAAATATTATATAAAATCTTGTTACATACTAGTAAAAGATTCAATTTAAATATAGTGGTTGTTTAGTATATAGGAAATTATGTAGGCAATAGAAATTCTCATGACTTTATGATTTGCGTAGTTGTTTCGTTGACAAGAAGTAGGGAATATGAGAGCAATAATAATTCATGGAAAATTGAAATTTCCTCAAGACGTGGAACCCCCCTCCCCTTGGTCACTTAAAATTCTCATATCAATTCATGAAAATTACAAATTTCTTGATATTAACCAACCATATTATCTCCATTTTCTAGGAATTACATAAAGAAAATAACTTCCTAGAAAATGGAACTTTCCTAGGAATTACTATTTTTTAGCCTAAGATCCGCCACTTCTTATATCAACCTTGAAGAGCTACACAAAGGTTTTGTGGTGATTGAATTCATTGTTGGAGAAATGGTGGTTGGCTTGGCAGCAGGGCCGTCTTGGATATTTACGGGGCCCTATTCTATGATGGAAATTGGGCCTTTTCTTTCCCCATAGTGATAGAATAGGACCATAATTTTTCATAAAGAATAGGGAGAATCAATACTAATTGATGGATTGATTTTATTATTGATAATTACGAAAAAGTATTGATGACATACTAAATTTAAAGATATGGAAGGTTGAATTTTTGGTGAAAGAGATTGAGCAAGATGATAGGAGATAGCGTGAATTATGGAGTTCGGAGACGAAGATGTGGAGCGTTTGCCGTTTATACAAAGCATGATATTTTTCAAATTAAGCCCTTTCAAATAAAACCAAAATATTTTGGACCGAAAGACCCTATGCGGAGGGACTCTTTACATACCCGCAACTACGGTCCTGCTTGGCAGTGAGTGGTGCAACACTAAAGAAACGGCAGTGTTGGGTTGGGCGGAGAGAGATATACATAGGGGAAATGGATGATGGTGGTGCTAATGGTTGTGCGAGGCAATATTAATGGTGTTGACAAAGATCATGATGGTAGTGGATGAGGTTAGTGACTGAGTTAATGACTGAAGATAAGATCAAGGATCGATGCCCAAAAATAATTAGTCTGAGTATTAGGTTTTGATCTTTTTGGTCGTGAAAGCTGGAGTTTTATGTAGGTTCTTTTACTACAAATTAGTTTGTACATAAGGGATTCTTTGATGGAGATGTATATGCTTATTCACAATATATGTCAATATATTGTCTGGAATCATTTAAATCAAATCAAAATCAACCTCAAAACTACAATAAATTGATGAACGAACCCAACAATATAAACGTAGGCTTGCAGTAAAATAAATCTCAATTTCAACATCTAAAGTGTTGTGCGGAAGCGTTTAATTAAATCAACAAGAATTCACAACAACCAAGCACACACACAAGAAAAACAAGAAAGCGAATAAATGACACACAAATTTAACGAGGTTCACTATCAACGTGATAGCTACGTCCTCAAGGCAGGGAAAAAGATCGTTTCACTATGAACGAGACGATTACAAATACAATAGGCAAGATTCAATTCAATTGAATCTCAAGACTCTCTCTAATCTCCTCTATTGTGTTTTCTCTAATATCTCTCTATTATTTTTGTGGTTAAAAGCCCTAAATATGACAAAACATATTTATATGAAGTCTAAGAATACAAGCCCTAAGTCGTAAAATAAACCGGAAAATCTCGCATCCCCCGATAGGTGCGGGCGCACCATCATCTGGTGCGGGCGCACCAGCCTGATGTGCGGGCGCACCAGCCCATGCGGGCGGACAAAATCTTCTGCCTCAAGACGAAGAAATCCATCGCAAGCGATGTGCGGGCGCACCACATCTTGGTGCGGGCGCACCAGCCCATGCGGGCGGACAAAATCTTCTGCCTCAAGACGAAGAAATCCATCGCAAGCGATGTGCGGGCGCACCACATCTTGGTGCGGGCGCACCTTCCTTTGGTGCGGGCGCACCACTCGCGACCGAGCCATTCTTCTCTCGCGCAAGCTGCTACCTTCCTCCTTCGGCAAGTCACAACTCACAAATCTCCACCTTGACTTGCATCTACCACACGACTCCACCTCGAAACCATCAACACATCATGTACCTCTGCACCAGTACGCGAGATACCCCTTTCTCTCCTGCTCATGCATCTTTCACCCGATGCCAGGCTTGCCCTCATATGAGTCTCACCCAATCTCCCAAATCCTGACCCTGACATCATCATGAACGACCCGTCTCACAGCCTATGAGACCCATGTTGCGCATTCACCTGAAACCCAATTTATTACCCGTCGGAAATCAAATCGCCTTCACTGAACCGCAAACACACTAGCTCCACCTTAATCAAGACGAGCCAGTACCCTGCCAGTTGCTCCAACTAGAGCCATTTGCACTTACGTCTAAGTACCCAAAACAAATCACCCTTGGCGCAGGGGAACTTCCGTCGAAGTTCTTCTATGCTCGCGCCGGAGCACTCCACCCCGTTCTCACTGGAACGCAGGCAACTCCTCCTGGAGTTCCAATCTAGCTACCTCTTGGTGACTTCTCCCAGAATCACCTCTCAACCCAACACTCCCTGGCAAAGACATGTCGCTCGAGATCCCATAGCTATAAGCTGGCACACAAGTATCGATAGAACCGAACCTTATCATACCAATCTGCTGCTGAGAGACCCTTGGTTGTTCTTCTTGATGACCTTAGTTTCAACCAGTTGTGTAGAAGTTCCCACAAACTCTACCTCACTGTTGACACTCTCATCCTCAGCCCAAGTAGTACTCTCAAACCCGGTTGTTGAACTCATTTTGTTGACTCTGACCTCTCAACCTGTGTAGAAGCCCCCATAAGCTCCACCTCACACTCAAGACCATCATTTTTCAACCCAGAATGCAGCTTCAACTCAGAATCATCTCTAGCCAGTGTTGTACCCTGCAAATCATACAAGTTACCCACACCTGACTTCACGCCACGAAGTAACTCACAAGAACCCTTCACCACACGCAAAACTCCATCCCCTCCTTGGAATCGAAAACCCTTACGGTCTAACATCCCAAGAGATATAAGTTTCTCTTAAGTTGTGGAACATGCCTCACGCCTCTAAGATCCTTAACTCTCCCATCATGCATTCTAAACCTCACAGAGCCTACTCCAACCACCTCACACACCGTATTGTCACCCAAAGTAACACTACTCTTGCATAAGCTATAGGTCGAAAACATCTCCTTGTCAGAACACATATGTGAAGAACATCCACTATCTAGAACCCACTTATCTTCTAAGCGTTTCTCCTCATGGACAATTAGAGCTAAATCCTCCTCAGAATCGTAGTCAACCTTATTTTGTTTTGCAAAAGAAGCCGAACCATCCTTCTTAGGACATTCACTCTTCCAATGACCCGGTTCTTTACAATAATGGCAAAGATCACTACTTTTAGGGCCCTTCGACCTAGGTTTTCTCCTATCCCTACTCGAATCTCCCTTATTTTTCTCAGCATTTGCTACCAAACCTGCAGAATAATCACGATCCTCTACCATATCACCAGTTGCTTTATGACGCAATTCCCTAGTGTAAAGTGCCGACTTTACCTCCTCTAGGGACACAGTGTCTTTTCCAACCACAAAAGACTCTACAAAATGTTCATAGCTACTTGACAATGAAACCAACAATATCAACGCAGCATCCTCATCCTCAATCTTAACATCTAAATTACGCAAGTCCAGTAAAATAGAATTCAAACGATCGAGATGATCTTTTAGGGACATACCTTCTCTCATGCGTAGGCCAAACAACCTTTGCTTCAATAGCAATTTGTTTGTGAGCGACTTTGTCATGTACAACTCTCCAGTTTCAACCACAAACCTGCAGCCGTGATTTCATCTGCAACCTCTGTGATGACATCGTCCGCCAAGCATAGCAAGATAGTGGAGTGTGCTCTTTCCTCCATAGATTCCAACTCGCCTCAGTTAGACCAGTCAGATTTCCCTCTTTTGATGTCGTTGTGAAACCCTTAATCAATGGTTTCCAGATACCTTGTTGTTTCAATAAAGCTCTCATCTTTATCTGCCATAGCCCAAAACTATTCCTTCCCGTAAACTTGTCGATCTTTAAGGTTGTTGTTGCCATGTCCCAAAAGCGATTAACCCGGTGTTAACCTGTAGCTCTTGATACCACTTGTTATGCGGAAGCGTTTAATTAAACCAACAAGAATTCACAACAACCAAGCACACACACAAGAAAAATAAGAAAGCGAATAAATGACACACAGATTTAACGAGGTTCACTATCAACGTGATAGCTACGTCCTCAAGGCAGGGAAAAAGATCGTTTCACTATGAACGAGACGATTACAAATACAATAGGCAAGATTCAATTGCAATTGAATCTCAAAGACTCTCTCTAATCTTCTCTATTGTGTTTTCTCTAATCTCTCTCTAGTATTTTGTGGTTAAAAGCCCTAAATATGACAAAACATATTTATATGAAGTCTAAGATACAAGCCCTAAGTCGTAAAAATAAAAACCCGAAAATTTCGCATCCCCGATAGGTGCGGGGCACCATCATCTGGTGCGGGCGCACCATATCTGTGTGCGGGCGCACACCCATGTGGCGGCACAAATTTCTGCCTCAACTTGAAGAAATCCTCGTAGCGATGTGCGGGCGCACCACATCTTGGTGCGGGCGCACCTTCCTTTGGTGCGGGCGCACCACTCGCGACCGAGCCATTCTTCTCTCGCGCAAGCTGCTGCCTTCCTCCTTCGGCAAGTCACAACTCACATAAAGTATTGAAGAAAAGTTATTATCTGACATATTATTATTAGTTACAGGGTAATTACTGATAGGCTGTCGTACACCTGTCAAAAATAATTCCTGCAAAACCTTCTAACAATGTAGTAGGGTATGTAGGGTCGAATCCACAGAGAGATGGTCGTTTTATATAGTTTATAAGATATGGAAAAACTAAACAAGATCACAAATATTTAAATTAAAGTTCTAAACTAATCAAACTACGAAAATCAAACTAAAAAGGATCTAGGGCAATGGTTCACCATGTTTATAACTATAATCTATCAAAATATCATCAATGGTTCAATGAATTAGATATCTAGAGCACAGATTAATACTTGGTCAGGCATTAACGCTCTCAAATCAACATATGCTAGTACGGTCGCTCAACATAATCAGATTTGCTAATTGTAGGTAAGCCTCTAAAGAGTACTATCTCTCGATCTATGACTCGATATTAGCAATATTTAATCAGACAATTGATCAGATTGCAAGATTAATAATAAAACACTAATCAATTAGAGAAATCAATAACTAATCAAATCATGAATAAATATGAATCAAATCATAACATATAAACATGGATTCCCAAACCCTAGAAATAAAAACTACTCTAACATGAAATAAAAGATGAGATCTAAAACTATAAAAGAAAACATAATTAAAGAAATCAAAGAAAGAAACTAATAAAATTCATGAATTAATGAAGAAGAATAAAAACTAGGGTTTACAACTAGAAACTAGAGAGAAAAAGAGGAGAAAGAGAAAACTAAAACCTAGAATAATGAAAAATAACGTGAAGGGGGAGGAGGAGAGAGAAAAAGAATGAAAACTAATCTAAATAATATTCTTTAACCTAATATGACTAGAAAAGTAATTTACAAGATAAGGAAAGTCTTAATTAAATCATTAATAGGCGGATTAATGACCCGCGCGTACGCGTAGCAGATTCCAGCAGAAACAGTGCAATCTTCCGAAAGGCATAACTTCCTAACCAGAAGTCTCCCCGGGGCGTGCCACCTATCGTTGGAAAGCTCTTCAAGTCTAGTTTCCAAATCTGCTGGAATTACTCAATTAAAATAAGCACATCAAAAGTTATGATCAGAAGAGTAGACATGACTCCTTTTTCACATTTCTTCTAATGATTTTCCGCTTCGTTTTTGCTCAAACTCGTACTATGACATATCCATACGATCCTTATTCATTGTAACTCCTTTCCAAGTGCTCTTAATCCTCAAGTTTAACTAATCATACTCCAAATACGTCTTCAATGCCTGAAATTCATCAAAAACAAGAAATCATACCGAATAGGAATAGAAAAGCATAACTTGAGAATATAATGCAATAATGAACCTAAATATGAAACTAAATGCTCTAAGATGCAACCTAAATACACCTAAAAACTAAATATAAAAATAACTTATCAATTACCAATCTTTATTGAGCAGAAGAACACTATACTGCCATATTGGTAGGATTATTTACTGACTTGGGAACATTTTAGATAAGCATATACTGCCATATACTATAAAAGCATCAAATGAAATGCAGTGGAATTAAGAGGCCGCAATCCACTCATTTTGTGGCAAGTAATCGTGATCACCATGTGATATTGTGATCTAGTTATGTTCCATGTTGGGCTTCAATATGAAGGCCAAATATCTAACATTATGCGTCATTTTCTCAGAAATGTCCACATCGTATCGTATGCCAACTGTCGGCTCCGATATTTATCAATTATGACGAACAAAATTTTTAATGTATGGACCGGTCTTACCCTTTCTATTTTGGCACAATAATATTTATAATAGGTTTTTAGCGATGTTTTTTATTTTCATATGAAATGTAATAGAAAGTATAAAAAAAAGAGGGGAATTCGAATCTGTGACCGATATAACAACTAGGCCAAGATATATTTAATAGGTTTTTAGCGATGTGGTGTCAATTAGTAGATGTTGGTATGAGGTGTAGGATGAGCATCCTACATCAGCTCCAAAACGCAAGGCAAGAAGAATGAAACGCACCATTCAACATGCAAAAAGTAATTGATTTGACAACCAATGTACATTCCCATTACATCCAGTGTACATGTCGAAAATTCAAAAAGTAACTGATTTGACAATTATTGTTCACCATTTAATAACTGATTTAATGTCAACCGCCATCATTTCCCCATATACTATTCACCACTTCTCTCTTTTCCACACTCAACCTCCTTGTACATTCTTGGCTTCGTGGTTGTTCATTAACAAAATCAAAATGTACAATGACAAACCCCAGCTGAAAGTAACCCAATTCCTGAAGCTGATGTCAAGTGAGTAATTTGCGATCTTTGTACACTGGTGTGTTGATGTTTGTTCACTAATGAAATTCAATATGTACAATTACAGTCCCATACCTCATAGTGCTCCAAGTGCCACAATTCAAAGTGATGAAATTCAATATGTTCACTGGATACGAGTCAATATTGTTTTATTTATTGACTATTCATTGGTTATGACTCAATATGCAATGTTATAGCAAGATTAAAGAAGGATAAATCACAATGTACACTGATTGTCATTACTTTGATTACTGAAAATCTCCAAATGTACACTCGTATATTATTGTACACCAAACCATATGCATTTGTACATTAAAAAAATTGTTTCAGCAAATAAATGAGAGAGAAAGAGAATGAATGAGTGAGTGACGAGAGAGAAAGAGCTGGCCCACTTTCAAAAATACTGCCAAAAGCCAGCCAAATTTTGGCTCCCCTAAAACCATCAAACGACATCGTTTTGGGTAAGGTGGAGGATGCTCATCCTACACCTCGGTGCAGGATCTAATTTGCGATGTGGTGTAGACTGATGCCTGTGTAGTTTGGTCGGTCAAATTGCGAGATTTTGATACATTAGAGTACTTCTCCTTACCAATTAAAAAATATAGATACTGAAGATGAGGTGGTGGAGTTGTGGCATGACTTTCTACATCGTATCCCTAGGGCCTAGGGATCAAACCTCATCATGAGACTCATTCGAGTAATTCCCACCTTTTCCACTTCTAAAGGGTCTTGTTTTATGTAGTTGGATTGGTCAAAGTAACTTATGCGAGGTTTCAGTCTAGGATAGTAGTTCTCCTAACTAGTTATATATATATATATATATATATATATTATATAATATATATATATATATATATATATATATATATATATATATATAATATATATATAATATATATATATATATATATATATATATATATATAAGTAGATAGTATTCTAGTCAATATCTATATTGGAAAGAGAAAAGATGTTTTAAAGTATTGGCATAAAAAGGTTATATTTTTTCCTGTCTCATGTTGTGTTGTGCTTTCAAATCCAAAAGGTGGCTTGAGCACGACTCATAGCTTAGGACGCACAGTTTCATATTGTGCTTTCTCGGTGTTGGTAGTGCTCTAAGTCAGCCCAACTCCCAAACGAATACTATCTATAAGAGCAAGCCAATAATGTGCATAGTACTTTAGAAAGGATGGTGTGTATGGGAGTTTCCAAGCTTCATATTGTCCCAACTGGACCGCTAAAGACCATCATGGTCAAACATTCAAGGAATTTCCGAGTAATCAAGAAAAGAATCTTGCTGATATCGGTGCTATAAGCATACCGGCCTATATCTAGCGCCTTACCGATGCATGTTAGACACCTGGGCTACGCCTAATGGGCCTAGATATGATCCATTCCCGTCTTACCAAGGCCTATGAGCCTAAAGATAAGTGTCATGATAGGATAGAAACGTATCCAGCTAATAGGGACAATGTCCTACCTAGCTTGGGCTACTCCCGATCCCTATAGATACCCCATGATCTGAGTCACAAAGGTACATTCACAATTATAATTACACAGCACTTGAGAGTTGTCGGCTTTATCCTTACTGATTTAGGCATCGAAGGAGCGTTTCTCATATCAACCTCCGAAGTTAGTTTACGTGTTCTGTGTTACATGTCATCAAATGTTGGAACATTTATAGGGTAATGGGTTTGAAACTCATAAGGGTATGTACTAGAAGAGGAGGAGGTCTAGTATGCAAAAGGCTAGAGTGCATCAAGTGGCAAAACGCATTGATAAACCAAGGGAGACAGAAGACTGGCCGCGAGTCGCGACAACCGTCGCGAGTCGCGACCGGGCCCGTCGCGAGTCGCGACAGGCGTCGCGGGTCGCGACCAGCGCCTCGCGACTCGCGAGCCTTTTCGCGAGTCGCGACGTGTCTTCTGCCTTGGAATGCGAAAAGTTGCCTCGACGGTTTTATATCCGTTGTGATGCTTTGTTGATCATTTTAATGACTTTTAAGGTCCTTTAATCAGTAGATTAAAGACCTTTGATGAGTGATTAAGATGGGGGTTATGTGATTAACCTCTCTAGTCAATGTGATTAAGATGGGGGTTATGTGATTAACCTCCCTAGTCAATGAAAGGTTTATTCTTCCTATATAAACCTTGGGATTCCTATGAGTGAAGGGTTAGAAGAAAAATCAGATTTTCTATACTCTTAAAACCTTCTTGCTTTGCTTAAGAGAAACTTTGCAATCTTCTCTTGAGTGTTCTTCACAAACACAAAACACAAGTTCTTGTTGATTCACTTAGAAGATCATCTAAGTGGATTGTTTCTCTCCATTGTATCTCATTAGTTATTTCGTGTTAACCCGGTGATCCTAGAGGGGCGAAATTAAACTAATAGGAAAGCGTAGTTTCCGTGCCTTGGAGTGGATATCCGGTTCTCTCATTGATCACACTCATAACAATCTATTAGTTTAATTTTCATTCTTTTCGGATATGGCTCAATCACTCAAGGACATGACTATGAACTTCCAAAAGTTGGATAAGTTTGAGGGGGTGGGCTATCGGAGGTGGCAAAAGAAGATGCACTTCTTGTTGACCGCCTTGAATGTGGTGTATGTGTTATCAACTCCTATGCCACCACTCCCGGAAGATGGAGAGGAAGAGCCTCTTGAGACTACTAGGAAGAGGATAAAGTGGGAGAATGATGACTACATTTGTCGTGGTCATATTCTCAACTCTCTCACCGACCCGTTGTTTGATCTCTACCAAAATGTGGAGAGTGCAAAGGAACTTTGGGACGCTCTTGAGGCCAAGTACATTTCGGAAGATGCTTCAAGTAAGAAATTCCTTGTTAGTAATTTTAATTCTTTTAAAATGACTAATGATCGGCCTATTATGGAGCAATTCCATGAGGTTCATCATATTTTGAACCAAATAAGATCACATGGTATGGTGATGGATGAGGCAATTGCGGTTGCCTCAATCATTGACAAATTACCAAATTCTTGGAAAGATACAAAACATCTTTTAAAACATAAAAAGGAAGACATGTCCATGGAGCAATTAGGAACTCATCTTCGTATTGAAGAGGGGATCCGGGCTCAAGATGGGGTTAAGGATACTACTCCTAGTATTCCTAAATCTACCGTTAATTTGGTAGAGGTTGGTGGGTCTAGTAAGACCAAGAAATCCAACAACAACAACAACAACAACAACAACAACAACTATAATAAAACCAATGTTGCAAACAAGAAGAGGAAGACCCTCTCTTGTTGGATATGCAATGGTCCTCATCTTAAGAGGGATTGTCCTTCTAACAACAAGAAGAAGACAAAGAACAACAACCTAGTGTTGTTCAAAACCAAGGTAACAATGCACATGTTAATGTAATTGAAGAAATGCATTTTGTTGCTATGATTTCTGAAATTATGTGTGTGCAGGTTGATGATTCTTGGTGGATAGATTCGGGAGCCTCTAGACATGTGTGCAATAACAAGGATTTCTTCAAGTCTTTGAAAGATTTGGATGATGGTCCAATCTTGTATATGGGAATGATTCTACGGTAAAGGCTAGAGGCATAGGCCAAGTAGAATTGTTGTTAACCTCGGGAAAGACTTTAACTCTCCGGGATGTTGTGTATGTACCGGAAGTTAGGAAGAATCTGTGTCAGGAGGTCTCTTGAATAAGTATGGTTTTAAAGTTGTTTTTGAGTCGGATAAATTTGTACTTTCCAAGGGTGGTATTTTTGTTGGACAAGGTTTCTTTTGTAATGGAATGTTTAAATTTAGTATTGATAATAAAATTGGTACTAGTTCTATTTACATGCTTGATGTTTCTTCTCTATGGCACAATCGTTTATGTCATGTGAATTATCGTAGATTATATGACATGTCTAAAATGGGTTGATACCTCCTTTCGATTTAAAGTTAGAGAAGTGTCACACTTGCGTGCTAAATAAAATTACAAAAAATCCTTATCCTAGTGTGACTAGACAAACGGTATTGCTTGAATTGGTGCATAGTGACTTGTGTGACTTTCATAGTTCACCTTCTTTAGGAAATAAAAATATATTGTAACTTTTATTGATGATTTTTCAAGGTTTTGTTACATATATTTATTATTTACTAAAGATGAAGCACTAGAAAAGTTTAAGACCTTTAAAATCGAAGTGGAACTCCAACTTAATCAAAAGATTAAAAGACTTCGAACGGATAGGGGTGGTGAATATTATAATCCAAGTTATTTTAGTTCCATTGGTGTAATTCATGAAACAACCGCCCCATACTCACCTCAAAGTAATGGTATAGCGGAAAGGAAAAATAGGGTCCTAAAAGAAATGGTTAATACCATGCTTTCTAATTCGGGTCTTAATGACGGTTTTTGGGGTGATGCAATTTTAACTGCATGTTACATTTTAAATCGAGTTCCTAATAAAAGGAATAAGACTACCCCTTATGAACTTTGGTGTAATAAAAAGCCTAATCTCAATTACCTTAAGGTATGGGGTTGTAGGGCAATTGTCAAATTGACGGAACCTAAAAGGAAAACTTTAGGTGAAAAAGGAATTGATTGCATTTTTATAGGCTATGCGGTACATAGCAAAGCCTATAGGTTTTATGTCATTGAGCCCAATGACTTTGTCTCTATTCACTCCGTGATAGAGTCAAGGGATGCAATATTTGATGAGACTAGATTCTCATCGATTCCAAGACCAAAGGACATGATACCTAGTACTAGTTCCAATGTTGTAGATGACATTTCAAATGATCATGATACTACAACACCGGAAATTAGGAAAAGTAAACGAATTAGAAAAGAGAAATCTTTTGGACCGGATTTTCAACTATATTTAGTTGAAGGGTCAAGGGAGTCAATTTCGACTCAAATTTCATATTGTTACAATATGGAGGAGGATCCTAGGTCCTTTGATGAGGCTATGAAGTCTCATGATTCTGCTTTCTGGAAAGAGGCAGTGAATGATGAAATGGATTCTATAATGGGTAATCACACTTGGATTTTAGCTAATTTACCTCCCGGTTGCAAACCACTAGGTTGTAATGGATTTTTGTAAGGAAAAAGAAAATCGATGGAACCATACTAAAACATAAGGCCCGGTTAGTGGTCCAAGGTTTTAGGCAAAGATATGGTATCGATTACTTTGATACTTATGCTCCAGTAGCTAGAATAGCTACTATTAGACTATTGATAGCATTAGCTGCGATTCATGGTCTAGTAATTCACCAAATGGATGTAAAAACTGCTTTTCTTAATGGTGAATTGGAGGAGGAAGTGTACATGAATCAACCTGAAGGGTTTGTGGTTAAAGGTCAAGAAACTAAAGTTTGAAATTAGTTAGATCTTTGTATGGTCTTAAACAAGCACCTAAGCAATGGCATCAAAAATTTGATGAAGTTGTGTTGTCTAGTGGGTTCAAAATAAATCAGTCCGATAAGTGTGTATATAGCAAATTTGATAATAACGGTAAAGGAGTTATAATTTGCTTATATGTTGATGATATGCTTATTTTTGGGACTGATTTGGAACAAGTGGAAAAGACCAAAGTCTTCCTTTCCTCTAGCTTCTCCATGAAAGATTTGGGTGAAGCGGATGTTATTCTAGGTATTAGAATAATAAGAGGGAAAGGGTCGTTTTCTTTATCACAATCTCATTATATTGAGAAAGTGGTCAAGAGGTATAATGAGTCAAATTCGACTCATTTTGCTACTCCTATGGATCCTAGTATTCACTTGGTTCCGAGTAGTGGTACTCCAATTTCACAATTGGAGTATGCAAGCTTAATTGGAAGCTTGATGTATGCTATGACTAGCACTCGGCCGGATATAGCCTTTGCTATTGGCAAGCTCAGTAGGTATACTAGTAATCCTAGTATGTTGCATTGGCAAGCATTGAGAAGAGTGTTAAGGTACTTGAATAAGACCTTGGATTATGTCATAACATACAATAGAGAACCTTCTATCTTAGAAGGTTACTCGGATGCTAGTTGGATTTCGAATAAGGAAGATTATTCATCCACTAGTGGTTGGGTGTTTCTTCTTGGAGGAGGTGCCATTTCATGGGCATCCAAGAAGCAAACATGTATAACGGATTCCACTATGGCATCGGAATTCATTGCTTTGGCTTCTTGTTGCCAAGAAGCGGAATGGCTAAGGAATGTGTTGAGTGAGGTGGACTTATGGGTGAAACCAATGTCACCTCTTGCTATCCATTGTGATAGTGCATCAACCATAGCTAAAGCATATAGTGAAGTCTACAATGGCAAGTCAAGGCACATTGGAGTTAGACATAGCTATGTGCGGGAAATGATAAGGAATAGTTGTATAACTATTAATTTTGTTCGGTCTAGTTTGAACTTGGCGGATACGTTTACAAAACCGTTGTCAAGGGAACTAGTGAACAAAATGAACAAAGGGATGGGTCTTAAGCCTATTGATCAACCTATGGTGAAGGAAAACTCTATTTGATGTCTAATACAACGTTAGATCTCAAATTCAAGGAGGATAGTACTTCTCTAAGAGGTTGGGAGCACTTGTTTAATACATCCCGAGGTTAGTGCTTGTTGCTACAATGATAAAGAGGTTGAATTTTATTCTTAATAAATCTTTGATAAGGTGCTCAATTGTAGGAGCATGTCCGGAAAGATTTACCTATGTAAGCTAGAAGTTTGGCCGCTTCATCAAGTCTTAGGCTTGACTTGGAATGCTTATGAATGGATATGGACACCAAGGCTTCATAGGTGTCGGAGGTTTTAAGAACCTAGTTTATGTTTGTGTGTATTAGTAACTTCAATAATTTGTAATGGTTATATGATTCAAAGCTTTGTCTATCATTATGATCTAAATTATTGTAAAGATTACTTTTACTAAATGGAAATTCAATCGTTAGATATTTCCATGATGCATGAACATGTGTGTTTGCGATTTATAGCAAGTTGAAAAACTTTTCAACATTACCCTATAAATGGGAGGAGGATTGTTGGAACATTTATAGGGTAATGGGTTTGAAACTCATAAGGGTATGTACTAGAAGAGGAGGAGGTCTAGTATGCAAAAGCTAGAGTGCATCAAGTGGCAAAACGCATTGATAAACCAAGGGAGACAGAAGATGCCGGCCGCGAGTCGCGACCTGGCCCGTCGCGAGTCGCGACAGGCGTCGCGGGTCGCGACCAGCGTCGTCGCGACCGCGCCTTCGCGAGTCGCGACGTGTCTTCTGCCTTGGAATGCGAAAAGTTGCCTCGACGGTTTTATATCCGTTGTGATGCTTTGTTGATCATTTTAATGACTTTTAAGGTCCTTTAATCAGTAGATTAAAGACCTTTGATGAGTGATTAAGAGGGGTTATGTGATTAACCTCTCTAGTCAATGTGATTAAGATGGGGGTTATGTGATTAACCTCCCTAGTCAATGAAAGGTTTATTCTTCCTATATAAACCTTGGGATTCCTATGAGTGAAGGGTTAGAAGAAAAATCAGATTTTCTATACTCTTAAAACCTTCTTGCTTTGCTTAAGAGAAACTTTGCAATCTTCTCTTGAGTGTTCTTCACAAACACAAAACACAAGTTCTTGTTGATTCACTTAGAAGATCATCTAAGTGGATTGTTTCTCTCCATTGTATCTCATTAGTTATTTCGTGTTAACCCGGTGATCCTAGAGGGGCGAAATTAAACTAATAGGAAAGCGTAGTTTCCGTGCCTTGGAGTGGATATCCGGTTCTCTCATTGATCACACTTATAACATCAAATCCACTTACGTAACAAGGAGATACTGATTCATCCCAACAACATTTATTCCATGATGGAGCATATTGTATTTGGTCATCCTCATGCAGAACTTGGTTAGGTTATTCTCATGCTTGTGTCGTAATTCATGAGATACAAAATAATGGACCCATGGGCCATGGCCTAGACGTACACATTACAGATTTACAGCCCACTAGCTCGTCATATCAGGCCTTCATAGCTAACATTGAAAAGTCGTAGTTTTGTAATGTTTTAGCATTTTAAAATTTGTGCCTGGTATCGTAATTATTCATTCCAATTCCATACTCAGTATGATATTATTATATTGTACTCTTCCCTTGTTGGATCATGTCAAACATTGAACTCGCCATGTCGAGTGCCATCTTAATTAGGTGGTTGGGTACCGAAGAAGTGAATGGAAACCAAGATAGTGAGATGTTAGCAATGAAGCCAAGAGAAGGGAATATGTCATATTGGCATTCCTCAAAACCTAAGAGATCAATTACTACTATTAAATCAACTAAACCCCACAAATAACCAAATCCGGATAAACTGTCTATCCTAACACTATAGCGTAGATTGCACATAGATGAACACGAATACGGGACAGAAAACGACAAGATTTTGAAATTTTAGAAATAGGTACGCATATCTATACATGATACATATGAACATATTGTATCGGACACGAATATGGATACGAATAAGTTACCTAAAGAAATACCTGTGTTACATCTATAACAGCATATGCATTTAAATGCATATGGGAGGCCCCCAGTGACGGGTCGGTTTCACCAACTCCCCATGTCCAAGAACATTAAATTAACCCCTACCAGGCTACCCTTATTATATTACTCCTAAAATAATGGAGCTTTTTATGAATGAATTAATCAGATTTAGGACCCAACAAATATACTTTAAAAAACATCAGATTTGGTATTATGCCGTATACCACTACTTATTCGTGAGAAAAAGGTATCTTGTTTATTTGCCTCACGAGTGGCATCCTATGATTGGTTTTTATGTGTCTGATCACCAAACGTGGCACCTCTATCACTTGTGTTGTGTCACACTACCACTACTGCGGTACTCTGCTACAGTATACTCGTGTACCACCGACAATTTTTATTTTATAAAGGAATTCTTTTATCTGTAATTTCACCTACTCATTATACTGTATCAGTGATATGTTTTATTATGAACCAAAAAATGTCTAAGATTCAAAATGGGTCCCACCTATTCTAGTTAGGTTACCGAACCCTGTTTCAGTGATTTTTGGTGACTTTTAATTGTTATTCGGGTCCATATATTAATTGAAACTTTCAAAGCAATAATATTTGTTACAATAATGTTGGTACAATACAAGAAGAGGTGGTATATCAATGGAGTACCACCTCGAATTTCAGGACATTGCTCAGGGTTCGAATCCTCATCCCAATAATATGTTGGGCATTTAATTCTGAACTGTTTAGCCTTGTACGTAGCTTCTAAACTGGTCTGCCTGCAGATTAGTAGCCTAACAGAAGTTGGTCTTCGAATCAATTATCTTTTCTTAATACAAATAACAATAATGTTGGTACAATAATGGTGCTCCTCTCTCACATATCTGATATCTGATCCAAATTTTAGGAATAGATTTATAGATATCAATCTGTCGGTCTATAGTTTGTGAAGGTAAGTATGGGCTTTACTTACCCTCTTCTCGTTTGTTGGTGTCTAATAATTGAATAAATGTGATAAATGAATTCCGACAAATCAGTGTACGACCAGCTAGGCAGCTAGTGTTTAATTTAGGCTATAGACAAATCGAATGAGTTTGTAATTAAGGTAATGGGTATTTTTTTGTCTTTGGTTTCGTGTAGATATTAGATTGTTATTATTTATCAAGATATATCGAAAATTATATAATATATAGAGTAATTGCATAATATGATAATTTAATAGGGAATTAAGTTTGAATTGATTTCGTGCTCATATCGTGTTAGAGAATGACAAACCAACGCATTCAAAGATATAACTTGGATCATTGGTTGCGGCAAGGTAGACCACAAAAGACCAAGTTTGTGCTATAGTAAATGGCAAGGAACCAAGTTTGTGCTATAGTAAATGGCAAGGAACCAAGTCTATGCTAACAAGTTTGTGCTATTGTAAATGGCAAGGAACGAAGTTTATGCTAACTAGTGAAGCAATAGCTGAACAGAGCAGATTGAGGAATCAGTTAAGCAAGAACTTGATTGATGTATGCAAGTGATGTGTAAAGCTGTTAACCCACATGTGAGAATGTCCCACGTTAAAGGAACGGAGAGAAGATGACTAACATATAAGCGTAATGGCCATTCTTCCTATTGTCAATTGGTTTTAGGATGGAACCTCATATGAGCTTGTGTATAGTCATTCTCTTCTTTTATGTTATGTGGACCTGTGTGTGCAGACCCAATGAAATTTATCATGCTACAGCAATTTGAAACTTAAAAGGAGCTTACGTCAAGCATATTTCCATAATAAGGGTTCTAATGATTAGTACATAGCATATTTTGGTAGTGTTTGGATGTCACAAAACTCTAAAACCTTGATTGAATAAGTGATCCACTCGTTTCGAGTTGTGATAGTTACCATTTGCAATTTGCAATTCGACACTATCACTTTCACAAGGGGTTTCGGGCGCATCTTGATTCAGACTTCGAAAAGATATACGTAACTTAAACATTGAAGATTTATACCAACTTTTTCATGCAATCACTTCTCTCAATTATCATAATTTCGTGAATCATTATCCATCAGAAGCATACAAAACCATTGCTAATGCTAATATTCGGATAGTTATTTTCAACTAATTATTAGGCTCAGACTATGTCACGAGTAAGGAAAATTTTCATTTATTAATATTGTACTTTGAAATGGTAACGTTAAATACCAATTGTTTCTATAGTATATGAGCTTGAAGTCATGGAATCAAAGCTTATACTATGCAAGTTCTATTTTTTAAAAAATTATACATAGATTCCATGAAGTAAACCGTCCTTAGGAAGAGTGTCACGTAACACTATTCCTTGTTTAGAAACGTCTTTTAATAGATTTATACAGATTTGACTTGAATAATAAAGATAAGTACTACAGTAAATATAAAAAAAAACAGTAGTATAGAGATCCACAAGCATAGCTTTACTAGATAAATTAGGGCCCATTGAGACAAAAATAAGTTAGATGGGGACCAAAGAGGGAAAAGAATTACAAACAAAGAGAAAGGCCCACAATAGTGGTTATGTATGTGGTCAAAATCATTGATGTCAATTTTCTATAACAAGGAGCAATAATAGGAGGCAACAAAACAAAACAAAACATATTACAAAAGATGAATGACCTAATGAAAAGGAAATCACAATTGATTGAAAAAGCTTTAATCAGCCAACAAAAGTGACTTCATATGTTAATGTCATTTTATGGTCTAAATGCTGCTAATACTACAACAGCAGCATCAAAGTGAATTGTATGATTTTACATCTAAACAGTTTCCATGCAACTAGTACTCTTGCTAATCGATCCGAAACCAGATAACATGAAAGACTGAAAGAAAACTCAATTAGTAACAAAAAATTAACCAAACAAGAAGCTAAATTTCGCCGAAGAGCCTTGGCTCTAGCGGCATCCGCTTCCGTCTTAACTAGGCAAGGCCTTTACCTCTCAGGCAGCCCCATGCCCATAATAGACAAGTCCAAAAAGAAAATTGCCAGCTTTCAGATTCCATGAAAGATCATTAGGCTACAGATTAGCCAAAACAAGATCGTCGATACACACGAGGTGAGTTGCAAAGCTGACACAAAACTGATAAACTTGTACCTTAATGCTACAATGATACAGTTAGAATAACATAAATTTCCATTTATAAATGATATAAGCTACAGCTTCTCTACATTCAATATACCCATACCCTAGTATTTAATAGTGGGTAGTCAGTGGGATCCAAGGATTTGAAGATGATAATGTTTTTGGAGATGAAACTACAGAAGAATTGAATACAGCAGAAAGTGAAAAAAACAGAAGATGAACTATTTAATTAAGACTAACAAAATGCTTCTAACAATTTTTTTTTTCTTTTGTTCACATGTTTTTATACCTCAATGACCTCACCTCTCTTACATACACCGACATCTAATACCATGGTCCCGTTCGTCCTCGACTTCAATATTCTGCAACAATTCCTCCTTGGAGACTGTTGGAAAACAGTAAACAAGAGAGTCAACCAAATAATTCTCTTACATATCATTCTATAATCAATCTTAAGTTAATAATTACAATTATGAATTACTAAGATTTAGCCAACAATCAAGGGTGGGTACAAAAGCTACACTCTTCTGTGTGGGTGTCTAGCAATATCCATGTCTCTATTATCGTCGTAAAGATGAATTAGGTTGGATATATGCTACGCATTCAACTAGGTTCCTCTTTACAAATACACAAAAAGAACAAAAAGATTTATGTAATTATGGGCTGGCAAATGCATACTAATTAAAAGAATCATTACGATTGTGCCATTTATGTGTATAGCAAAGCAAACCATAAAGTTTATTGAGTTTTCGCTTTCAGAATGAGTATGTTGATCAATTTCTGTTACTTACTTTCTCCATCACATAATTAGCCACCAACTTGCAAAAAGTGTCCTTTAAGAAGAAAAAAAAGTTCAAAAAAGGATGATGATATAGCGTCAAGAACAAGATACACTATTACACAAGGTACTTACTAAAAATTGAAAAGATGCAATTACACTAACACTAAAAAGATGGACAATAAGTTAAAAGAAATATGATTGTGAAGTCTTAGACCACGATACAATAGCATAGGCATATGGCCTCTTAAACCTTCCTACAAAAGAATTTGAATATTGTCTAAGCAACCTATTCTTAATGTCTTAATGACATTAATGACAAAACAAATTTTGGCCACTTCTTAGGTTACAATGCAGAGCACAAGGCTCTTTGAAATGTGTACTTCAAAATGATATGGCACATGAAGACTGACTACAGTCCGCCAATAATCTGTATTAGGCCAGACAAGCTTAAATATGGCAGCTAGCTTGATGACTAAATCTAGCAGGAATCTGAATATATTAAAAATATTCCCAAGTACATAGAGCAAATCGTCGATCAAAACAAAGAAATATAGTAGTAGACAGTAGTACAATGGAAATAGAACTTACCCTACTCCATAATTGTGGATCCGGTTTCTTGTAGACAACCACTCTATCAATTGTTGAAGGCTCAGTCATCCTCCACCGGCACAGGGGGTGTTGCACACGATGCAGCAAGTATTCGCTCACTGTCTGATTCTTCTCCTTATCGAATTTAGCTTTGGACAAGTAATATACATAGGGCTTCTGGCAAGGGTTTCGGGCCACAGGACGTGTGTTGAATGCATAAGCTGTGTAGTCGGCCCTCCTATACCAATTCAAGAACGTCCTTGTTGGCATCTCCATCTCACGGGGAGATAAGACGCCCCGTATTATTTGAACTGCAAAACCCCATGACACGGAGATGGTCCATTTCTTTGGTTTATGGTAACATACAGACTGCTGCATTAGCCCAGCAGAGTCCAATTTCATTGGAATCGTAAGGTGTTGCAAGGCTTGAACCTGAGTCATGTTAGGGAAGATGGGTTCGACCACGTCCAAATGATGCAGCGAGACAAGTGGCGTTACAGGATGCGCAGCTAGCAGTCCAAACAAGTTGCCATACACATCATACTGGTTTTCCAGAAAGTTTCACCAAGAAAAGGTTTGCTGTTAGAAATTAGTAAACACCTCATAACTAAATTCATCACACAATCAAATTGGTCATAAAATCCGCCCATTTTCTTGTAAGGAAGAGCAAAGTGAAACTCAAGAAACGAGGGTAAAGCTATTTGTTTTTTCTAATTATTATTATTGGTATATACTATATATATAGAGGGTTAATGCGACATTTACCCAACAGGGTAAATCACCCAGCAAAGACTAATGAAGTAACTTATGTCGTTCAGTTGGATTCTACTATTCCCTATTTATACATAAATTGATAAACATAGGCCCCGTTTTTTTAGACGAGGAGAAACTAAACTGAACTCAATTGAAACTGAACTGGGAGGAAACTGAACATGAGAGAGTGTTTTAACTGAAACTGAACATGAGAGAGTGTTTTAACTGAAACTGAACTGAAAATAAGTCCAAAAGAACATGGCCCCTACAAAAAGTGACCGGAGGAGTACGATAATGGGATTCGATAACAGATCTTGGATAACTGTCCCCAAGACTTATCAACTAAACTAGTTAACATCCATAAACTGCTTGTCAGTTTCAAGCAAGGTAAACAAAGTTCACACTTCACTTGCAACTTTAAACTTTAGAAGTATCAATTTCCTTCACCAAAATTTTAAACATTATACTCCAATAAGAAAAAATAAGATACTCCTTATAAATACTAAGAATATAAAAAGCATTTTCGTTCCCTAGGTGAGAGTCAATGTAGGCTGACCCATCTTTTTCCTTTCCTTACGGTATCAGTTATTTTCTACATACAGTGATACAGCTTGCAAATTACTAATTTTACTCCTATAATCATAGCACTTATTTACACCGACAACCCCAAAATAAAAATGATATAATAAAATAAAGTTAAAAAAAAAACCTCGATAAACTCACCATCACACATTTAACAAAATCCTACAGTTTTTTCCCTTCACCAGGGAAATCAGTGAACTGTGGCCCACACGCGCTTAAAAATAAAGAATTAAATCACAGGCCCTTTATAAGACCTGGGTCCCACAAACCCAAATATAAAAAAAAAACCCACAAAACAATTTCTTCCACCAAGATCTTTCCTATAGTCTATACTCCAATAGTCCATTTCCTTAAACCTTCAATCATTAAATCCCCAAAATATCACAATTATCACATATTTCCCATTAATAACAAGTTCAATTAAGCTACAAACACAAAATAAAATCAAATCTATTTCGATTTAGTTCAGGTGAAGAGAACGCATCCTAAATTATCAAATCTATTTCGACTTAATTCAAGTGAAGAGAACGCATCCTAAATTTCGAACAATCAACTAAAAGCAAACAAAAACAAGCTAAATAAGTAGTTGACAAGCATTACCTGGTGAAAACCGAGTTCTTTAGTAAGTGGAACACCAAGTTCAGCCATGCAAGCTTGCATTCGATCATCACTACCATAAAGAACAGGATACCTTTGAATACACCTATCTTGTATCTTAGCTAAAGCAACAGCTAAAGGATAACTAATAGCAAAACCACCACCACCATACGCCATTGCATAAGAAAAATATATATTCTGTAAATGTGATTCAGAATTACTCCCTATATAATAATACTCTCTATGATCATACTTATTCAATACTCTCACTAAATTATCAGTAACAAAGACGGTATCATCATCTCCTAATACAAACCACCTCACATCTTTTAAACCCAACCTTAATGTCTCCGAAACAATCCTTGAGATCCGAATCGCCGACCTATGTCCTTGTTTATTAGTATACCTAAACTTCGATGTGTCTTCCGATATCCTAACTTCTGGAAGCTTCTTCTTATCTTCTTTTCCTTCTTCTTCTCCTTCTTCTCCTGTGCTGACGTCACCGTCTAACCACACAATCCCTCTCATTTCTGATTTGTTATACCATATTTTTATGTACTTTTTCCTCCCCTCCCACAGACTCGCTGACCCTCCAATGCCGAACACTATGTGCGATATGTTCGTCGGCCCGGGCCCTTCGTCGGGCTTGGGTTTGGGGTCGGGCTTGGGGTTGGGCTTGGGGTTGGGCTTGGGTTCGGGCCCGAGCTTGGGCCCGGATGGGATTGTGGTGGAGTTGGAGAGGGGGAGGCGGAGGTGGGTGTGGAAGGGGTTGTCGGTGTCGACGTGGCAAGAGTGGGGATTGGAGACGAGTTTGAGAGTGTAGACGAGGTAAGTGACGGAGACAGATAGGATAAGCCAGAGGAGGAGTTTAGGGAAGAGGCCTTTGTTTTGGTGAGGAGATCCTACGGAGGATGGGCTTCTCATCTGATCCCAAATCAGCTTCTCTGTTTCTTTTTGAGAAGCTTTCATTTCTCTCAAAACCCAGATTTATCTTTTTATATAAAAATTTAATTTTACAATATTTTTATGTAGTTTTTTCTGGATTACCCAGAAAAAAAAGAAAAACACCAGATCTAAGAGAAAGATGAAATGAATGAGAAAAATGGTGGTGGTGTTATTGTTGTTGTTGGAGAGAAGGAGGAGAAGTAATTGAAAAGATAGAAGAGAAACAGTGCATTGTTGCCAGGTTGCACACTCTAGTCACCAGATTACAACAAACCAGAAAAGGAGAGAGTTTTAGAGGAGGAGAGTGTGAATGTGGTGGAAGTGTGTTTGCTTTTTTTTCCTTAGTCTTGGGTTACTCTCTTACTCAGTTTACTCTCCTTAGATTTCCTTTTTATTGTTGGAGGTAAGCGGTATCATCAATCATGATACTAAATCATCATAAATTTATTTTTCTACTTGTTGGATATTAAATCTAATTGTTGAATTCTCATAAAAGGTTTTTTCTTTTACAAGGGTTGTTTTTTGTTTTTGGGTTTTTGTTTAGGTGAGGACTCCTTTAGGCTTTAAGTGGGTTAAATGTTTGACAATGATATGCTCAACTCTCAAAGCTACCTACTAATAACATAAATACATAATGATCTTAATTAGTTCTTAATTTATCCCCTATTAATTAGACATTAATCAATGTGTTGGCATGTTTGCTTGTTAAAATGTCCTGAGTTTAGCTTAAGTATAGTTATTGCTTATTTTCTAAGAAATTTGAAGGATTGTTTTTTTACCCAGAAGAAATAGAAAAAATGCTTCTATGGGACACGATAAGAGTTTGATTCGTTCAACGTATCAGTATGTTTATGTCGTCAATTAGTTAGTCTGGCATGAAATTGATGGTCAACGTGTATATTACCTTGACCCATTGCCAATTTTACTTTCTCGCCACTACCTGATCTAACTCCTTTCTACTTTATTCCCTCTTCTCCACCGGCCTATGCTTCCTAGCTCCATCCATTGCCTTCATTTCGACTTTTGCCTCCTAACCCCACTTATTTTGTTATTATATGTTTTAAATATATAATCAATAGATCGGATTTTTTCAGGAGATTAAAAGTTATAATCAATTTACATTATTATAATGATTTATGGCGTTTGAAGTCTTACACAATCATTAATTTCATTAGTGTAATTACAAACATTCACGAAATTGCAATTTTAGAAGTTTTTTTAAAAGAGAAATTTCATTAATTAAAGGTCAAACGACATTTACAATAGGTACTAAATAAATTAAAAACAAGATATAATTAAACAAGGCTAAATCAAATTCGTATTTGAAGAAACTACAATGAACCAGATCGACAGCACATGTAACGCACCATCGGGTTGCTCAACCCCCTTCTATTTGCTGAATCAAACAGCTATTGATGAGAAAGTCTATAATTCTGACATAGTTTGGGAGAGAATTCTTGATTGAGCCATGTTGAACGCATCACATATTCCAATATATTCATGTTGAGTCTCGAACTTCAACCAATGAGAGCAATTTCTCATACTTCCTCCGTTTTTTTATATGTTACACTTTCTATTTTAAGAAGTTTCAAATTAGATGTTAATCTTTTATTCTGGGTAATAACTTTTCTCTATCTTTCTCCTATCACATGTTCACATAGGGACCCTTTTGTTTTCTTTCTCTCTATCTCTCTCCACTCCAAATTTTTTCTTGGAGTCCGTGATTTTAAAAGTGTAACATGTAAAAATGGAGGAAGTACCTAAAAACAAAAAAATCATACTCACAACTCCCGTAAGGGAGAAGGAAATCTGCAAAACAGAGACTAAAATTCCCATAACAGGATTTGAAAAAAATTCATAAAGTGAGACTAATTTATTAAATAAAACAAGAAAATAAACTTAAAATTCAAAATAAGAGCAGAGAAAAGGCTTACCATGGATAAAATCATCCATAGCAGCTCCTAACTAATGAAAAAAATAGGGGAGGCTAGGATTTGAGAGAAAAGAGAGAAAGAGGGTGACAGATAGCTAACTTACTGCAATTTTAGGAGTTTATATAGGATAAATCATTATGAATATGTTCGGTAAATAAGTTTATCTGATTTTCATATATAATGTGAGTTTAAAGGCACAAAAATAACAAGTCAATGATAAAATTTGGTCTTCACTACTTGCAAACTAGCTTTATATTTTCTGGTATGTAGGAGAACAAAGAAGAGCAACAAAAAGGACTTGAACAGTTAGAGAAATTAATTTCTAAGTCATATTAGTTCTTTATATTTCAAAAAAGTTATTTTTACTAGATAACTTTATAATGTATTATTTTTATCTAAATTTATTTGAATCGGACTACTTAACCCTGATCGCTCCTAGTTTTACCTTATATTTTCACCAGATTGAACTAACTCAACCTTGATTAAACCTAATCAAACATCTAGAATGAAGAAAATACACCTTATGTGGTAGAAATCTCCTAATTTAAACAACCCTCCGAAGAAGAAAATCAATACTCAAATCACCCAACCGCCCTTCTCTTCGCATCCCTTTGAGAAAATTAAAAATTGTCGGCAAAGGCAATCCACAGTCCATAAGTTCAACAGGTGAACATAATAGTAAAATTTTATGTAAAAAGCAGCACTAGAAATATGTTGAATAATGTATTTGTTTGGCTGACTATTCTGGATCAAAGGCTTAAAAGTTTGTGGGGCATAGGGCTTAACAAACCTAGAGACTAAAGTTAAAAAAGAACATGTCGAGGGCATATTAGGATTTAGGAGGGTTGAAAAGAGGGGCCCTATTTAGAAATTAAGGACGTATGTGCATGTGGCCTTGTTTCAACATTGGGCCTCTCTTTTTCATACCTTTTTACTTGCCCTATTTTATAGTACTATATTCTATAAGCCGGTTTTTTTTTTCCATCACAAAACTAGTATTTGGGTTCGGACATTGCCTTGAGTTGGTATTGTTTTTCGAATTTGATATTGATTTTTTTATTTCTATTAAAGTATATTAAGGAAAACTCAACATTTTAAAAAGTACAAAAATAATAATGTGGACACTTAAAACATGATTGAAAGCTGGTTGAGATAGTGAATGTGTAATGTATTCTATCAAAAGATCACGGGTTTAAATCTTGGTGCAAGCTAATTTTAATTTTGTGAATTGACATGATTTAGATACACATTAGACAATTATAGTGTAATAACAGAGGTGCCACGTACCGTGTATACTTGTAACGCACGCTTTTTACTATATTTGTATAGATTGTGTTTTGGATGAAATTTTAACAACTTTATGAGACTTTATCAACTATAAAAGATTATAATGTGGTAACGCAACTTTTTTATTTGATTTTCTGCTTTGGTTTGGAACATTTTCAGAAGTCTAAATTCTAATGCTATTTTTTTTTTATAAAATAATAGACATTGTAGTACAAAACCTTAGGATCATGTTTAAGCATTATGTGTGTCCTTAGATTAGAGAGACTATTGTTGATAAAAATGAACACGTGGATTGATTCAACAAGAGCATGAAGAAAAAATCTGAATTTGGGCAAAACAATTCAATGCAAATTTCAAGTTGAGCTTCTTAAATAAGCTAACTCATGATGGGTTTGAGATATGGGCCATTAGGGCTATTGTACGAAAAAGTTGTCCCCAAATTTATCGAAGTTATGGTCACATTGTGTTAGACATTCATATAGTATGCAGAACAGCAGAAGAATGATATGTCTATACTCTATAGTCTAAAAATTTTGTACTTCGGCCTAAGTTTTTGTCCAACTTAAGATGCGTATTTTGCACTTGAAATTGTCTTAAATGAATTTATTATATCTTATTTGACTGGATGAAACCTTAAATTTTTACATCAAGAGATTACAGATAGACGACATATATAAAATACAAAACCGTGGTGATATAAACGGAATTTGATTTCAAATCTTGAATACTACTCCTACAAAAATTGAACAATTAGACTAGGTAATATCTACATAAAAGAACTAAAGATGCTAGAAAGTATAGTCAAATAGAGTATATTAGTACTCATAATCCTTAACGAACAAGCTTTATTATATAAGGTCAAGAAAATAAGAGAAACATGAAAAAATATTAATTTTGTTAAGAAAAGAAAGGGTCAAAAGATTTCAAATGTGGCTTATTGTTTGTCATTATGCCTGATCACTTTTCTCCTATTGATTGGCAATGACATACTTGACATTTTGATCCATCTAGTTACCAACCACTCATATTCAATATACTTTTTTTCCCCTTATTTTTATTGTGTTGGTAACTAAGTATTGTGTAGTATGTGTGAGATATATACCTCTTTTGTTTACTTTTTAATTGCAACACTGTCTTTTTATGTCAATTTCAAATTAGTTAAAACACTAATTTATTTGGTATTTTCTTTATCACATGAATCCTTCTTTATATTTTTTTTACTATATCTTTCTTCACTATATAGGTCTCTAAATCCCGCTATGTATTTCTGTATCTCTTCTGCCTCCTTCATATCGTTAGTTCCTCCCCCATGTCGCAATTAAAAGTAGGCATAGTAAGTACTTGTTAGTTGTGACATGTCTCTTACAAAGGTGATGAGATTCATTTCATCTGTTTTATCTTCGTTGGAAAATATACATTTTTATTCATCTATGATTGAACCAGAAAGCATTAAACACACATGAATTTTGAATTATGGAGTATAGATTATTATGAGCACATATATTCTCAATTTTCTTAATAGATTCAGGCAAATCTTTGAAAGAAGCGTTTCCTAATTTTCTCCTTATACCTTGAATATAAATAACTAGTTTTTTTATGCACGCTATGTGTGTGGCGATATTTTGGAATAACTATTGCTTAGTATTAAGACAAACCAAAAAAGAAAGTTCGTATCTAAGTTCACCTCCATGTTGTGAATAAGAAAGATTGAAATACTTAGAAATAGTATTTAAAAATACATATTTCACAAAAAAGACTAGAAAATAATGATGGTGCCAAAAAAAAAAAAAATGTATACTAATTTATTTAAAAGTTAACTATGTATATATGTTGCATGGACACTTCATGAAAGTCGCGTGTGGTGTCCATTTCAGATATGAAATGAATGAGCATTTCACAAACCTCAAGAAAACTCTTCTTCATAGCTTCATATGCAGATTCTTATAAACGGTTATTTCCCGTTTTCATCCCCGTATTCATATTCGTTTTATGTCTCCGTGCAACATAGGTAAATAAGATACTAAAACTCTGTTCTTTTGTAATGAACGTAATTTGTTTGAAATGAATTGAATTTATAGTAAACTGAATTTAAATTAATGAAAACTATATAAAAAAAAGTCTAAAAACTAACTAAATTGAACTGCACTTAACTATATTTTATCGGAAGTGAATTGAATTTTCATTAATACGGAAAAGAACATAGCATAAGATACACACCAATGACCAAAAGTCAAAACCCTCTCAAAACCCCTGCAAGTTCTCCATAACCATAATAACGCGACGCTAATGCATGAAGAGGTTCCACTCCAACGTTCCCTACCTTCATTCTCTCTCCTCCATTAGAGACCTCATTGCTCAAAATCTCCATCCTCAAGCTCTTAAACGCTCTCTTTCTCTCTCCTCTCCTTCACTCACCGACCAAACCTACGCTCATTTCTTCAAATCCGGCCATGTCCTCGACACTTACCTCGCCACCTCTCTCATCACACATTTCTCCAAATCTGGCGACTTTTCTCGCTCCTTCCGCTTCTTCCTCGATGCGCGCAACGTCGACATTATCGCCTTCAACGCTTTACTTTCTGGGTACGCGCAATTTCACGATTTACCACCCTCCATTGTTTTGTACAATAAGTTGGCATGTTTTGGACTTAGACCTGATAAGTATACTTTGAGTTCTCTGATTAAATCGTGTGATACTTTAGAAAGAATCATAGTTTTTCATGCTGTTTGTTTTAAATTTGGGTTTAATTTAGGTGGGTTTGTGGTTAGTGGATTGATTCATAAGTATGGGAAATGTGGGTGTGTTGAATCAGCTGAGAAATGTTTTCAGGAATGTTTGGATTATGATTGTGTTGTTTGGACTGCCATGATTAATGGGTATGTTTGGAATGGTGAATTTGAGAAGGGTAGAAAGATTTTTGTGGAAATGAGAGGGTTAGGGTTGGAATTGAATGAATTTAGTTTGACTGCTGTGGTTGGTGCATTGAGGGAGGTTAGGGAAGGTGAGCAAATTCATGGGTTTGCTCATAAAATTGGGTTGGTTTCTGGTGGTTCGCTTCATTTGAGTAATGTGGTGATGAATATGTATTCTAGGTGTGGGGGTAGACTTGATGCTCTTAAGGTGTTCGGCGAAATTGCTAATCCGGATGTCGTATCGTGGACTGCTAGGATTGGGGCGTCTCGCGATGGTAGTGAAGCATTAGAGGGTTTTAAATTAATGCGGTTGAATAATGTGGAAGGAAATGAGCTTACTGTTGTTAATGTTTTATCAGCAATTGAGGACCCTAGGTTGTTGATGGCTGGGAGGCAGGTTCATTCACTTTGCCACAAGGCTGGGTATTTGACAGTTATATCTGTTGGTAATGCTCTTATTTCCATGTATGGGAGGTGCAGAGAGATGGATGATGCTAAGCTAGTTTTCGATGAATTGGCTTTTCATGATTCTATATCTTGGAATTCTTTGATTGGGGGGTATTCTGAAATTGAATCACTGAGTCTTGTGCTACGCGTATTTGGTCAGATGCGTGATCTTGGTGTTCAACCCGATCAGTACACCCTTGCTAGTATTCTTGGCGCACTTAGAGGCCCTCAATATGCTGATCTTGTGCTGCAAATCCACTCATACATTATTAAAACTGGATTATTGTGTGATGATTCAATGATCTCTTGTTTGATATCTTCATATGGTAAATGCTCTTGCTTGGATCAGGCAAAGAAGGTATTATTTATGATACAAGAAATTAATGTTGGGCATTTCCAAGTGATGGCAGCCACAGCTGTTACTGTAGGTCGCCCTGCTGATGCCTTGGAGTGCTTCAAATCTGCAATGAACCTGTGGTCTGAAATGGACGGTGTTACTTTGAGTATAATATTTAAAGCTTGTAGTGCTTTGACAAATCTTGGGCAAGGAAGGGGTATTCATTGTTTGGCTGTGAAATCTGGGATTGGAAGTGATAAGTTTGTTGAAACTGCTATCATTGATTTTTATTGCAAGTGTGGAAGCATTTCTGACGCACAGAGCGTATTTATGGATATATCTAGCCATAATTTGGCTGCGTGGAATGCCATGATTGCGGGATATGCTCAACATGGTTGTTACAATGAAGTTCTTCCCCTGTTTAGAAAGATGAATGAACTAGGTGTGAAGCCTGATGAGATAACATATCTCGGAATTCTTCAATCCTGCTGTCATGCTGGACTCGTGAATGAAGCTAACATTTATTTGAATTCTATGTTTGAATTTCATGGACTGGTCCCTTGTCTAGAACACTATGCTACTGTGGTTGACTTGTTAGGCCGAGTTGGCCTTGTTAATGAAGCAATGCTCATCATTGACAAAATGCCTGTAAGCCCTGATGCTCAGGTGTGGCAGAGTTTGCTGTCAGCCTGCCATAATTCTGGTAACTTGGAAGTTGGAGAAGTTGCAGCGAAGGAACTTCTTAGGTTGCAGCCTGAAAATGACTCTGCCTACATTCTTTTGTCAAATCTTTATGCTAGAGCGCATGACTGGGATGCTGTAAGAAGATTGAGAAGGGAGATGAAAGAGAAATTCATACACAAGGAACCGGGTTCTAGCTGGATTGAAGTTGGAGGATCTGTCTACCACTTTCTGGCTGAGGATACTTATCATCTCGAGAATGTGAACATCTACTCTCATTTGCAAAGTATTGCCCAACAAATGCTATCTCTGTCAGAAGAAACAGAAGTTTCCTTTGTTTCTGTGGATCTTTGTTGACTTATCGAGGGTATCCTGTCATACTGTATGTAATCTATCTTTGTAACATCTATGAAAAGCCCTGAAGATGCAATTTAATACATGACATTTGCTGTTGTGAAACATTAATCTTGGATAACGTTCATGGGGAAACTTTACCATCTCAGTTATATGAAATATGGCATGAACAATGTCTAAATGTGGTTCTTGACTGCTCCCCTCAAGGTTGCGTTTCAGTTCTCTCTCTTGCCTTTATGATCGCTGAATCTCTGAGTTAGTCATGGCGTCAAAGACGACAAATTCGTGTTGCTTAGAACAGGGTGATTTCCAGTGATGCTTAAGATAACATTGATAAAATATTATTGTGCACGATAAAAAAAATTCTATTACTTAAAGTTCTCTCTTTGGCTTTCCCATGGATAGTTGGGATCAACCAGTTTTCTAGTCTAACATGTGAACCTCTCTAGAGTCTGCTGCATGAAATTCACATTGGTCTTGTTTGTTAATAATCTGGTACATGCATAAGACTAATTAAAATAACAGCACACTCTGCTCGTGCAAATAAGGAGTTCTCAATAGAAATTTATAGGCTCTTTTCCGAGTAGCCTGATCTTTGAGAGAGAAAATTTTTCCGGTCTGCTAATCCAGTGAGGATTCACCAATCATAATATTGCTGTTCAGCATACTTATGTTGCTCTCTTAGCTAGTGTCCCAGTGGCAGGAAATTTCATGATATAGGTGGAGTTCCTGGTTGGTTGCTTTTTTTGGCTCTTCACTTATTTATGATCTTTTCTCTTTTATCTGTCTAGTTACCACTTGTCAATACCACATGTGTACACCATCCTGCTATCTCCAATGCCTCCAACAAGATTCATGCTAATTTGCATTTAAGTCTGTCCTTGCTTTTCTACATCATTAACTAAGGATTCTCTGATACGGTTGCTTAGTTATTAACCTGTAAACCACTTCTTGTTTCATGGATAAATTAGAATGGTACTATCGGGGAATGAATGAAGGAAAAATACCCCCTGTGCAGTATAGAATAACAATTTATGAGTTTGCTGGGCCGTGTGTAGCTAGAGCAGATAGTAACTTGGCATACATATTTAAGAACTAGCAGTACCTAATTTTTTCTCATTTCTACAGGACTGATGATCTTGTCAATGTGAAGCAGCTTTAAGGAACACTGCTAAATGCTAAGACATGGACAACTTACTTTACACAACATGCAGACCATAATGGTAAAATCTGTGTTTCTACATCACGACTAAGCTGTCATTTTGATTAACATATAAATTTATATCCTGGGCCTCTGGTCATCTGAGATATGCTATATTCATATCAATACTAATGACATGGACATTATACTGTGGCGTGAAGGATTTTCCTTGTCAAAACTATTTCTTTGCTTTAGTGTTTCTATGGAGAGCAAATGAGATTTTGCGGTTGATAGATTTCATTAATCGGAAAGAGTATCAAGGAGTAAGAACTAAGAAGGGGAAAAGAGGAGATAGAAAATTAAATGTAAAGGGAAAATTCCTTAGGTATCCCTTAGGTTTGACGTAATTCTCAAATTACCCCTCAAGTTTGGGGAATTTCTCAGATACATTTGACCTCTGACTTTGTGCTCGAAATACCCTTACTAATGACAGAACCCTAACGCTGTTAGGTTTTTTTTCTCTCTCTCATCCCATTATCCTCCATTGATGACTTTCTAAAACCTCTAAGTTTTCTCTCTCCTCCCACCACCATGACTTTCTCTCTCCTCCGAATCTTCCTCTTCCTTCTTCCATCGATTAATTACCGAAAATGCCAGTTGCCATTCTCCGAATTGGGAGATTCCCCAGGAGCATCGGTGATGGATTTCTCTTGCTCCTCCATCGAATGTCCTCCAAACGACAATCCGAACTGCAAAGAACTTTCTCACTTGTGCAAGATGATAAACAATATTGAGATGATTTAATGTAAGGGGAATCTAGACTCAGCAAGAGGAGGTTAGCTGAAAGAAAGGGTCTCAAACAAACTTAACTTCTTCCTGCAAAAGTTGCAGGAGCTCAAGAAATTATTTAAAAGGTATGTTGATAGTGAAGATTTATGGAAAAAAAAAAAAATCCAAACAAGGCCTTGTGGTCACAAAGCTTTCCCTCTTATTTTCAAGATAATAAGAAATCTATTTGAAGTATATGAGTTGCGTTATTGCATTTGTTATTGACTATTGTATACTTTGATTATATACTTATTGACTTTCTCGCCTTAGGAGTTAGGACACAAGAGCTTATCAGCCAAAAAGTCAGGCATATTTTTCTGCTAAAATTGCTCTTAGTAGCAAACAAATGATCACCATGGTGGATATTAGGATGCAAGCTTAGTGCAAATTGTCTGGCTCTTCTTAGCTGGTAGGTTTTGGGACAAATTAAATGTGCAGTTTGCTAGAGATTTTATCTATGTCATGCATATAATTGTCTTGCCGTTTACATTTTTACTACGCACAATAGAAGGCTTAGAAGCGAGGCATGATGTAGTTCCAAGATTCAAGAATTGTAATTTTAAGATTTTTGTCTGGTCTTAATTCATTTACACTCCAGATTTACAGAACATCAATTGAATTATAGTAATCTATATCATATTCCCTCCGCACTTTTTTGAGTAAATATCATCAGCATATTTGCTGTAAACCTAATACACAAGACAAGTGAACTGTAGAAGCGTACTCATTGTAATGTATCTCTGTTAAAGATGACTACTATTTGGACATAATTTTATATATTACCTAATAATACTCTTCAGTGTGCATGATCCAGCGTTTAAACAATTGCTCAGATACAAGGTTGCATATCATAAGTTTTAACATGTAAGCTGCACACTTGTGTAGTGATTTTAATGTCACATTGTACACTTCAGAGCTTTTCACTTAAAAGCTTGACATTCTTGCTTGGTCATGCTTAACGCTAAAGCTTTATTTCAATTGAGTGCTTTTCAATAAATGATTATAATTCTCTTATCTGTTTTGCCACCCGATTAGAGTTTGGTTGTCGATGTGAAAACAAATCTTTGTTTTCTTTTCTTAGGGGGTGGGTGGGCAGGGTTCTCTTGTTTGCTTATTACAAGTCCTGCTGTTCTGCTGCATGTAATTTTCTGGATATGACATTTTTTACCTTTTTGTTTGTTCTTCTGTTTGCTGTATATTTACTCACAAGCTTTGCCATGATTTGACGGCATGGTAAACACGAACCTTGATTTGGTTCTAGTAACATGTACTCCAACTAGATTGGTTCAAAAATTAAATCAAGAAAACAAGAGAAAGGCAATAAAGTAAATATCATTGATCTAAAAATTAATGAATTCCATATTCAGAACCAATTGATGTTACACAGTCAAGGACTACATAAATGTATAACTAATGATCCTTGATATGTTTTTTTATTCTCCTGCACTCTTCTTTATGTTGTGCTGATGGTTGTCGTCAGACTGTGAGGACGCTTTGGAAAGAACATGGAGAATGGAGTTGAAAGCTTTTGCTGCTATTATTGCCTTTATGTGCCCTCTCCTTTGTAGAGGCCTTCCTCCACAACATCTTTCAGCAACCGCAGCTACCTTTGAAATGCCACTGATCTTGTTGCTCATGATGGCTATATTGAGGTAATTTGATCTTCTATTTCTATCCTTTTGTGTTCTAGCCTGATATTGAGAGGATAGTGCTGCTGCTTTTGCCTTGGGTGGTTGCATATATATAGTTTATCGATAGCTTAATTAATTTAGGTTCTTGCTGCTTGAGATTGGGTGCGGAAGCAACATGTATAAATTCTGAACTTTCCATGTTGGCGTTGGTTGGGGAGCATGTCTGTTGCAATTTCTGGATTTGTAATCCTTTTGGCACCTTTATGACAAATGAAATTTGTTTGGGGAATTTACATGTGAGGTATCTGTTTTCTGGTCATCTAATCATTAATGTATTGTGATTTTGGATTCATTGAGGAAGCTTCTTGTGGAACTGCTCTTTATTTATATCTTATACACTCTGTTGGGAAGAAGATATTTGTCTTATTCAAGGAATATTTTTTATAATTCCATTCTATCATAGTAATGTTGCTTAATGTTAGGAAATCTACTGTATGTCCAATAAAGTTCTATTTTACTCATATTAGGGGCATATTATATTAGAAGCAAGTAAGGTAGCCAGGTAGGGATTATAAGCCAAACAAAAAAGCTATTATTGCTTGATGCTTGTCTGTGTCTACCTCTGCAGGCAGTAGCATTTTAGTATTTTTTTCTTCTTCTGATTCTTTTTGGGGTGGGGCCGGGGGGGGGGGGGTGGAGTTGGGGTTAGCTGGATTCCCCTATTTAGTTTTCAACCTATGGAAGCATGTTATACTTGATTTGCATTTGTTAGCTACTTGCCAATTATCAGGAGTTCAGAATGCTGATTCATGTAGCACGTTTCACGCCCTAGTGATTTTCTTAACTGTGCATGACTTTGACGAGATATATTCTGATTTTTAAGGGCAGCTATTTCAAAGTACATAAGTAACTTGATCATCCTATCCTAACAGGCATTCCCTACAAAACGTGTGATGTGATGTCATAAACTTGTTTTCACATTGAGATATGGGGACACAATTACCGAGGGTCTAAGTTATGATTATGATGTGAACACAGGAGATATGGAGTTCGCCTTCTTTTGTAATAAATTATAAGGTTGTAATATGGTTAGCTTCTTATCCAACATGGCAACGTTACATATTCTAATCCAGCATTTCATATAAACCAATTCTGGATCACACTTAAACAAATAAAGTACAGAAGGAGACTCCATTAAGGCAAGTAATTTTAGCTAATGAAGTATGTGAATGCTTTACATCCTATAACTGCATTACAGATTTACAGTACTAGGTGCACTTGTACAGTAATGCTAATGTTTCAGAATTTTATTCCCTTGTCTAACTTAAATAAGCTGACAATTGATGCAATGCTGACTCATATTAGGATTTGTCTTGATCTTTGCTATAATTTTCTTATATATCAACGTCAGGATAATCAATAATAAACTGTGGATCATTGAAGTAGCACATTGGTGGTCTGCAGAGCTTGTTTTGCTCTTAAATTTGGTCATTTTAAAAGAGGGTCTCATGCATCATGCTAGAAATGAAAAAAGAATCAGTGCAAAATATTGATCAATTAAATTAATGAATCTCATATTTCTATAGTTGATTGCAGTTACATGGTCAAATAATGCATACATTGCTTAATGATATCTCTAAATTCTAATACACTCTACGCTTTTTCGTTTTCTGATTGGTTTCAGTTTGAGGAAGCTTTTGACAGTACATGAAGAATGGAATGGAAAGCTTTTGCTGCTATGACTGCCTTGATTTGCCCTCTTCTTGGTAAAGGTCTTCTTCCATCAAAACTTTCAGCAACAGTAGCTACTGGTGAAGTTATACTAATGCCCATGATAGAAAATATTGAGGTAATAAAAACTTCTTTGTTTATCCTTTCTCCTTCTTGTTTTCTATTTGAGAAGATGCTAACTGCTGCTTTAGCTTTGCCCTTGAGGACTTGTATATATATAGATGTGGTATTTTTGATGATTGAGATGGGAAGCAATTTTGATCCATAAACATGGAAGTTTCGTGTTGATATTGGTTAGGGAATCATGCCAGCTAAAGCATTTAGTTCTATAACAAATTTTTGATGATTATTTAGACAGCTGAATCTTTTTAGTTGATTTATTCAGACATTGACACTGGATAATTTGGACTTATTTGTACATTCATGTACTTCAATTTTCGAATGTGTTAAGGAAACTTCTTTAGATGGAGCTTTTTGTTTTTAGTAGTCTTCCATGCTTCGTCGAAGAAGCACATGTCAAAGATTAGATCTCCGTTTTTCTTTCTTGACCATATTACTATTATTTTATTATCCTGTTATAGTGATGCTGTTTGATATAAAAGAATCTCCATTATGTCAATAGAACCCTACAGGAACCAATCATTCCATTGATAAAAAAGGAGCCATTTTTAATAAAGAAAAATTGAATTTTATATGTCCCATATTGACTCTACTTAATGATACCATTGGCGAAAAACTTTTAAGGACTAACCTATAGGATGGTTGAGATGAAAAACTATAAAGGGTGAAGGACCCTAGTAGAATGCGGACTTATCATTTAGAAATAGTGATAATACTACCATAGTTGATAGAATTTTAGTTAATTAGATTATCATTTAATCGTAGTAATGATTTGCATTCTGATAATTATCTGAAACTTTTTGTAGGTTTATTCTAGTATTTGTTTTTTTGGGGGTGGTGGGGCATGGGGGTGATCAAAGTAAGGGTTCTCAACTCAAGCTAAATACTAATTTAAGTTTATTTCGTATATAGTCTAGAATGGTTTAGGAATTGTATTTCTTGGATTAGGCTCATAAATATACAGTTTTGTGAAACATGAAGTTCATATATGTCAAAATTTCTGATCTGTAGAAGCTTTTTAACTGTGTTATTATCAGGAGTGGCAATTGTTAGATTCCGACAGCATGTATTTCATTTATAACTGTTTTCATTTTTATGTGGTGATTTCAACTGCATAAATTCCATTGTGTGAGCAGAACTTAAACAAGTGATTTAATATAATTCCCCCCTGCCTGCTTTTCCTCTAAAAAGAAGGGTGGTTTCAACTTCGAACCTGCTCTGTAGTTTATGGTGGATCATCCGTTGAAAGAATTTATAGTGCTTGTTTGGTTGTGCACAAAGAGTAAAAGTTCTTGGAAAGTGACTAACTGTAGAGTTCTTTGGCTGATAAACATAGTATAAGTTGCAGACTTTTCATATTCAATAATGGAAGAAGTGTATGGGACCCTCTATATCTCACAGTGAACCAATTAGTTATTTGAGCTTATGACTATTCGTTTCTGTTTTTCCCCATTTAGACCCACTCGTGAGATTCACAACATGGAAGACTAGTTACGAATTCAAATGAATGTCCAAACCAAGGTTGCCCAGAATAGTAAAAGTTCGACTTCATTGGGGGTCATCAAGTTGTATCACGTTTGCCTTGATTTGGTTATGAACAATAAACCTAACGGCTAAGGACAAGGTAAGGCGCTCTTCACAATCTTTACATAATTTACTCACGAATCCAGTGCTCATTAATTGGCTGTTTATATAGTCCTGCAAAATTAGTCAATGATTTAGAACACGAATAAATGTTTTCTCCAGCTTGTTTGATAAGTCTTCAGACATTTTAGTTGTCTGATACAGTGTGCCAAACTCTGTTGCTTGGTTTTTCTGAATTCTGGTATTATTTTTCTTATATTGTTTGTATGAACCATTGGTATCAATCTGAATAAGAAACATCGTATTGCAAAATTGTAATGCATATCCATATTACAGTTAGTTTCAGACACAATAAACTACTAGCAAACTCAACTGGTTGCCATTCTTTTTATTGCAGAATTTAACCCACATGATTGTTTTTGAGGCATTTAAGCAGCAGTGGTGAAGTTGAAGTTCTCACAATGAGTCCGGATTCCGCTAAGTGGGCCACCAAAGCCCAACATTTGCTTGCTCAGATCAAATTTTAGTGGAATATCCTGCATCTGGTATGTTCCAATGTTGACTTTAGCTCTGTACTCATTCTTACCATTCACAAATGCCAGACACAACACCCCAGGCTGGGCCTCCACCATGGAGTTCAGCCCAAAAATGGACCAGACTGCGTCTTTACCCTCCATCTCGAGATCGATGCTAGGAACGCCAGGGCCCAACCGAGTTGACGAGAAATGTTTGGACTCATAGCACAGCCCAAATGGTGCTATGGGCTTTACTTGTGGCACCTTAGAGAGCTGCTTAGCAAAGAATGAAGTTATGGCCTTGAAAATGGAATCTTCTAGTATGGTGTAAGGCAACAGTGTGTTGAATACAGTTCCGCCGCCAGAACCCGTGTCTGTTACTGATAGCAAAGAAGTGTTGAGGCCAGGAACAAGCTTTTGGTTGATTTTGATGGACTTGACATTTACATAATACTCATCAAACGGGCTTATGGTTAGTGGTGTGTATCTGAGATTTTGTGATACATCAATTCCTGGGAGGAAACTGTAAGGTCCATCTGAGCCAAAGAAAATGACCCCATCAGCTGAGGTACTGGATGAGATGCACATAGTGAATATAGGCTTAATCCCAGTTTTAGAGGCAAGCACGTTTTGTAACGCAATGGGAGAATGGGCCAACCCTGCTACACCTTGAACACCTTTGGGCAAGCGTAATTCAACCAAGGCCGATGGCGCGCAGGTGAAGAGGTAGTCACGTATGCGGACCAATGGGCCAGGGTTGAGGCCATTGGTTGAACTGAAAGCAAAGACATCTTGAGCTAACTCACCAATAGTACTTTGGTGGGATACTGGATTCTCCAATAAGTACCCACATGTATTAGTATGGCAAAATGGTCTAGCTCCTTGACAATTATTAAAACAATAGCTAGTACGAGCCGTTTTACATTGAGCTGAACTACACTTGGGTTGGCTGAAGGTCGATGAGGTATAATCGGTCTCGCAATTAGCCCATAAGTGACGGGCCGTGAGATCGACAATAAATTTGACTGGGATGAGGGGAGTTCTACCATAAATGTTGGCTACTAAGAGTTTAGAAGCAGCATCTTGACGTATTGGTAAAACTAGTGCTTTTGGTTTAGGAGATGAAGCATAAACTTGGTTAAGAAAAGTGTTGGAGAATAGAGAAAATAAAGTTAGGAAGAGTAGAGTAAGATGAGCCATATGAATACTACTATGATGTGAAAATAGAATGGTTTTAATTTTGTTGGTGTATGAAGAAATGAAGTGGAGGGCTTATATATAGTGGAGGTATAATGGTATTAATTTATATTATCTAATATCATTTCCTCACGAGTTTTATTTATTTTGTTAGTTTAGTATACAATTATTAAGCGAGTGATGCGGTGATGAGTGGGTTTTGGGAAGTGGTATGTGATATTTGTAAACGCGTAAGATCCACAATGTTTGACTAGTATTTAAACTATTCTTCCTGTCCGACTCCTACCATTGTTTGACTAATATCTCTACTGGCTGTTTCTTGTTATTTGCTATGGGTTGTTTTCACTAGTTTTTAGGAGGAGTTGGTCTTGTAAAAGATCATCTACTTTTAATTTAAAAGTAAGCGCGATTCAAATCCAATATTAAGAAGAAAATGGACCATCTTTCTTAATATAGCGACTACTTTATCTATTTGGTGATCATTTTAATCTATATAGTGGTCAATTTAATCTATTCAGTTTTAAGATTATTTAATTTATTTAATGACTAGTTTAATCCATTTCGTAAAATTGTCAGACTAGTTTTAAAAATTGTTTGTTGTAATTCGAGATTCAAAGGGAAACAAAGAAAGGAGAAGAGAATGGGTGACTAGGATGGTGCAATATACCTAAAAATAGTGTTGGGTTAGAGAAAAATGAAATGGGCTTGTTAGGAGAATGTAGGCTTGGATTGTCTAATTTTATATTAAAATTAGACCGTCTATTATAATAATTTGTGTTTTAGGAGATGTCTCTTTCAATTTATTTTGGTGTACCTTTTGACCATTTTAGCATTAAATGAGGTGGAAAAGGTAAAAAAGTAGTACTTTTGGAGAGTTAAGTATACTTTTGGGTACTGAACTTTGATAAAAGTTGCAGTTTGCTCACCCAAAGTACAACAGTGTTAACTTTTCTATTAACTTCGAATTCAATATAAAAAAAATTGTACGGCCAACCAAAAATCTATACTAATATATTAAAAGGCGTGCGTAAACCTGGAACGGTGCCACGTGGCGCTCTCCCTAGGGAGTTTTAGTTCATGTAATCCATGTACAATAAAAAAAATTAGAAATTACATGGTATAGGTTTTGATCCCGTGACCTCAAGTTTATGTACTAAAGTTTTAACCACTAGACCAAGTTGTATTTAGTGATATCATATCAAAGTACAATATTAATAAATGAAATTTTTCTTACCCGGGGCATAGCCCAGGCCTAATAACTAATTTACTAGTCTATATGGTGAACAATGATAGTATAAGTAAATTAGTGCATTCTGGCAAAAAGTCTATTACAATCCTTAAACCTTTGTCTCTTCAATTGTATCAAGTTTAAGTCATAAAATTTACTAGTCTAATAAGACACTTATCCTTGCCCAACCAAAAAAAAGTTTGGGCTTTGAAGTTAAGTTAGGGGTGGAAGTCGTGTATTGTGTACATGCCAAAACGTGGATACATGTGGGCTGCTATATATGTTGGTGGGCTATAACGTGGTTTATGTCTGTGTGAGAAGGGAAAGATGTGGGCTTTCAGCTACGTGGTCATTGTGCAATGGGCTCTATATGGAGTCTTGTTGGTCAGGTGATGTATTTGAGAAGTACTTACCGTTGGGCCTATTGTTGATTGGTTATTGTTGGATCTTTGTCATCCGATACGATCAAAGATATTAACAAATAAAATCATGCATCGACAAATATAAAAGTTAAAACGTTGTAACTAATATAAAAGACAAAAGTTTCAAGTTATAAGTCATGTATTTGAGACTGTTTTAAGAAGTTGAGACGCAATTGAGATTGTTGTCGTCAATTTTGTTTAAAAGATATTGATAGACAAAATTATAAACGGTGCAATTTCCAATTGAGCAAAGTCTAAGAAAACAGAAACAGAGTAAGTATTCTACTATTCCAGGCCAAAGAGGAAGAAAAAAACACAAGGAAGTAGAACACACTACAGAGTAATATCATTAGCTACACTCTCTCAAAGAGGTTTATGTTTGATTGAAGTCGTCGACGACGCGATTCGAAGCTCGCCTTAGAAGCTTGAAGATGATAAAATGGCAAGCAATTGTTGCTATCCGCAATTTTATATGGCCTCTTTTGGGTAATGGCCGCCTACATTCTTTGCATGCTTCCTTCTTATAGACATTGTTCATCATCTTGCTTTCTTAATTAAGATGATCTTCAATCAAGTCTTTATTTGAGTCTATTTATATAGTATGGTTTTTTATAGCAAAGATTAGTAGATGATTAATAATGTGATTTGGAGTTTGGTAGGTCGTTATATGGTGAATAAGAAGCATGACAACGAAGCATGTCTCCTATCTTCTGGCTGTCTCAAAATACTGTATTTCCTGATGCTTCATTTATAGCATAGTTTAATAATTAATAATAATATGTTTTGTGGTTTATATTATAAATATGATATGATTGCATCCTTTATTATCTAATTTGCCCACTAATACAAGCATTCAACCAACCTATACCTATATTTAGAGTTTTGACCCTATTTGTTGACTGTTATTTGTTTTGTTTTTTTGTGTGTTTAGTAATATGCTTAGAGCATACTTTAATTCTGTTAAGCTTTATCTGGTCACGTTGGGAAGGGTAGCCGATAACTTGTTCTCGTAGTAGTAATTAGCGTACAGTTTACCTGATGCTTGGCTTCATACATTGGCTCCGTTTGATGTGGTCCAGACCGCACTCTGAATAACCCTAATTATGTATTACGACTTAGCTAACCCGTCTTTGAATTATTCATACAATGGTATCAAATGAAACTACTATGGTTATTGGGTAACTTATCCTAGATTAATTTATCTTTATATTTCTTATTAAAATATAATAAATGGTTTAACACAATTAATGATCCATTTAAATTAACAAGTCAAATTAAACATCTTCAATCAAATGGTTCTAAACAATTAAACGAGTGTTGAAATGATTTATTTTTTTACCGTAAACTCGACACAAAGTGTTGAAACCCATTGAAAGTCCACTTGTGAGTGTCCCACATTGGAGAAAGAGGAGAGAATAAACCACTTTATAAGATAAGGAGTTACTCCTATCACCAATTGGTTTTAAGATGGAACCTCCTAACTTGTAAGTGGGTTAAACTCTCCTCCTTATTGGGTCACCCAGACCCATTTTCATATAAATCTAAAAAAAAAAAATTAACACAAAGCTACCAATTTGCCAGTTTCACGTAATTATCTTGTGATTAACTTAAAATTAAAATACGGACAACCTTATTTACAAGGGTCCTATATCTTATACATAATAAATGTATCCTTTTCTTTCCAAAAAAAAAAAAAACTTTTAGTGTAGTTTTTTTTTTTTTTTAAACATGTTGATTTTTTGAGATGACCTACTTATGCATTCCAAATTTCCAATCTGTACAATGTTGTGACTCGTGAGAATATATAAATTTCTTTGAGAACAGGCGTTGGGGGGCAGCAGACATGCTAGCTTAATTGTTCGGAGCTCTTGTATAGAAAATCAGATACATAATTGAATATTTTCTCTTTGCTGGCAACAAATTTCATAGAAGTTTGACTGAGCCATAAACTTTGACTTCGTCCTGGTCCAGTTGTCACAACTCACTAATCACAATTATATCTCTCCTAAGCCTTAGCAACTAGCACTAACCTAGCGTTACAACTTAATATCTTATATTTTATGGCAGCTTTATTTCAATTGATTCGTTAAACAGTCGTTGAGTAGGTGCTATTGTGAAATTATGTTATACTATGCGTTCTAAATTGAACTTATTGAATTTGAACTGAACTTATTAAAACTTATTAAACCTGATTGGACCTGATTCAACTTATTGGACCTGATTGGAACTTATTAACCTTATTGAAACTTATAAGACCTTATTGGCCCTCATTGAAACTTATTATACCTTATTGAAACTTATTAGACCTTATTAGACCTGATTGAAACTTATTTGACCTTATTAGACAAAAATAATTGACCATTAATAACATAAATATTGCCCCTAACGTAAATATACTACCCCTCAAAATTTATTATGAAGTAATAATCATTAAAATTCGTTCTTTAAAAAAATAATTATTATTAATTATCTTTATGACAATTAATTTAACAAAAACATTTTACTATTTATATATTTGCCTGTACATAACTTTCACCACTGATAAATCTAATAGTCTTGTTTTGTTTTTATAAAGCACTTGTAGAAAATCAAAAGTTGATTAACATTTATTGCCAATAAGTTAAAATTGGCACATATGAAGAATTTTCACTCCACTTCATTTACTTGAAGGTAGTAGAATGCATAACTCCTTATTTAAAGACGAATTGCAAAATATTGTAATTATAATGATATTATTTTAACCTTAATTATTGACCATGATTATAATATTATTTAATATAATATAATCAGCTAATAGTAACATGAATAATCAAATAATAGAAAATAATACAAGTATAATACTATACATTGTGGTACTTTAATAAAAAATTCTAATAATAACATAATTAACTAATAGTAATATGAATAATAAAATAATAAACAATAATACAAATATTTAATAAAATAATAGACACTAATACAAGTATAATACTATATAGTCATTGTGGTACTTTAATTAAAATTCTAATAATAACATAATCAGCTAATAGTGATATGAAATTATGAATAATAAAATAATAAATAATAATACAAATATTTATTGAACATTGACTATTTGGACCTTATTGGACCTGATTGACACTTATTGGACCTTTTTAGACCTTATTAGACCTGATTGGAACTTATTGCATCTGATTGGAACTTATTACACCTGATTGGAACTTATTGGACCTTATTAGACCTGATTGAAACTTATTGCCCTGATTGAACCTTATTGCAACTTATCTGAACTTATTGGACCTGAAACTTAATTTTTTAAGTTGAGGAGAACGCACCTATATTACCTTTGTTTTTTTGGACCTCAATTCTCTTCATCCATATTTGACTAGCTTGCCGATAGATATATTACCTTTGTTTTTTTGGATGTAACATTTACATTTTTATGAGTAGATCAAAATTATAAAAGATTACATCTAAAATATACTTCTTCCTTTCTCTCTTTTCCCCCTTTCTTTGTATCCTTTCCTTTTATAAGAGTTCATAGTTTGACATTTAACATAGAGTTTATTAATTGTTTGTTATGCAAATTTTCAATTAACTTTGAATTCTCATCTATGATCTACACCGTGATATGAATATACTTTTCATAATTATGTTAGGATAATAGATGTGCTAATAGAAGGTTGCATAATCTAATAAACTAATGGGGAGTATGCTTCATTCAAAGAATCTTATTTAATCAAGTTAGATTATATATTATACTAATGATACATGTACGTGTCAACAACCTTATGTAACTATATATATGAAATATTTATTTAATCTAAATATGCCGGTAGTGATGTAATTTATTGAAATTATTTTGTAAATATATCTTTTTAAATTGATATGATCGATTTTTAACTGTTCAATATGGTTACTAAAAAATGTGGTTTATTTATATAGAGTATCAACCACGGTGAAGGAAGCGTGTAGAAATTACCACATGCTCCCTCCCATATTTTCCCACGTTATATCTTAAACTTGATGAATTTGCCGGCATGTTCCAAAAGTTCTAGAGAAATCATGAAATGATGTCCAAAAGTTTAGGTAGAGATTAGAGAAATATCTCTTGGTAGTTGGTAGTTGGTAGTATGGGTCTAATGAAATTTGGGCCAAACAATCCAACATTCGATTTTAATCCGAGTGTAAGTGTTACATGCCTCACCATGCCAATAAGTGTCTTGCCATGGGTTTTACTCCAACTTAACACATATACAAAATACAATCAGTCAATCACTAGTTCACTACCATGCAATCTCTTCACGTCAATTAGCAAATAAGAGACCTGCACGCATACGGAATTACAAATCAACCCGACAAACTGGCTCCACTAAAAACCATCAAATCCAACTAACTTATTGAAATGGTTTGAAACCTTAACCCGTAATTACTAATGTCGTTAACAGATTCTAGTCAAATTAATGGTTGCGTCAGTTTTTTCCACCTCTATTTTTAGACGAAATAGTGACGATATTGATGCAAATTTTATTAGTTGATCGATCACAATCGTTCAAATTTGGCACGACTCTCCATGCTAGCAAGTTAACTGATTATTTTATTCATTGGATAATCTACCCATTAGAAATAGAAATTCATAATTAGAAGAGTATTCCAATTTAATATATAGTTTTGTGTTTAATTAATTGTCTATTTTTGTAGGATACAAACTTATATATTTCCTCCGTTTTTTTAGATGTTACACTTTCCTAAAACGGAATGCTTCAAAATAGATGTTACACTTTTTTTTTATTTCCTAAATTGAAAAGTTTTATGCTGCAAAATTACTCACTTATCCTTACTTATAACAATTAACCAAAATTAAACTAACTTAATTTAATCTCATTATATACTAATCTAAATTAATTGAACCTCCTCCCTCTCTTCCACCACCCCTCCCCCACCACCTCAGCCGCCCAATCCCTTCCCCCACCTTGCAGCCTCTTCCCCACCACCACAGCAGCCTTGCCAATGCAAAACCTCCCCCACCACCCCCACCCACCGTAAACCACGCCATCTTTGCACAAAACCACGTCGGTCTTCCATTTTCGGCGGGTGGGGTTTTCAACGGAGGTGGGGTTTTCGGGTGGCTGGTGGGGGTGGTGGTGGGAGTTCACATGGGCGGGGTGGGGAAGGAGGCTGTTGCGGTGGTGGGGAGGGGGGGCTGCGGGGGTGGGGAAGGGGTTGGGATGGTGGTGGGGGAGGGATGAGCCCACTTCCTTTAATCCCCATTATTACTTTGCTTAATCTTCAATCAAAATTTGGTTAGGTAAGCGGATTTTTCTAAAGCGTAACATCTATACTAATATATTAAAAGGCGTGCGTAACAACGTCGATGCGCCATGTGGCACCCTGCTCCTGCCACCAGAATTTCGCCACGTGTCTGTTAACCAACAAAATCAAGTGGTCATTATTTTAAAAATAAATATGCTGAAGCTTGGGCTCGAACCCCTGATCTTATGTAAGGGTTTTCAAAGAATCGCCATCTCATCTAACGTCTCTTGGTGATCCATGTTTCCACAGTTGATGTTATTAAACATATCCCTTGATCCTTAAAAATAAATAAATTTGCATGTTCATTAAAATTAATTATGTATGCATGATACCATTTGAAAAGCAGTGTTGACCACTACAGTACTACCCCTATGGAGTTTTAGTTCATGTAATCTATGTACGATAAAAAGAAATTTAGAAATTATGTAGTATAGGGTTTGATCACGAGACCTCAAGTACATATACTAAAGTCTTAACCACTAGGCTAAGTTGTGTTTATTGTTGTTATCATAAAGTATTATATTAATAAATGAAATTTTTTCTTACCCGGGGCATAGCCCGGGCCTAATAACTAGTTTAAAAAAAACGGAGGAAGTACTTTTAAGTAATATTTTCATGAATTTGCTTAAAATACACTTGAAAGACAAAGAACGGAACTGTAAATGTACTATGAGCTAACATAATTTAACTAGCTCAGTAACCCCGTAGGAACGACTGGAGATTTGATCATATATATACAACTTCGATATGATAATCAGGGAGCTAGTTAGGAGTATAAGATGTGAAATGATTAATAGTAATTTATAAAAAAGATGCATATACGATTATTGTGCAAGTTTGCAACCTAAATGCACTTATTACATATGTTCATAGACACTCTATATTCTAGTAGAAACTTTGTCATAGGTAAAATTGTCCTCAACATCCTGAACTATAGTTCAGGTGCACCCAACATCACCAACTATGACTAGTAGCCTAAACACCACCAACTACGGGGTGGCAACATTTTAGGCTTCCGGCCTCATTTATGGTACGGAATGCATCCCACCTCATAGTTGGTGGTGTTTAGGCTACTAGTCATAGTTGGTGGTGTTGGGTGTACCCGAACTATAATTCAGGTGTTGAGGCCAGTTTATGTCATTACTATCTATAACAAACGCTGGGTGGGAAAAGCACGTAACGACTTAGCCTTCTTAATAGTAATTCCGTAATGATCATCCATGTCTAAAACATGCTGCAACTCCCCATAATCTTCAAGTTTCCAATCAAACGTGTGAATCAAGTTACCCAACACCAAAGATATCATACACATGGCCAAGGGCATCCCAGGGCAAATCTTCTTTCCAGCACCAAATGTAAATAACTGAGAAAATTGTGTCTTCACATCAAGCTCCAAGCCTAAGAACCGCTCCGGAGAGAATGTATCCGGATCAGTCCAGGTACTTGCGTCGCGACCGATAGCCCATGCATTAACAATAAGCATGGCACCCTTTGGGAGTAGAAAACCATTTATATCAATGTTTTGCTCCAGTTTACGTGGTAGTAACAATGGAGCTGCTGGATGAAGTCTTAGGGTTTCTTTAACGACTGCTTGGAGGTATGGAAGTTGCGATATGTTTGATTCCAAGACTAATGTATTTTTATCTTTTCCCACCACTTCATCTACTTCTGCTTGTAATTTGTGTAGAACGCTAGGATTTCGGAGTAATTCTGCCATTGCCCACTCTATTGTTTTCGAAGTTGTGTCCATTCCAGCACCAAGGAGATCCTATCATACATTAGGAATTTTTGTTTCCAAAATATAGTATTAGTGCATATAGTCACGTAGGGTCTTGTTTGATTCGTCTCAATGAGTACTTTATTAATATTCAACTATTATAATTTTTACTAATATGTAATGAAAGATAATTATTGTAGAATAAGTGCATTGACAAACATGCAAAGTCAAAGTAGGAAAGATAAAAAAAAATAGAAAGGAAGTAATATCTTAAATAATTATCTTTCATTACATATTATTAAAAATAATTATCTCACCCTCGTAATAAATAGAGGCACATATTTTGAAAGAAATTAAGATATGGGTAATTTGGAAAATTTATGTAGAAATGAAGGATAATTTAGTCCAAACATATTGATGAAAAAGAAAGTAGACACAATATTTTGAAATACCCAAAAAAAATATAAGCACTATATTACGAGACGATAGATGAGCCCAAAACAATAATTAAATAAGGTGGGGATAAGGTGAGCAAGCTTTAACCCATAATAGGAGTAATAGCGATAATCCATTTTTGAATCTCAATACTTATTGATAGTACCAAATCAGCAAATTTTTTGAGCACCAATAGAAGTTATTATAGTTATCAATATTAATTTCATAGTAATTTAAGAATTTAAAAATACGTAAAAGTTATGGTTGGATAGTGATATCGTTGTAAGGTTGTACTTTTTTATTTTTTATTTTAAGAAGGTAAGGATAAATCTTGATAAGTTGGAGGAATTAAGGGGATTCCAATTTGCCAAGGATGAGAATCAATCCCAACACTTCCTTGGCTCCTTAAACCGAGAGGAAAGCACTAATCACTAGGTTATCCCTCACTCTCAGTCTCTCATTGCACCGTTGTACGTATTCAACTGGTATTACAAAATATTCCGATAATACATTACTACTACTTTATTTGATAGTAATAGCAAGTATGTAATCATTAGTGTCAACACTAATATCTTAGATTACAAAATGACACTCACCGTTAGCATTCTTGAGGGTGAGGTAATCCACCATCAAAACAATAGAATTTATTTAAGTCAACTGTGAATTGTGATGATGTCAAAATTATGTTAAAACAAGCCTCAAAAAGTTAGAATTTCCCCACCTTTTCTTTAAAATTGAACACGAACAACAAATAATGGGCAATGAGCGAATTATCAACCCATAAGTGATACGTCAGTTTAACAATTAGCAGATAGTATTAATATCTTATTTATAAACTTTAATTAGTTATTAGGCCCGGACTATACCTCGGGTAAGAAAAATTTTCATTTAATATTTTATGATAATAACACTAAATACAACTTAATTTAGTGGTTAAGACTTTAGTATATGTATTTAAGGTTTTAGGATCAAATCATATACTACGCAATTTCTAAAAATTTTATTGTACATAAATTACATGAACTAAAACTCCTTAGAAAAAGCGCCACATGATACATTTTTTTTTTTGTTTATACACACCTTTTAATATATTTAAATTTTTTTTTTGTTTATACACACCTTTTAATATATTTACATATATATAGTAGTTGGAAGAACATCACAATCAAACAACATAGTAATTCAAGAAGTTCCCATACTAATTACTATGCTATTGAAAAACAAGGGAAAGTAGCCGGCTGCTGTTACATTGCCGACCTCATGTACGTTCAAATCATTGTCAATGGTTCTTAAATAAGATTTTGGCACGGTTGAGAATATGACTTAGGGTGCGTTCTGTTCAACTTAAAAAATTAAGTTTCAGGTCCAATAAGTTCAGATAAGTTCAGATAAGTTCAGATAAGTTGCAATAAGGTCTAATAAGTGCAATAAGTTCCAATAAGGTCTAATAAGTTCCAATAAGTTCCAATCAGGTGCAATAAGTTCCAATCAGGTGCAATAAGTTCCAATCAGGTGCAATAAGTTCCAATCAGGTGCAATAAGGTCCAATAAGTTCCAATCAGGTCTAATAAGGTCCAATAAGGTCCAAATAGTCAATGTTTAATAAACATTTGTATTATTGTCCACTATTTTGTTATTCATAATTTCGTATCACTATTAGCGGATTATGTTATTATTAGAATTTCAATTAAAGTACCACAAGGATCATATAGTATTATACTTGTATTAGTGTCTATTATTTATTATTTATTTGTATTATGTCTATTATTTTATTATTTATTGTATTATGTCCATTATTTTATAATTTATTTGTATTATGTCTATTATTTTTATATTCATATTACTATTAGCTGAATAGTTATTATTAGAATTTTTTATTAAAGTACCACAATGTATAGTATTATACTTGTATTATTGTCTATTATTTGATTATTCATATTGCTATTGAATAATATTATAATCATGGTCAAATAATTAAGGTTAATAATAATAATAATAATAATAATAATTAATTTTTTGATTTTCTACTAGTGTTTTATAAAATTAAAACAACACTATTAGATATATTAGTGATGAAAGTTATGTATAGGCAAATATATAAATAGTAATTTTAATGTTAAATTAATTATCATAAGAGATAATTAATAATCATTATTTTTAAAGGACGAATTATAATAATAATTATTCCATAAAAAATTTTGAGGGTAGTATTTACATTAGTGGTAATATTTATGTTATTCATGGTCAATGTTTTTGTCTAATAAGGTCAAATAAATTTCAATCAGGTCCAATAAGGTCTAATAAGTTTCAATCAGGTCCAATAAGGTCTAATAAGTTGCAATCAGGGTCAATAAGTTTCAATAAGGTCTAATAAGGTCAATCAGGTTCAATCAGGTCTAATAAGTTTCAATCAGGTTCAATCAGGTCCAATAAGTTGAATCAGGTCCAATAAGTTCCAATCAGGTTTAATAAGTTCCAATAAGTTCAGTTCAGGTTCAATAAGTTCAGTTCAGATAAGTTCCAATAAGTTCAGGTCCAATAAGTTGAATAGAACGCACCCTTATTAGGGATTTGTGCCAGTTTTTCACTTTTTGGTTTTAACAGTAGTAGTATAAACTAAAATTATATATTTAACAAGCTCAAAATAAGTCATCTTATGAAAATTCTGTTTTTCTTTTTTTAGATCCTATATAAAACCACATGTTTTCAAGCAAGAGTTCTTTCAGCCATTCAACCTCTTCATTTGTATATATATTTCACGGAAAAATAATAATTTCGTGCCACTTATTTGTATCATTATTAATGCCATTTAATTTTATTGATTGATGTCAATTATCAAGGGTATGCATACATAATCGATCAATACCCGTTCTGATTTTTTGGGTGTTTGGATATTTTGGATCGAGTACGTATCAAACTTTTCCATTTTTCGAAGCATGGGAAATCAAACGGATATTTTTGATATCCGGAAAAATATCATAAAATAGCTGGTTCCATGACCGTAAATATGAAGATATCCGGTTATTCGATTCGATCTGAATTTTTTTTAAAAAAAAATTTCTTTGAAAAATCAATTTTTCAGTATAGTTATCACTGATCAGATCTGAAATTTCGAATATTAGATTTTTTCAGATCGGATTTGGATCACATGTTCTCCAATCCGAAACTTTGGATCGGTGGCCTATCCGTAATAATCACTCCTATCAATTATTCTTTGCCTAATTGTTTTGGATAAGTTGGTTTGAATCTAATGATATGTACCAATTATATTAAATGGTACATATATATAATGGTATAGAAAAATGGGACCAAAGATTTGAGGCATGATAAAAAAAATTAACTTAATCCTCCCATGCATCAAATCTGATCAATGAGTTAATCAACTACGTACTTCCCCCCCCTTAGAGCACATGACCTAGTATCTAGGGGTGTGCAAAAATATCCGATCCGAAATATCCGATCCGAAAATCCGCCGATCCGATCCGAGATTTCGGATATCTAGAGATGGATAGAACATTTATATACGAGATTTTCTCTTCATTTTTCCATGCTAGCTCCCATCTTAATTACGTAACCCCCTTGAAAAGTTACTAGACTTTATAACATACTCATATTTAAAGCAATGCAAATATATACTGTACTTACCAATAATAGATGGTGGAGGTGATCTCGACTGATTTCATCGCTTTGTTCTTCCATAACTTCCAAAATCACGTCCAATAAATCACTATACGATCCTTCACGGTTAACTCGTCTTTCTTTGGATTTCAATCTCATCCCTACAATTTCATCAAATAACTTAAACAATTTCACACAATAAGTTGTTAAACGATGCCTAATCCGTTGTGGATCAATTATCTTGAGGAAAGGATAACAATCCACGATATTAGGCCTACCAATCTCTTGTATAATACAATCCATCAAATTTTTAATCTCTATTATCCGTGCATCACTTAACAAATCCATAGAGAAAATGGTACTAGATATCATATTGAAAGAAGCATCATAAACAGCTTGTCCAACATCAACACAAACGTTAGCTTCCGAGCATTTTTTCACGTAACATAACAAATCTTCCAATATTCTATATCTATGAGTTTGCATGGCTTCCATCATATTATCACTTAACAATCGAGTATTGTAAATTTTTCTAAGGATCTTCCACATGGGTGAAGAAGCCGATAACGGGCCGATTGAGAACTTCTCATGATCATGAGCTTGAACGGCGTCAAGATCATAGAGGGTGGAGGAAATTTTGTGGTTTTTGAGAAGGACTTGTTTGGCGAGCATGGAATTCGAGACAATAATGGCGGTAATGGAGCCAAGTTGAAGGCTCATGATAGGGCCATGAGTCTTAGCTAGCTCGGCGAAGTACTTATGGGGCTTGGTGGTGTAGGGTACCAAACTCAAGAGATTGCCAAAAATAGGTAAAGGGGAAGGTCCAGGGGGTAAGTCTTTAGCATATGATTTGTGTTTTGTAAATAAGATTAGGCAAAAAATTATTGTTGCATATAATGGTATCACCCAAACAAAATAGCTTAATAAATCCATGTGATATGTTTTGGAGAAAATGAGAGAGGGAGGGGGGGGGGGGGATGGGTGTTTGAGGATTATTTCAGTTATTGAGATATAATTGCTGATTGACAGAATTTATCTTATATAGAGTTCCAAGTGCTAAATTAATAACTTGCTGATCGATCTGAAGGAGTTGTCTTTACACTGACCTTTCGAGTTAGGACAGTTTAGAGGATTAAATTCTAACCTTTTAGATTCTGTTTGGGGAAGCATTTCAGGGAACTTTAATGATAAGGTGCTACAATTTTAAGTTACCTTATATGATTAGTGGCGTTTGGTGGAGGAACTCAAATAAAACTTAAGTCCGAAATTTGATTGAAGTTGGGTTTGAGTAAAAGATACAGTTTGAGATCAGGTGCTAAATTTTTTTATTTTCTTTTTATCTTTTTAAGCCTAAAAAATATTTTCCTTTTTATCTTTTTAAGTTAAAAAGATATTTCAGCTATAGTCATAAATCATTTTACCAAACACGTTATGCAATCAGCTAGCTTATCAGATTCGGCTGCTACCTAATCAATTTCAGCCACCTTATTAGTTTCAACTCCTTTTCAGCTAGTGTTGCCAAACATAGCCTTATTCTAAACTTCTCCTTCTCTATATTTACTTACTATATTTCAGCCATCTTATTGGAACTAAACATTTTCACTATATAGTAGTTGTTGGTTTGGGTGATGCCCTATATATTTATCAATGTGAATTTGAAGTCTTAAATCAAACACTTGAGAAAAGTTGAAAAAAAGACTTATAGACATTGGATTGTGCTTATTAAGAAATGATCTTCCAGTTACTTGTAAATTTTCTACATAGTAAATTATAATATGAATTATTCATCAATATAACTTTGACTTCAATACATATATATAAATATATAATTACTGATGAAATATATAATACATTTTTTTTAAAATGTAGGTTAATGTGTAAGAATACAATACAATGAAATGGTTATGGAGGTTGATGAAAATTTGAATAGTTTTTCTATATAAGATTATTGAAAAGTAGGACACGGTATTATTAACACTAGTTATTAGGCCCGAGCTATGTCCCGGGTAAGAAAAAATTTTATTTATTAATATAATACTTTATGATAATAACACTAAATACAACTTAGCCCAGTGGTTAGAACTTTAGTATATGTACTTGAGGTCTTGGGATCAAACACTGGCCTATACTATGCAATTTCTTAATTTTTTTTATTGTACACAGATTACATGAACTAAAACTCCCTAGAGAGAGCGTCACATGACACAATTTTTTTGTTTCCGCACGCCTTTTAATATATTTGTATAGATTAGCTTAATGAGTAGTAATATATACTCCCTCTGTTTTTTTTATCATTCCTACTTTGACTTTGCACGTTTGCCAATGCACGTTTTAAAACTTAAATATCTTTCATTATATATTAGTAAAAATTATAACGATTGAATTTTAATAAAGTACTAATTGAGACGAATCAAACAAGACCCCACATGACTATGTTTTTTCTTATAAATTGAGAACATTTGAGAAGATTCTCTCTATGCATGAATAGTGTCAAGATTCTAAGTGAGAAAGATAAAAAAAAACAGAGGGAGTACATTATATGAGGTTTAGGGTTTGTTAATTTCACTTTGTGAAGAAATAAATTTCAAGTAGATAGTAATTAGTTCCAATAAAGCTTAGGGTATCTCCAAATTAATTCACACCTAAAATTAGTTATGGTGCGTTCACGTATCTTACAATAATAATTTTAGATATTTTCACATAAATATTATTTGAGTTGATTAGTTTTTTTTTTTGACAGGTATTATTCTACAATTTTAGAAGGCATGTACCGATGTACGTATAAGATATGTTTATTGAGAAGGAAATCAAGCTAACTAACTGATTATGAAATTTTTCCTTTGCAGAACAAAATTAGTATATTTTTAATTAGATAAGTTAGAATTTACCGCCATTGATGAAGAGAAAAATGTAAAAGATTAAATATATACTACTTCCTCCGTTTCTTTTTAAATGCAACAAATGTATTTTTTCCACTATTTAAACTTTTTACTTTGAGTAAGATATGTAATTTATACATAATGGAAAACATAGTAAGTGGTATCTTGTAAAATTCGTCTCGTGACATACTTTCATGAAATGTAACTGTTCTGGTATGGGACAAGTTTTAGGGTACGAACCGGGATGTCTTTAGTCAATCAAGCCGATTCCAATTCCTGCAAGAGAGAACACGTAAACTAGCCTCGGGGGTTGATCCGAGGAACCCCTCCGATGCCTAAGTCAGTTATGGGTAAACCGGTAGGTCTCAAGTATAGATTCTTGGGATTCGTCAACGTACCTTATGACTCAGATCAACGGGGTATTTATAGAAAACCCGGATAGACCCGTGTACAGGTTGGGCCCTGTATTTACGGGGGATATTCCATGTATATTCCCTTGGGATATACTCTTATCTTGTATACAAAATCTATCTCTAGGCACGTAGGAGCTGATAGATAGAACTAGATCAAGCCCAAACTCTTGGCAATAGGCCCGTAAGATGATACCGGTAAGACATCTCAATAGAACCGGCAAGACGAATTCAACGGTTTTGTAGAAAACATGTGCGACCTCATTATTTTATTTCGGCCTTATTAAACCGATATGGAACTTAGTCAGCCCCGATACAGTAACTTTTATAATTTTTACTTGTATATAATTTGGTATTGTCGAGCTTGAAAGCATGAAATTTGGTATTGAAAGCATGATAATATGAGATATGAGAAGCCAATCAATTAGCATAAAATTTGGTAAGATTACGAGGAAGGGCTGCAAATGCTCCTTAATTCTTGTACATACTTAAATATCAAATGTTACGGACGAAAACTTTAGTTTATTGGCGAGCTTGATTTTATTGTGTTTTTTCTCAATATTATACATTATTACTCTATATATTTAGTGTTAGATAATTATATTAGGAATTGCACTTACTTTTTGTTCATTGATTCGAACCGCGTCCCCTCACCAAATACCAATGCCGTAGCCCGTAAGAGTTGGGATAACTGCTACTCCCTCTGTTTCAAATTATAAGTCATTTTAGCCAAAAAATTTTGTTTCAAAATATAAGGCATTTTCCATTACCAATGTAAAATTAAATGCAACTTTATACTATCAAGATAATATTATAGGTTATTTTCTATTATCAATACAATATTTAATGTCAATTCTTATTACCTATGCAAATCTAACTAAAACTAACTAAATTCTTAATATGCGTAAAAGTGGTTTACATGCCTTATAATTTGAAACGGAGGGAGTAACAAGTAACAAGTCTGCCCTAGGAAATGTTCCAATATTACCCAAGAGTGTCATGACTTGTGATAACAATGTGTTGATGATTTGATGCTATATTGCTATTCCATGTTTTTTACGTTTTGGTTTTGATTAGAACAGCTAGGCCTAGCTACCCATTTGCATGTGCTAAAGCTACAGTAGAAAAGACCAACACCACACATAACTTCGAAAGTGATTTCGCCGAAAAATTAAAATGAATGTGTTCCCAGCGTTACGTGGTGACGAAACTTAATCCAAGCCTTAGACATTACACCATTCGTGGCAAGCTGGCAGCAATATACTATATACAGTATACAGTATACTGATGTAAAAATGGACATGCAGGCATATTTATTTCGTGCTCATGTTGTATCTTTAATTTTTGCTGTTGTGCGGTCACTCAGGGTGCGTTCTATTCAACTTATTGGACCTGAACTTATTGGAACTTATCTGAACTGAACTTATTGAACCTGAACTGAACTTATTGAACTTATTAAACCTGATTGGACCTGATTGCACCTGATTCAACTTATTGGACCTGATTGAACCTGATTGGAACTTATTGGACCTGATTGAACCTGATTGACCTTATTGGATCTTATTGGAACTTATTGACCCTGATTGAAACTTATTAGACCTTATTGGACCTGATTGAAACTTATTAGACCTTATTGAACCTGATTGAAACTTATTTGACCTTATTAGACAAAAACATTGACCATGAATAACATAAATATTACCACTAACGTAATACTACCCCTCAAAATTTTTTATGGAATAATAATTATTATAATTCGTCCTTTAAAAATAATGATTATTAATTATCTCTTATGATAATTAATTTAACAAAAAAAATTACTATTTATATATTTGCCTATACATAACTTTCATCACTAATATATCTAATAGTGTTGTTTTAATTTTATAAAACACTAGTAGAAAATCAAAAAATTAATAATCATTATTATTGTTAACCTTAATTATTATTATGTAATTATTATTATTATTATTATTATTAACCTTAATTATTTGACCATGATTATAATTATTGTTAACCTTAATTATTATTATGTAATTATTATTATTATTACTATTATTATTATTATATGTAATTATTATTATTATTATTGTTAACCTTAATTATTTGACCATGATTATAATATTATTCAATAGCAATATGAATAATCAAATAATAGACAATAATACAAGTATAATACTATACATTGTGGTACTTTAATAAAAAATTCTAATAATAACATAATCAGCTAACAGTAATATGAATAATAAAATAATAGACATAATACAAATAAATAATAAAATAATAGACATAATACAAATAAATAATAAAATAATAGACACTAATACAAGTATAATACTATATAATCATTGTGGTACTTTAATTATAATTCTAATAATAACCTAATCCGCTAATAGTGATATGAAATTATGAATAACAAAATAGTGGATAATAATACAAATGTTTATTAAACATTGACTATTTGGACCTTATTGGACCTTATTAGACCTGATTGGAACTTATTGAACCTTATTAGACCTGATTGGAACTTATTGCACCTGATTGGAACTTATTGCACCTGATTGGAACTTATTGGACCTTATTAGACCTTATTGGAACTTATTGCACTTATTAGACCTTATTGCAACTTATCTGAACTTATCTGAACTTATCTGAACTTATTGGACCTGAAACTTAATTTTTTAAGTTGAACAGAACGCACCCTCAGTCAGTGGTTTGGTTCCAAAATTCGGCGTATCAATGACGTGGGGCATCTATACGATTAGGTATCCGGGTGTTGTAACTTAATTATTGCAGAAACAAATCAATGAAATAACATAGATGAGAAAAACAACAAAGAAGATAAACGGAAGAATACAAAGATTTATGTGGTTTGGTCAGAATAAACTTAAGTCCACAAGTGGGGGGATTCAAGTTTCTTCACTATGATGGAGAAAAAAACCCAAAAAATAATTATAAGGAGTCCTAAAGTTCTAGAGGCTAAAAGTGTTTGTAAGTTGTGTCAAATAATAAGCACCAAAAAGTCATTTTATAACATAAGGAACTCCACACAAAACCTTAGAATGTACTCCGCACAAAAACCTATTGTCGCATACCGCGAGTCGCAGTGTGCTTTCGGCCGTTCTTCGTAAAACGGGTGTATCTTTCTTGTTTCTCAGCGGAATTGAACATATGACTTATCGTTGGAAAGCTCTTGAAACAAACTATCACCTCTAATTTGAATCACATTAAAACCAATTATAAATTAAGAGATATGTGCATTTAAAGAAAGTCTTATGGCATTCACAAGATTTCAAGTTACAAATAACATGTGCCTTAATTAAATTGCATTTCGAAGTACATCAAAATTTAAGTTAGGTTGATAAGTATGGACATATTAAAACTAATAACAACATTATGTACAAGTAACTACATCTATTTCAAAAAAGTCTAAAGTCTGCTATGATCACATATTCACATATAAATTGTAAAATAGAAGATCCAAGTCCCAAAATAATGATAATGAAGTTTTTTTTATAACAATGTCCAACATCTAAGTACCCATCTAGACTAGTCTATACACTAACACACAATAATCCTTATAGGATAACTTTAAACTATTAGGGTTGGAGATTTATGTAACAAGAGGGTAGTAGGTACCAAAATAAGATAATCAGCTATTTAGAGATGAAGATTTATGTAACGACAGGGTAACTCTCGACTACATTATATATATGCTAAAAAAATATTTGGCCTGGGTTGGACTTTTGACTCCACAAAGTTGATTCCAAGTTCGATCCGAAATTTTTGGTGTCAAAAATTTGAATCTGAGTCCGGTCCATATTTTCTCATGTCCAATCCAATTCGACAAGATTGGATTGATATTTGAATTTTTCACAGTACACTTATACCCCTACCTTTGATGCTTTAGTTAGTAAATCCAAGGATCAAGTCTTAGTGAGGAAAAATAGAGAGAGAGACTCAGAGGTCTTGCTGGAGAGCTGTTGATTACCTTCATAAACAGGAAACTGACATCACGCATGGCGCGTGAGATTTCGTGTGATCAATGAACTGTTTTCATATATTTCGGATCGGATAGGGGTCATAAATTTTCATTTTCGGATATCCAATCCTAAATAATATACGTTCTCAAGGTCGGATTTGAATATCTGATGATTCGATCCGAAACTTATTTTATAAACTTTTCCTTTAAAATTTTCATTTTTTTAGTTTTTGGATGTTGTGTTTGATTCGATTTTTTTTGAATCGGATTCGAATCGTATTTTTCCCGACCGAAATGAACACCACTACCCTCCCTTGCTACCAGAAAGAAAATCCATTATTGTAACACAAGCTCCTCAAAAAACAACGATGTAGAAGCGCTTGATGTACACCCAAACATCAACGTATATAGAAAACATTGTTAAAAAGAGTAACCTTATTTTTTAAAAAAAAGGAGAATCATCAAAAGCGCTCATGAAATTATGAAGGCCGTTAAACATAGTAATCTCTATATGCTTCAGGGTTCTTCAATTGCGTCTTCATCATACCAAACTCCAATTTGGCGTTGGTGCGTGTCCACGTCAAACCAGTTCAAGCATATCACTTTCTATTTCTAAGCTCGGAGATTATTCGGGTTAGCAGGTGACACATCTGCCTAATACCCTTCGGGTTTCATATGAGAAGTACACACTTATAGAATTTGTGCCAAGGTGGAGAATGTTGTGTCACAAAATTCTAGCTACTACAAGTTATTTCCTTTTCCTCTAAGACTTTGAAGACTCTTGGCTCCAAGACTTGTGAAGACCCTTGGCCTCCAAAGTTATTACTCATGTCCTTGGGCTCTAAGGCTAGTGCATATACTTGGCCTCTCCAAGGTCAAGGTTTATGACAACTTGTAGCTTATTATAAATACCCATTATGCTCCTTTTGTTTTAAAACACACAACACACAAGAGCTATGCATGCACACAATACCCATACACATATTAGCTCAATCAAATTAGATCCAATATTAGTTAGAGATTCATACCATACTCTTATTACCCTTTGCGGTTGTACTCTCATACCTTTTCATATATTGGATAATATTAGTGCTCGTCAGCTTGTTCTTTTTTTACCTCTTTTGAGGATTTTTTTCATGTTAAATGTGTTCATCTTTCCTTTTTTATGTCTATCTTTTACCTAATTTTCTCATTATCACTATTTGCTTCCGCTTGCGTTCGAAACCCCAACAAGTTTAGTTGGACTTTGAGTTCACACTTCATAGAAAAGTTTCGACCTAGATCCTAAAATAATCCAAGGAGCCTAGAAGTCTGGAACAACTGATATATTATTTTTCATCTAGTCAGTCATACATTGTACTAAGCCTAAATTTCTTTTCTATTTTTGACGGAATACTAAAGTCAAGTTTTTATTTTGACGGTTACCAAGTTTAGTTACTTGGTCGTGATGAGAACCTTAATCAATTCAACTGTAAGCACTACTGAGCATGAAGGAGAGGGATTCTACAAGGAAACACACACATGACACACTACACATATATCTTCAAAGTCGTTTAATAATCAACGTATGTTGCACCTTCAAGTTCTTAAACAGGAACATGTCTTCTAGTCAATTACAACTTCCTATCGTCAATTAAGTCGACTCAAAATTACGATAGATTGTAAATTCAAACAAGCCGCCAAGGCTTGATTTAGAAACATAATTAGTATTTGGGCCCGGACGTTGCTTCGGGTTGGTACCGTTACAAATTTGATATGCATTTTTTCCCATTCTCATTAAAATATATTAAGGGTAACTCAACATTTTAAAGGTACAAATATAATAAAGTAGATACTTAAAACATGATTAAAAGTTGGTTGAGATGGTAATTGTGTCATATACAATTGCAAGAGGTCACAAGTTCAAATCTTGTTGGAAGTTAATTTTATTTTTGTTAATTGAGATGGCTTGTCACTTGTGTACACATTCGATAATTCTAGTGGAGTAACAGAGGTGCCATGTGACGTGTATATATTGTGTGGAGGTGCCACGTGACGTGTATACATTGTCACGCACGCCTTTTAATATATTTGTATATATTGGCTATATATGTATTGATCTAAGGCAGCAGTTACATATACGTGAGAGTAGGGGTGATAATGAGCATGACTTATTCGGTAATAGTTCGAAATCGACTCTATCATAGCTCGACTCATGGTGGCTCGGCTCAAATTCAGGCTCAGATCGAGAATTTAACGAGTCGAGCTAAGCTAGGTAAAGCTCGGCTTGAAAGCTCGTGAACAGGCTCAATTATATATACATAAATATATGAACCTAGATATCACACAGTAATAAATTAATAGTTTCATTGTCTAAAAGAAAACTTATAAATCTCAAATACTAATAAAAGAAAAATATAGAAAACATGTAAAAACTAAGAGTGATAAAGAATTAAGGTTGTTTGTGAACAGTTCGATCTCGGCTTGTTTAAGTTTGGTCAAAGCTCGGCTCGAACAAAAGTTCAATTCGTTAAACTTTGAGCTCGACTCGAGCTCGAATAAACATAAACGAACAAAATCCGACCAAACCACCATTAGGGCTTGGCTCGACAGATAAGTAGCCCTATGCAAGACCACCTGATTTAATTAAGAGAATCTTATTATAACCCAAATCACTCCCTTTACGGTCCATTTAGTAATTGGTTATAAATGGTGGTAATGGGGAATGACTTTGTATGTAAAATTGTCAAGAAAATCATTGTTCATTCCATGTTAATGCTAATTTATCCTAAAGTGTCTAATTTTCTTTTTGAATAGTCATTCCCATCAAATACCACCTTGTAGGTGGTAAAGGTCGGTAATAAAAATTGCTTTCCTTGGAGAAAAAACACAAGTTTCGGGTTGAGATTGTTCCCCATAGAGAAAAAAATACAAACTTGGGAGTTGAAATTGTCTCCCCTTGAAGATATTAAGGGTCCTTTCTGATAGAATATAGATCTATTCCTGAGACCTCAACCATCAGCTTAAGCTTTTGGTATTTAATTAGCTTTTGGTTGGATCCATAGGTATATAAGTTAAATTCCCTCAATCATAACTTGTTTAATAATTGGGTTAATTTGAATTGACCCAGGCCATTTATTTAATCGGGTTAAAAACCTTAATCGTACCCAACTCAAATCCTTAATTCGTGTCCATTGAGTTGCCATATATATTGTGTTGATATCTTCAACTTTTAAGCCAAATGTATTTGTTTCTATAGGTTTAGTTGAATTTTAGTTTCCCATATATTGACTCCATACCTTGAATATTAATGTTTTTTTTTTGAATAGGTAGTTGACATTTCAGCCTTTAATTAATGGCCGTAATTTCATTCTAAATATAAGTCCTCAATGATCAACCTTTTTTTTTTTTGACTAATGATCAACATTTCAGTATTTTAGAAAAAGTTGCTTTATACCTTGGTCCATTATATAAAGGGGTTTTCTGTTATTCAATAGTCACATATCAGCCAAAAGCACCTCCCTTAAAAAAGAATTATTCACATGGATTTATTTAGCTATATGCTATGGATGCTACTCTTATGTGCAACAATTATAATGTTTTTCCTGATTTCACTTACAAAACCAAAATCATATGCTAAAAACTTACCTCCGGGACCTTCCCCTTTACCTATTTTTGGCAACCTCTTGGATTTGTTGCCTTACACTACCAAGCCTCACAAGTACTTCGCCGAGCTAGCTAAGACTCATGGCCCTATCATGAGCCTTCAACTCGGCTCCATTACCGCCATTATTGTCTCGAATTCCGTGCTCGCCAAACAAATCCTTCTCAAAAACCACAAAATTTCCTCCACCCTCTATGATCTTGACGCTGTTCAGGCTCATGATCATGAAAAGTTCTCAATCGGCCCGTTATCGGCTTCTTCACCCATGTGGAAGATCCTTAGAAAAATTTACAATACAAGGTTGTTAAGTGATAAAATGATGGAAGCCATGCAAACTCATAGATATAGAAAGTTGGAAGATTTGTTATGTTACATGAAAATAAGCTCGGAAGCTAACATTTGTGTCGATGTGGGACAAGTGGTTTATGATGCTTCTTTCAATATGATATGTAGTACCATATTTTCCATGGATTTGTCTAGTGATATTAGGATAATAGAGATTAAAAATTTGATGGATTGTATTATACAAGAGATTGGTAGACCTAACATCGTGGATTGTTATCCTTTTCTTAAGATGATTGATCCACAAAGGATCAAACACCGTTTGACAATTTATTGTGTGAAATTGTTTAAGTTATTTGATGAGATTGTAGGGTTGAGATTGAAGTCTAAGGAAGGTGAAGCCAACTATTCAGGCTTGTATAATGATTTGTTGGATGTGATCTTGGATGTTATGGAAGAACAAAAGGATGAAATCAACGGAGATCATCTGCACCATTTGCTTTTGGTAAGTGCACTACTCCTTTTTTTCTTAAATAAATTTGGCTGTAACAGCTGCGTTATTAGGGTTTTGAAACACACACCTTTATTTGAGAACTATTATATTTGTTTACGTATATAAGAATTATTAATTAAAGAGTAGTATTATGCATGAAAATACGAATTTAATAACATCCACATGATAATAATTTTCTTATGCATTAATTTTTTCTGAAAGGGGACTCCAATTAGGAGTTTCTTATGCAATAGTTGGTCAAAGGTAGTGGAGTTTCTCAATAGTAAATGTTAGAACTAATTTGAGACAAGTTAAAAGATAGCATCCCTTCAAATTAAAGCAGGAAAATATTGTATTTTAATAGGGTAATAAGCTCGGAATAGAAGAAAAATCTCATATATCGATACTTCATTAGTCTCTAAATAAGATATTTCCTTAAGTACCTTTACAAGGATTTTCATAGTAAGCTTGTACTACTAATTGATATGGGCAAACAAATTAAATTCAAATGTTTAAAAAAAGTTGTGAAATTTAACTCAAATTTCGGAAAAATGACTTATATCCAGGGCAACCTATTAATAAGAAAATAAGAGTATTTTAAGGTTATGCAAACAGTATACATACCATTACATGATATATATTCACGTAATGTACATATGTGTTGGTTAAGAATCAGGTTCACCTAGTTAGTTTTCTCTCAGAGAGGTCCCGACTTTTGTTTTTAGTTAGACCATTGATGTCATTTCAATGCTAGTCGGTATATTACTTTCGTGCTATATGTTACTTAATTATTGTTCTTTGAACATTTTCTATATGTGGATAAATTCTTTATTATATATTGCACTAATACTATATTTTGGAAACAAAAATTCCTAATGTATGATAGGATCTCCTTGGTGCTGGAATGGATACAACTTCGAAAACAATAGAGTGGGCAATGGCAGAATTACTCCGAAACCCTAGTGTTCTACTCAAGTTACAAGAAGAATTAGAAGGAGTGATGGGAAAAGGAAAAAATACAGTGGTCCAAGAATCAAACATCTCACAACTCCCATACCTCCAAGCAGTTGTTAAAGAAACCCTTAGACTTCATCCAGCCGCACCATTGTTACTCCCTCGCAAAGTTGAACAAGACATTGATATTGATGGCTTTCTACTCCCTAAGGATGCAATGCTTATAATCAATGCATGGGCTATCGGTCGCGATCCAAATACCTGGACTAGTCCAGATTTGTTCTCTCCGGAGCGCTTCTTAGGCTCGGAGCTTGAAGTGAAGACACAATTTTCGCAGTTATTTACATTTGGTGCAGGAAAGAAAATTTGCCCTGGGATGCCCTTGGCAATGTGTATGATATCTCTGGTGTTGGGTAACTTGATTCACAAGTTTGATTGGAAGCTTGAAGATTGTGGGGAGCTGCAACAGGTTTTGGACATGGATGATCATTATGGGATTACTATTAAGAAGGCCAAATCCTTACGTGCTTTTCCTATCCAACGTTTTGTATGAAAATGGGTGGGAATTGTTTTTATGATTGTAATCATAATCCATATATATATATAAGTGGAATTGTTTTTGTGATTGGTTATTAAGAATGGTGTTGGAGTACAAGGTGACACTCAAGAGGGTGTTGGATTGAGTGAAAAAAATTAATCAATTGTCGCAAAAACACTCCTATAGCACAGTATCTTACAGTGTTTTATTTACTCGTAAACTTTTCGTTTGATGTTTTTGCTCGAACTAAATTGTATCAAAACAAGAAAACAATGAAATCAAATACTAAGACATAGAAATTTAACGTCCTTTGATCTCACCTCTGAGATCTATGTCCACACAAACTACTCTTTTATTATTTGAATCTTAAAATACCAAAACTTTGATATAATATGATTCCTTCACTACTAACTCTAGTAGTGCTCCCAACACTTAATCCTAAGTGTTGCTACTCTCTATATATATAATATGAGAATTACATAAAGAATGATTTCTCACAAGCATGCTTCTTAATTATTCAAGCAAATGGATGATCATTACAATCGTTGTTTAGAAGTCTTAACTTACTAGAACTCTGTGTCGAACACTGTGCACTAGGGATCCATTTTCAACTCTAAAAATTTATCAAACGGGACCTTTGGTAGAGCTAACATCCTGCAAGTTCTCTGAAATAGAAGAAAACAAGAAAAAGAATTGATGCTTCAATTTAAACGACTTCCTTTGGTATGGTGTAAAATGTTTTTCATGAAAATGAGTTTTCCTTTTTCTCTCATTTTTTGTTGTTTGGTTAAGTTTCTCATAAAAGGAAAAGAGCTCTTGTATAGGTGTAAATCATTTTCCTTTTAAAAAAAAGAAAAAATATTTTCTTCCATCCTCCTTAGTAAACTTTTACTCTTCTCTTATCCATCCTTTTCCTCTTAGCTTCCTTCCCCTTCCATTTTTCTTTTTTCATAGATTTTTTTGGGGTGTGCTATATACAACAAAAAAAGGCTAAATACAGCAAAACATATTAAAAGACTAACCTACCCTTTGGAGTGTCATCTATGCAAATGACCCCCTCTTGGGGGGTCATTAATGACAAATGACCCCGCTTTGGGAGTGTCATCTATGATAAATGACCCCCTTATATGGGAGTCATCTATGATAAATGACCCCCTATTCTTATAGGGGGTCATCTATGTTAAATGACCCCATTCCCACCATACTGCTACCGCGTCAAACATATAATATAACCTGACACGAAAATTTTAGGCGCCGGCTATTATGTTAGGGGGATGTGATAGGCCCATTTCAGTATTTTTCCCAACCCTAATGCATCCAACTTTATAAATAAATGTAACACGTTGGCTTGTGCGCACAAGTACGTACTTATGGTAATGTATTTTGCTGCATTTTTGCACCATTGCCAACGAGATTTTTTTTAAAAAAAAATTCAAATTAACCATGGTTAAGTTAGGCATAATTTTAGATGATGTATTTAGCCCTTTTTTTTTTTATGCATATAGCACTTACGATTTTTTTAAAAGTTGAACCAAACAAAGGAAAATTAGCTTTGCAATTGAATTTTCCATTATAAAATATTTTACATGAAAAATCATTTTACATGTAAAATGTTTTACATCCAATCAAATAGAGCCTTTAGCCAACATTTCCGTTAAAAGGAAGATCAATAACGGTTATCAAGAAGGCAAGGGTGCCAAATATTTCTCATTCTTCCCTCCTTGATTCCACCCATTATTTTCTTTTTTCTCTCTTAAAGAAATTTTTTTTTTATCGATTTCAGGAAACTTATAGATTGTATCTATATGGATGAAATATGGGTAACTTGTAGATAATCAAATATTCAATCAGATCAGACTTAAGAGTTGCCACTCTACTCCATTCATCATAAAGTTAAAGGGTTATGCAAAGACCAAAATCATATCAGATCGAAATTTGGACTGGATCGGACTAGACTATTTAGCAGAAGAGATTATTTTAAAAGTACATATTCCGGTCCACTTGGAAAAATTCCAGTCCCAACCGGACCGGACTAATAGACTAGAATGTTCCTGTCTCAATCAAAAAAATTGCCAGATTCCAGTTCACATGTTTCAGTCATGCCCGATCCTTCCCATTAATGGAGTGGGGATTATACTCGAACAAAATATTTTCTAATGGATAAGGTTTTACTAGTGAGATTGTCCATTATCTACTCCATAACATGTTTAATACATTGCGGAACATTCCTCTAAAGTCTAAATATCTTGGGGTACAACTTTGTTAACCACCAATGTGGGATAACAACAAATGAAGTTAATTAACTTTCATGTTTGGACCAACATAAACCAAATTATTCTAACAGTGTGTAAGTCTTGTCTCACATTGATTATAAAAAGTGAAACAAACAACTTAATAAGTTTGAGAAGTTACTTCTCTCATTACAATCTGTGTTAAGTTGCTCAAACTCTCCTCCATTCACGAACAAAACTCTTTTAAATTTCAATCAAGTAGAAGAGACATATGTGTTTGTCGTCTACTCAAGTTCCAAAAACAAATATGCAATTCAATCGATAGTATCAACCGGAAGTTTTTTTGGCGCTCTTCTGCCAACTCCACAGGACTGCCTTTAATATCATGGTCAAAAATTTGTCGGCCAAAAAAATATGGAGGCTTAAATTTTCGAAAAATGACACATACTAACGAAGCTTACATAGCCAAAATGGGTTGGAGAATCCTTTATGATCAGCAATCTCTTTGGCCTACCCTTATGCGTCAAAAAGATCTTCGAAATTCGTCATTCTTTGAATACAAAGCAAAGCCGAATGACTGTCAGATTTGGAAGGCTATCCTTCAATCACGAGAATTATTAAGAAAAGGAATTCGTTGGAAAGTTGGCAATGGTACAAATATCTTCTTCTGGATAGATAACTGGTGTGCCAACCAGAGTCTCATTCAACTATTAGATCTCATAATGTCTTCTATTGCTAATTTAGAACTCACAATAAATAAGGTCATACTGCCTACAAATCAATGGAATATTTCGCTCCTAAATGACTTAGTACCACCGCATATTGTCCACATGATATTAGGCATTCCTATCCCTAACTCCCCTACCCCTGATCAACCCTGTTGGGGATTGACTAGTTCTGGAAATTTTTCCGTTAAAACGGCTACCTGGCTAGCTCATGGCATCAATCCTGAAACTATTCCATGGCAATTCAACTGGGTATGGACAATCGATATGGCACCAAAAATCCAGATATTTCTATGGCAATGTTTACAAAATGGACTTCCACTAAAATCTATATTATACAACACCGACAAATCACTAATGAAAACCTCTGTCCTGTTTGTAAACACACTACTGAAACTATTGACCATCTTTTCTTCTCCTGTCCATCCATTTCTCAATATTGGAATTCACAAAGGATAAAACAAAAGATACATAACATAGTTCCACTGGAGCTCACTCAAAGCCTTACTGATATCCGATCTTATCCAAAAGCATTACAAATTTTTTGTTATAATATCTATCTGGAGTATTTGGAAGGAACGTAATTTAATAGTATTTGAAAACAATACTATTAATTTCAATCGAATTTATTACAGAGCGTGGCATATGTATTCGGAATGGAACGCACGAAATATGATGGACTTTTCTTTTACTAATTCTTATTTTCTTCCTTGCAGGTTCCAAAAATCAATTGCAGTCTACTGGAAACCACCTCCCGTCGGGTATCATAAATTAAATTTTGATGGATCAGTTAATGGCCCTTCAGCTGCTGCTGGTGTGGTTATTCGAGACTCTACTGGACAGATTGTGGGAGCACAAGTATATCGATTTGGACAAACCTCGGCACTGGTTGCAGAAGCATGGGGGTTAAGGAATGGACTCCTTCTCGCCCTCCACAGGGATATAAAAGAATTATACATTGAAGGAGATAACCAAGTGGTTGTAAGAATATTGCAAGGACAATATGCTTGCCCCTGGATCATACAAACTCTCATTGAAGATATACGCCAACTGCTAAGCCAATTCAGATTCTATACCATCAATCATATTTTTCGGGAAGCAAATCGAGTAGCAGATATTCTATCAAAAAAAGGGCATACCAGTTTTGCTGCCACAATTGACTTCGACCCCTCCACTGATCCCCATCTTCAAAAAATTGTTCTTCTGGATTCGTTAGGTTTCTCCCTTGAGAGAAGGGTGCCCTAACTTCTTTCTTGTACCAAAAAAAAAAAAAAAAAAAAATGTGTTTGTCGTCTTGGAATATTGAGTTAATGGATAGTCTTATCTTACGTTCATAAGATATTCAAGGATACTAGCTATAATGTGTATGATGGACTGAAAGAGAGTACGAGAAACACAAGGAATAGCATGGAGATCGTGGCATTCAATCGCTTTTTTTTTTTTTCCAACAAACTTCTTTTAAGGTAACACGACAATTACTATTCACTTATTGATATTTTTATCCCATTCAACATAGTAGTAACAATTTGATTGTTTAGCTTTTTAATACTTCTACATAACTTTGACAATTGATAACTTTAATAATCTATTAGTAGGTATCATATAAAAAGTTAATACTCAAATATATACACTGGAATTATCCAACACCGATTTACATTTTACATAATCAAGTTCCCCAAAGAACTCTACATACTTTTAACGAACTAATTTATTAAACTGAAACGGAGGGAGTACTATAATAGCCTCTTTCCGCGAGAGCAAGGAGACGATGGAGTGGAAAATATTTGCTGCTATACGTGCTTTTATCTGACCCCTCTTTGGCAAAGGCCTCTTATTTCCGCAACGCGGTTTCGCTGTTGTTGCCATGACAATAGCTTTCCCTACATTTTTCATATTTTTGTGACTTATTTCTTTTGTTTGTTCACTAGTAGAATAAATGCTATTTGCTGCGGTGATATTGCTGCGGTTTTACCTATACGCAGCAATATAACACGCAAAAAAAAAGAAAAAATAGAAATTAGCAATATTGCTGCGGTTCCGCCCAAAACCGCAGCAATATTGTCTAACAGACACTTTTTAAAAATAATGTGGAGCGCTGAACACAAATTGATGCGGTTTCCTAGGACCGCAGCAATATATTAAAAAATATTTTTGTAACTATATTGCTGCGGTCTACGTGGCAACCGCAGCAATTATGCTGAACTAACCAAAAAATAAACGGCGCCTTTTGAAATTATAAACACAACATTAGGGTTTTTCTTTCACTCCTGTCAAGAGAGGCGCCTCTCTCTCCTCCTCTCTCCTCTCTCTCTCTCCTCTCTCCTCTCTTCCAGTCGTTCGTTTTCTCTCACCTTCTCTCTCCTCTCAGCCTTCGTTTTCTCTCCTACCCTTCTCAGTGCTGAACGCTCGGTCCACTCAATCGTCGTTCGTCGGATGCGGGGATGCGGAGGGTGATTGCGAGAATTCGTGGTGGTGGTTTTCTCGAGCCGCTTTCGTTCTCCTCTTCGCCGGTCGATCGTTCTCCTCTTCGCCGGTGGTCGATGTTCGTCCTCTGGTAGCCTCCAAAGGTATGTAATTTGTTACGTATACGTTGTGATGATTACGAATATGAGAAATCGATTGATTAGGTTTTTAGTTTTTGTTGCGTGTTGTTGATTACGATTGTTGTGTTTTATTTTATCGATCTAGTTGCGTTGATTACGATTTGTCGAGTGCTGAAGAGGTTTTTGTTGTTGAATCATTTTGTTCTTCGTGGGTTCACCTGGTGAGATGAAGCTCGCTCGTGCGCTCGTCGTTCTAATTCTTTGTTCCTCAAAAATCTCAGATTTTTTTTTGCATTTTTATTTTTGAGATTCAATATAGTATTAGGTTCTGATTTTTGGTTATTTTTGTAATATTTTTCTTTTGAATCTCTTTTCTTATGTGTTGTATTTTTTGTGTATTTTTTTTTGTTTTTGAATTTTGTGTATCTCTTCTGTTTTTGAGTATTTTTTTTTGATGTTAGTTTGAACTTTATTTTATTATTTGAGAATTTTAATTTGTTGTGTTTTATTTTTTTCCATTATTTTTATTTTTCAATTTGATGACAAAATGCAAAAAAAAAAAAAAAATTTTTTTTTGCCTGTAGTAGTCATATTGCTGCGGTTTTCTCCGCGCTATGCTTTACAAAAATCTGATATAAATTAAATATATTGCTGCGGTTTGACCTAAAACCGCAGAATCTGCAGATATTGCTGCGGTTTAAAACCGAGCAATATTATTAATACCTATTGCTGCGCCCTTAATTGCTGCGCGCCCAAATCCGCAGCAATAGGGCACTTTTTAACCGCAGCAAGTAGCATTTATTCTACTAGTGGTTGGAGGTAGCTAGTTTCAGGAAGGTTTTGTGTTTTTGAAATGTGAAGTAATTGCAGTATTTATACTGGTTATATATCACTAGCAGCAACATATTCAATGGATAATCATGGGAGAATACTTTACCTAGGAGTAGGATTATTCTATTATATTATAACCTAAGGTTTTAGGTCTGCATAATTACATGCATGGTGGGATAACGTTAAAAGGCAAAGTGTGGCTTGTTTTTCCAGCTAATATTCTTTCTTAATTACAACTTGATGTTGAATTAGTTACTCTACTATTCATATAAAGAATACTTAATTACTAAACCATAAAGTGGCTGGTAACTAAATACTATGGATTAGAGGGATATGATCTGATGATATCATGAGATTCCAAGAATTAGATGATTAGGTGGCCTCACATTATCTAATTGTTTGCCATACAGGATTAGTACGACCAATTGTCTCTTAATTAAGGTTGTTTTAATTTACAAAGTTTTGGAAAATTTATTGCTACTTTGAGTCAGACTATGACAATATGCAGCTGATAACTTGTTTGTTGTTTCATGAGTAGAGGACATGTACCTGGCTTATCTAGACATATGATTATGTCCAGATTTATGTGATGATGCAAGTGCAACATTGGTCAATTGTTGGATGATTTTGGTGTGGGGCATTTCTTGCATTTAAAATCCTTTTTGTACCATAAGAGCAACATTTAAGTTTCATGAGATATTACACGCTAGCTTTCATGTCCTGGAAGCCTAGAAGGAGAAAAGAAGAAATATGTAGCAACAACCAAAATCAAATTAACGTCTTATTGTAACATGAGTGGTACGCACTCTCACAATTTCATGTTATATACCATAAACGAGTAAGCAACTATGTTTCTAAAGACCTGTGTAGCAAGTAGGTCGTGACAAATAACACTAAATAGATATAAACTTGCATATAATTGCATATATAAATATAATGAAAGTTTCATGCCAATATTTGTGATAATAAAACTTACAGAAAATAGAAATATTTCAATATGAACATATATATTCATAAACTCGGCGTTTAAATTTAATGAACATTAGTTTTTTTTTTTTTGACGGGAATGAACATTAGTTACATTACCATTATTTAGCTATGTCATCTGCCCACCAATTAATCTCGCCATAAGTATCTTTTAGAGATGGCCAACAGTAGGGGCCAATCCAGCCCAGCCCACCTTGTGGGTTGTGTGGGCCGAGCCAGCAAAAAGCCTGGTCCAGCCCAACTCGAACTGTGAAATTGGTGGGTGGGCCATGGGCCAGATTTCTTGAGCCCAACTCACTACTAAAACCTTCCATCCCGGACCATGAAATCAGTCCAACCCCATCCATGAACCAGACCAACCCAATCCAAGTAAATATTGAACCAAATTGTGTATATTTTAATCAAATTGTATATATTTTAATCAAATTGCATATATTATAATCAATCAAATTTTAAAATAATGAAGTTATTCATTAATATTAATATTTGTATATATTTTTAATTCATTTTAAAGATTTTATGGAACAATAATGAATAATTTCAATGATTAAATAATTTTGAAAAAAAAATTAGCATGCCGGCACGTCAGCGCGGTTCAGCCCATCAGACCCATGAACCGTGAAAATCGGTAACAGACTGGTGTGGGTCAAGATTTTTCAGCCCGCGGACCAGCCCGCCCAACCCATGAATTTCATGGTCAGGTCCTAGGCCGTGAAATCTCAACCCAACCCACTACAGCCCACGATCCGGCCCGCCTAGCCTGCACTAGTGGCCATCACTAGTATCTTTCAGGTTTTATTTCGTTATATATACTAAATAGTCAATTGTTCAACTTGGTAGTCTTGCTTCTAAGGATCTGAAGATTTCAACTAAAAATAAAATACAGTCTCATTAACATACATGTAGGGTCACTACATAGGGGGTAAATAAGGAGAAAGTTGGTAGAACAATGACAAATTGAAATAAGGGGGGGAAAAAAATTTAGAAACAATTTTTTAAAAGTGAAATTTTGTTAGAAACAACCTTATAAATTTTTGTTATTGTGAGAAATAACCTTTAAACTCTATTTTCTTGTCAGATCAAACATGTCAACCATTTTCCGACATTAACTGAATTTTTCGGCATTAGACTTATATCACCCCCTCTTCACTCTCTTTTATTTGGTTTAGAGGTTCATTTCCCTCCGTATTTCCGCATATATAACCTTCTTTCCCTCTCTTATACACTTAACCTCTCTTTCCCACACCCCAAATCCAATTTTTCCAAAGAAATTCCCTCAATCAGGATATTCAATTGGTAAGTTTAGGTTTCTTGATTCTTAAATCTTGTTTGATGTATGTTTTAGGGTCATTCATCTCAATACATAATATTCTTCAAAACAACTAGGCTTTTCTTTTCGATTGAATTAGGGCATTCTTACAAACTTAATTTGTGATTTTCAAAACAATATGGTGAATTATGGTTTTCAAGAGAGAAATGAATTACTGAAAGAGGGAGGGGAGACTTAATGTTTCTTACTTGTTGTTGCAGATAGTAATTGATTATTGTCGAATGAGAGACTTCAATAATGTTGTTCTTCAATGCTAAGGATGTGTAAGAGAGGAGGGAGAGAATAGTTTACTTAGGTTTGAAAGAGGGTGGATATATAAGGTAGAAGTTGAAGGGAAATGAGGAGATTATGGGGTAAAAAAAATCAATGTCGAAAAAATTCAGTCAATGCCGAAAATGATTGACAGGTTTGATCTGACAAGAAAATATAGTTTAAACTTTAAAGGTTGTTTCTCACAAAAAAAAAATTATAAGGTTATTTTTCATAAAATGTCACTTTTAAAAGGTTGTTTCTGACAAAAAAAAACTCTAAGAAAAAATGGTTGACTATAAAAAAAAAAGTTGAGAAACAACAACAAATTGTTAAGAAAGCTAGTGGTACAAAAAAACGTAGTACATTTAACCAATAAAGTAATACATTGGGTCTTGAACGTGCTATTTTTTGTATACTACATTTTTGTATAGCATACTTTATGTATAACATACTTCATTAGTTAGGAAATAAGTGAAACACTTCTTTTTAAAAACTCAAAAGAGACGGTTTCATTTCTTCATAACGGAAAAAGTATTACTTTTCTACTATCGATATACTACTTTTTTGTTCGTTAAATAATAATTTTTAGTCCTAAACTAATGACGTTTAATTACGCTATTTCTTTTCTTTTTTTTCCTTTTTTTAATAATCATTTTCTCATTATTTATGGAAGTGTCACAATTCTGTACAAATTTGTACATAATAACCTTCTGAATTGGGCAGCCCTCTAACTCTGATATCTTCTATAGGGTTCCTGTAGTTGTGGACTTGTGCCTACTTGTGGGTTTGCACATTGTAGCCCTTAAGGATAACTGCTGGAAAGCCGAAAGCCTTACTTAAATTATTCCGGATTTGTCGCAAATCCACCAGAAAAAACAAGGTTCGCAAAACCGGAAACATTAGCCTCAGATTCATCAACCTTAATTTAATAAAAGTTGTATCTGGAAATATGTTTTTTATGCTTGCTTCGACACTTTTGTTTCTGTTCCTTACCTAGATTATTTAATTTTCTTTAACAATAACAAATCGTGCATTAATTAAAAGAGTAAGTACGGCCTAATGTCTAAATTACTTTTAGGCATAATCCCTTTCCTAAAAATATATAAAAGTAAAATAATTTTCACTTTACCTTGGGGCAAAAAGTATTCGTCCTTTACTTGCTAAGTTCCTACATTTCCATTTTGAGAAAGCAAAACATCAGTTTTAGGAGTGTTCGCTAATAGTTTTTGAGGTATCTTTTAATGTTTTGGACTAAGTCAAAACTTTAATAATAGTGAAAAGTTGTGTTTGGTAAAGTAGTGTTTGGATTGACTTTTGATGTTTGAATTAGTGTTTTGTAAAAGGTATATATATAGCTTTTGAGGTATAAGTATATTTTGCAATAGCTTTTAAAAATTGAATGTAATTTATTTTTGTTATTTTTATAAACTTACATCTTAGTTTTGCCAAATACTAATTATCATAAACACTATCTTCACAGACAAACTATACATCTGATATGTGACAGCTAAAAGCTAGTACAAAAGCTGATAGCTAACATCTAGGGCGTGGTCGGCACAAACTTTTTAAGTAGCTATTAGTGTCTTGACTCGATCAAAACACTAATTGAAGAAAATAGTAGTGTTTGATAAGTTAGTGGTATAAGTAGCTTTTAGTAGTATAAGTAGTGTTTGTCAAATGCTAAAATTTGTAGCTTTTGGGGTAGCATTTATTGGTGTATAAATAATTGTTAAAGTTTTGTTTGAGTTTTTAACATCAATATCTTATACCGTTACTTGAACAGCTAAAAGCTAATAGCTACACATCAATCACTAACAGCTACCAGCACAGTTAAAAGCTACCACCACAGGTATCGTTGTCAAACACGCCCTAGGCCCTTTGAGACTTTGAACCATTATTTTGATTTTTTTTATAACTAAAAAAATAGTCTTGTCTCTTGTGTGGTCTTATGATCGACTCGATGTACATGATTCATAATATCAAATTCTACAACTTTTTACTTGAATTGAGTAAAAGAAATGTATTCAATAAATAACCTTTTATAACTTTTTACACAACATTTTATATGAGAGTAAGAATCTATGAATGACAATGGCTCGAACATAGATTAGATGTTGTATAGTTCAACTCTTACACTATTTGTAGTCGAATGTCCTATCTACCTCTGCCTCCGACTTGAATTTCCATCCTTCGACTACGTCCCGAGTTGTAACCTCCGATATTCGACTTTGCCCCATCATCCAACCTGACCTTTTGTTCTAATTATTATGACTGTCTTTCTAACTCGAATGAGGCCTCTCTCCATGAAGTGCATATGAATCTTTAAACTAGGCAATATTTCTTTTAGCTTAACTACATAAATTGTGTTTGTAACATATATAAAACAACAATAGTGTCTTCAATACATTTGTTTTTCCAAAGGCAGCAAGCCAATAATTCATAAAAGACAAAAGTCCTAAAATTGATGTTCCACAAGTATAACTCATAAGTACAAAAATAACCAGTTACATTTGTTTACTAAGGCTATGTTCAGTTCACCTTATTTTTGCTTATTTTAGATCTAATCAGATCAGATCAGAAAAAATAAGTTCAGATCAGATCAGTTTAGATCTTGCTTATATTTAAAAATCATTATATCTTTCATACATATTAGTAAAAATTATAATAATTGAATATTAATAAAGTACTCATTGAGACGAATCAAACAAGACCCCACATGACTATATTTTTTCTTATATATTGAGAAAAATCTAAAAAGATAAGATCTTGTAATCAGAAAAAATAAGTTCAGATCAGATCAGATAAGTTCAGATCAGAAAATTTCAGGTGAACTAAACATAGCCTAAGTACTACTCCCTCCGTTTCATTTTAATCTACACACTTACACTTTTCACGCATGCCAATGTAAAACTTTGAGGATATATATCTTTAGTTTTGTATTTGTAAAAATTATAAAAAGTACATATTTATAAAATATATACTAATACGAATCTAACAAGATCCCACATGACTATGTTTTTATTCACATATAAATCACAAACGAGGGTCAAAGTGCAATTTGTGAATAGTGTAAAATTGTCAAAGTGTGTAGATTAATATGAAACGGAGGGAGTATGATTTATGAATTCAAGATAAAATTATCATAAGATACAATTAAATGATACATATTGATGTCCTAGCGATGTTACCCCTTATGTACTCATGGACTCTTTGTCCCTTGATTAATGCACTTCTCTTTCCCCTCAAAAAATGATACATATTGATTGAATATTAGATAATTTGTGTATGAACTCGTGCATTTTATAACGGTATATATTGTATAATAATATAAAATATTATGTTAGAAGATGACTAATGTATAATTTTATATTATTAAATACTCATAAATTATGTTCATTACAACTTACAAGATGAACGTTGACATTTAAATTAAAGGAAAAAATCACATGAATAATCCCAACTTTCATCCATCTTCTCAAAATAATCCCAACTTTGAATTATTCTAGAATAATTTCAACTTTTAAAGGAACCTTCTCAAAATAAAACCAACTTGTATTTTTTCTTGCCTATACTAATCCAATTTAGGTCTATAATATAGTGAAAATTAATAATTAGGGTTATTTTAAGACTGTACCCCCTAAATTGGGATTATTCTGAAATAATTCAAATTTGAGATTATTTTGAGAAAACTGGTGAAATTAAAATTATTCGTGTGAATTTTTCCTAAATTCAATACAATAATATCCAATGCAATATATTGGAAATTGGAAACCGTAAAAGTCATACTAGTTAGTGGTTTACAACTTTCAACTCATATGAAGTATTTTCTTTTGATGAAAACTAATATCAAGTTGAGGTAAAAAAAAAAATAGATCAATTCGATAGGGTCAAATATGAGATTAAGTCATAGCAGAAATGGGACTTTGGATCGGAGTCGGAAGCAGTGAATCGAATCCACCTCGTAATTGGAGTCGAATAAGGGTCAAATCCGGCCAAATTGTCATCCTTACATGAGATGCATCTCAGGTATTCAAATTTTGTTGTCAGTTTATAAACTTAAAACTAAAGATGTCTAGATTAAATTGACTTGTTGTAGCTTAAATTGATAGGTGCCTTGGTTAGACTAATAGACATACGGGGTTAAACTAATAGATGTAAACTTAAATTATTACCCATCTCATAAATGTCATAATTCGAGAGAATCTCACACAATTTTTTTTTTATTTTTCCGTTATACAACTAAAAAGACAGCTCAAATCTTTTTGATCGAAAACTCTGACATATTATATGGATGATCCGATCCGCAAGGATCATGATTGGAAATTGTTTGATTGTCTTTCTCTTTTTTGGGAAAACGTATCGAGAGAATCAAATTCTATCCAATATCCAACTTTAAAAATCGAACATAGTTTCATAATCCGAAATTGAAACTTGTAATTGAGTTTTGAATACAAATCACGAGAATGCACCATAACATGTTTGGTTAGTATTACTATTTCTTTCGATATTGTCTTTTGAAATTTTTTCTATTTGATTTGCTAATAATTTTACAATAAAACCACTCATGTCTGGTAATGCAAGGGATGGCTTTTCAGATAATCAAATAGCCATTTACTATGTAAGATATTGTATCTATTATTGTCTAATTACATATGCAAGATGTATTTATCTTATTGTCTAATTACAACATGTCAACCTTCTATATTTTTCACTAGATAAGCAAATATATAAAAGATCAAAGTTGTACTTTGTCAAGTACAGAGTCAAAATGTAGCAACTTTTACAAAAATAGAATTAGTACCATTCACACAAGAAGGGAATTTAAGCCCTGTATAATAAGAAAGAGTCATCCAACAATGGCATGAAATCCTATACCTACCTTACATTATAAGGCAGAAAATATATTATTGATGCCTTCCTCCCTCTGCCATTTTACAGTTCCTTGTGCCAGAAACAAAGAACATTTCTCTTCTGACTCTATCATACATATACCATATAAATTTTTTAGCTTTTACTTTCCAATATTAAGGCAGAAGACATATTATTGATGCCTTCCTCTTCCCTGCCATTATACATTTCCCACTACCAGAAAGAAAGAACATTTCTCTTGTGCAACCCCCTTAATTTGTAACAAACAATGGCCTTCGCCGCTGTTTTTCCCTGCCAAAACATACCTTATCGTTGTCGCTTCAACCTAACTGCCCTAACCAATGTAAGATCACCAATCTACAGGAGAAACCTACAAATACCCAGAGGAAAGGAAGTTGTCCCTGAACCTATTTTTGGAACAAGAAATGCAGGAAAATATGTCATCAGCCACCGGTGGAGGCCCCAGATCACACCTCCAGCAGTAGCAGCGAACTCGGAGTCCAGCTTTGAGATTCTTTCCTTGTCAGATGTTGTGAAGAAATTTTACAGGTGCATCAATGAAGGCGACAGGAAGGGGCTAGAAGATCTCATCTCCAGCAACTGTCGCCTTGAGGATTCAACTTTCCCCTATATTATCCAGGGGAAGAAGGTCAAAGCTCTTTGTAATCTTTTACACCTGAAAACTTTCAGAAAATTTTACATTTACTTCTAAATGTTTTCTTGCAGGAAGTCATGAGCTTGTTTATTCAGCTCGCTGAGTCTATGGGCGAAACTGTGCATTTCAAACTAGGAACTATTTGTGAAGGAGATGAACTCACAGCTTCTGTGAATTGGCATTTGGGTATATTATCATGCTTTAAATGAAATTTATGTTTTTAAACTTAGCACAAAGTAGAACAAATAAAAGAGTTCAAACTTTCTCTCACGAAAGAACTGCCTAAAAGTTTATCTACTGTCATGCTATGCAGAGTGGAAGAACGATCAAATACCATTCTCCAGAGGTTGCAGTGTTTTTCAGTGCTCAAATGAAGACGGCAGACTTGTAATAATGTAAATAAAGTGAACCAACTGTAATTACTCCCTTCATTACCCAAAAGAAAATTAACAAACTTGCCAAAAAAATTATTACAGGAACGCTCAGATCATAACAGAGTCACCCATAAAACCGGCAAAATTAGCCATGGTACAATTTTAACTCTTCATGAATAAATTCAGCCTTAGTTTGCACTTATCATTTGTTAACAAATTCAACAGACACTGCTGAAGACGGTGACATCACTTATCAATGAATTCCCAGATGCAGCAAAATGTAAGCAAATACTTTTAACTTCCATAATGTGCAAACCATATGTTATACTACACAAGCATCATACTTACATATGTGACACATTTAGGGTTCCTAAAGAGTCCACACATCATACTCAAAGCAGTGTTGAATATATACAATCTATGCTTAGCTCCGGTGGTGAACCCAGTTCTAACATTCTACATCACCCTATGGAGAATTGTTGCTCGAACACTTGGATACGGGATAAGCTTTCTGCACATCATTGCAAGATTTTTCAATAAACACTCATCATCAAATGACAATGATAAAGATACCTCAAACTTGGAATCCGAGCAAGGGCCAAGCAGTTTGCCCTGAAATAAATCTCAGTCGTCGTTGTTGTCCTGTTTCGACAACGTATCCAGAAAAGAGAGGGCAACAAGCGGTCCTAAAATGGGCGGAAGCGGAGGCGGCCTGCTGAAGGCTACAATAGGGTCAGCACCTTTCTCATCTGACACCGTTCTCCTTGCCTTACAACTCTCTTCATTGCCATTCTTTTTGGGCTCCAAAGTAGGAGCAATACCACCTGTTGTAGATAAAAATATTTTGTTCAGTTATAATTGTTATGCACAATCAATAGATGAAAACAAACAAATTACTCCCCTCCCTTCACCCCTTTTGAAGTTCCTAGTTTCACTTTTTGCGTCTAAAAAATATTCCAACAAGCAACATAAAAAAAGAAACGGACAGATTTACCCCATGCTCGTTGGATTTGGTATGCTTGTTTCTGAATACTTCGCGCCAATGAACGCGGAGAAGCTGATCCTCTCATGTATATGCTACCACTGAAAACACCAGATTCTGCAACATTTAAGCATAAGAAACAAGGTAACATCATATCCAGATCAAAATTAGTGTAAAAAATCCCTAATCAGACCATTTGAAAGACTAAATATTACTCCTACATTGATCATTTCAAATCAAAATCAGCTACAAAAATTAGTTTACATAACCCAAAAAACACTTTCCACCGGTAAAAATCAGAAAGAAAAAAAAAACAGAAACACAATTTTAGCCAACCATAATATAACAAGCATAGGATTATCAAATGCAAGTAGCTAAATTTGACAGTTTGGAGTAAGAGAGAGAAAAAGGTAGAAAAGCGGATGAATCAGAAAGAAATTAGAAAAAGGAATCACATGATGGAGATCCATCATCTTCCCTATTAACTGTCATCATCTTCATCCTCTTCATCAAACAGTAATAATATACTAGCGTTTATTTTATTTTTTAGATTTATATAATAACAAGCATAGACTAGTAAAAATTAGTTTACATGACCAAAAATCACTTCCAATAAATATTTGAATCACCAAAAATCAACTCAATGCCATAAAATACAGTTAAACGATTAAAAAAATATGAATAAATAAAGATGTTAAGGAACAAAGTAGTGCATTAGATAGCGTGCAGACAGTAAATGTCGAAATGATGAAGTATTAGGAAACATATGAAGTATATTGAAGTAAAAAAAAATAGTAGTAAGAGAAGATGAATCAGAAAGAAATTAGAGTTTTGGAAAGGAATCATATGATGACATCCATCATCTTCCCTATCAACTTTCATCATCTTCATCCCTTTTCATCACATAACAATAATATACTAGCATATACTCCATCAGTTTTTTTATGTTCTTCCTACTTAGAAATTGCAACACACTTAAGGAGTAAAAACAAAATAAAACAGAGGAGGTACTCCCAGTCCCTCTGTTTTTTTAATCATTCTCACTTGATATCTTCACACTATTCATACTTAGAGAGAATTTTCCTCAATTTTTTTTTAATTTATAAGAAAAAATATTGTTATGGATCTTGTTTGATTCGTCTCAATTGGTACTTTGTTAATATTCAAACTTTACTAATATAAAACAGAAGATATTTAAATTCAAATATGTACATTGGGAGACGCTTACCAAAAAGTTAGAATGATAAGAAATCAGAGGGGATACTAGCTAAAACTAGTTCAGCTACCAAAAATCACTTTCAATAAATATTTGAATCACCTAAAATCAACTCAATGCAATAACAATAATATACGGTTAAACGATTCAAAAAATATATATGAATTTTACCGGAAATATGAAGAAAGATATACTTTCTCCGCTTCCTAATACTTGCATAATACTCCCTCCATTTTATTTTAATTGTTACATTATGATATTTTATACTATTAACAAATTTCACTATGACGTTATACGCAGATGAAAAAAAATATAATCATGTGAAATCTTATTAGATTACATGTATTTTATTAATATGTACTTTTTATAATTTTTACAAATACAAAACTAAAGATATGTCTCAACAGTTTTAGCAGTTGACATAAATGAAAAGTGTAAGTGTGTAAATTAAAATGAAACGGATGGAGTAACTATTATTCATCAACCAACCTTATTCCATATTCTCTCACAAATATACAAGAAAAAAAATATAGTCAAATGTGATCTTATTTGATTTGTCTTTAAGTATACTTCCATAGTATCAATTTTTTATAATTTTTACTACTAATAATTAAAGATATTGAAGGAACAAAATATAATAATTAAAGATATTAAAGAACAAAATAGTAAATTAAACCGCATACAAACAGAAAACGATAGTAACAAACACATGAAATACATTGGAGTGAAAATATAGTAGAAATAGAGGATGAATCAGAAAGAAATTAGAGTTTTGTAAAGGAATCATATGATGAAGATCCATCATCTTCCCTATAAATTTTCATCATCTTCATCCTCTTTAATTATCGCATGAGAATTTCTACAACTACTTAAGTGCAAATTTAAAGATAACAATGGAAGAGAGAGAATGAGAGAGAGAGAGAGAGTACCTGAGAATTGAAATGCGCGGCGATGCAAAGACGAAAGAGTAAAAACTAAAGAGTAGAAAAGAGTAGATAGTACTGAAATCCTCTTGAAGAAGTTGAAGAAATTTCGAGATTTCTCAAAATAAAAGGTCATATATTACCACGTGGCCAACATTTTACTGTGGTTTGGTTGTGGCCAAACCCTAATTGCCCGATTGATCATTCGGGTCATCGGGTGGGTTTTTCAAACTTTATTTGCTTTTGTATCATTCATTAGGTCAAGTGTATTAGAAAAGATATCGGATCCAATTTGATGAGATCCATTTCATTTGGGCCTATGCTTAAAACTAAGAAGTTATGTCTTTCTTCGATGCTTATATAGGGATTTCCTAATTTGATAAATAATAGTGCTCCTCCCATAAACTAGGTATGTTGATTCCAAGTAGATCTGTTTTTTTTTTTTTTTTTTGGGTAAGATGATCTAAAGATGTAGTTAAAAATAACACAACTCGTCAACTCGACCTGAACCTAACACAACATTAACGGGTTTTTAAGATTAAGTAAACGGGCTAATCTGACACGATTCGTTTATTAAACGGGTCGGGTTAAGGTTGAAATTTTTAACACATATCCAACCTGATAACCCATTTTATATTTAAATTTCTATTCTTATATCAATATTGTTAGTTTTGCTTGGAATAATTTGAATATATTTTCTTAATATGACTCGAACCATACACGAAATTAGCGAATTTGCATTGAGGTTTACAACTCATTTAAGTAAGTGTGCTGACCCAACAGGACTTATCCAATAAACAAATTAGGTTAAGGTTGAGAGACTTTTAACTCGTTTAGCGACGAATTCTACACGAATTTAATATGAGCCGACCCGTTTACCAGTTTTACTTAAAACCTCTAACATGTTAACATGCCTGGGTTAGTAGTTAGCAAGCTAGACATTTTGGGGAGGGTAAAGGAAATGCCCTTCCCTAAAGCACCCGCAGTGAAAATTGAACATCTAACCTTGAAATTAAAAGGTACAATTTTAATCACTAGATCAAACTTGGTATAGATAAGTGGATATGTATTTTATGAAGTTATGTACTCTATAAAATATATCTTGTCGAAAATTGTTACAATCAGGACCTAACTTGTCAAACTAATATGCCACTTTACAACTTCCAAGTGGTGTTTGGATCCTCTATAGTTGTAAAATAACTCTACAAGGTAGAGTTTGAGCAATATCAACCATTGAATTAAAAATCAATGGCTCATGTATTCTCTTTTTAAAATCCCTCCTTATTTTTTCTCATCAAAATCCACCCCCTAATTTTGTTCCCTCCCATCAATATGAACCATTAATTATTAAATGTAAAGTTTAGATACAACTCTACTTTATAAAGTTTCACTAAAATTCTAAAGGATCCGGACTCTTCCAAATAAGTGTTGAAGTTGATAAGTTTGTACTCCTTTCCAGATAGAGTCTCATATCAACTATCAACTTGATTTCTCATCATGCATCATTGACTTTGACACTCAAAAATTTTGAAAATTACTAATATTATTGATCTCTTTGACTCCTACGTGATTTACTAGCTAGTAGTAGTAACACATTTTGAAAACTATGCATCAACAATATATAATGCGTCCTTTATCAGGGGGCGTTTGGTTCATATGATGGTATGAGTTTGGAATCAGATATGAAATCAAGGCGGTGGGTTTGGAACTTGATACTTAATACCTTGTGTTTGGTTTCATTTAGGAATAAAAAATCTTCTTTTATTTGATACCTAGAGGTAAGGTATGAGCCATACCCACCTCCCTCCATGGGTTTCTAAACCCCATACCTTATGGGTTTGAGGTATGGGTTTAAAATTTAGAAATAAGTTAAACAAACACTAGGTATGAGTTTTGTTTATTCCAAACCCATACCTCATATCTAAAACTAGTGAACCAAACACTCCCTCAGTGGTCAGATCATGGTGCAACCAAACCACCAGTGAAATACTAGATTTACACTAGTTAAACATAAAGAAGATTCTTAAAATAACAGGGGATAAATCAGGGTGTAATTAGTAATGGTATCCTATATGATATTGTGGATTTGTGGTTGCCCATCATCATCCCCCTCTTGATTCATCACACTAATAATATAGGTGCAGACTGCAGAGGGTGAATCAAGAAGATATGATATAATTTTCGGTTATTTCACCAAATACTTCTTGAAAAAAAAATTATTCATCAAATACCTTCAGTTTTTCAAAATTTATCAAATATTCCTGACCTTTTAAAACATTCACCAAATACCCCTAAACTTTAAAAAAAAAAACCCCGAAATGCACTTTTGGCTAATGGAGGTTAGTGCTTCGCTAACTAATTAACTAATTAACCCTAAAAAACCCTAAATAAACATAAATGAACTCTAAGTAAACTCTTAACTCTTTTTGTCCCTAACCCAACCCCAGCCCCACCACCCAACCCAAACCCCACCCTCTCCCCTCCCCGGCAGCCCCCATACAGACCCCCTCCCCTCGACCTCCCTCGCGCATCCCCCTCCCTGCCTCGTGCGTCCCCCTCCCTCCTTTACGCCTCCCCCTCCTTCCCTCCCTTACGCCTCCCCCTCCCTCACACGCGTTTGTTCAACACCAGTCCCCCCTCCCTTGATATTACCGACATCTCCCCCTTCCTCACTCACTCGATCTCGTCAGTTCAACACCAGTTCGCCGACGAGTTTCTTCTACTTTTCAGTTTACCCCGAATTTGATGCGGGATTCTACGGGGGAGGCATGGCTGCGGGGGAGGGGGAGGCGCGGTTACGGCTGCGTAGGAGGGGGCTGATGGGGCTGAGGTTGGTGGGCTGGGGGCTGGTGGGGTTATTAGAGGGGTTGGTGGGTTAGGGGAGATAGTGTGTTAGGGTTAGTTAGGGTTACATAGGTTTACTTTTGGGATAATAAGGTTGACTAGGGGCTAGTTAGGTTGATTTAGGGCAAAATTGTAAATAAAAGCTAACGGATGACTAACATCCGTCAACAAAAGGGTATCTGGTGTAATTTTGTAAGGTCAAGGGTATTTAGTGAATTTTGAAAAAAAGTAGTGCTAGGGGTATTTTGTGAAATTAATAACTGTATAATTTTACAACATACTTCCTCTATCTTTAAGTAAATACATGAAGATAAATTTTTATATATTAACTGTTAGATAGAATATTTGTCACATAACTATTAGTCACATAATTATTCTATCTAACATTAAACTTTGGCTATAAGTAATTACCAATATGTAAAAATAAATGATTTATATAAATATATTAAAAGTCGTTCTTAAACAAGGAACTATGTCACGTGGCGCTCTTCCTAAGGGTGTTTTACTTTATGCAATCCATGTTCATATCTACTAAAATTTTAACCACTAGACCAAGTTCTATCTAGTGCTAACATTTTAAAGTACAATATAAATAAAAGAAAATTTTCCTTACCCGGATATTAGCCCAGATCTGGTAGTTTTAATTATTATTAGGTTACTTCAATGTACCTTATTTAATTTTAAGTGGTCAAATTTATGCATCGACAATTCTTCTAATTCAATACTATGCAAATCTATTAAGAAAAAGGAGAAGTTTCAGCTAGTCGATTATATTTTCAGAAAGCTCTTGGCAAATTTGTCTCTACTCTCTACTTACTTCATAATGGGATATCGAAGATTTGTAAATTTACCGGCTCCGATTCGAGGGTTCGGAGAATATTAGACACAAATATATATTTGTAGTACACCATCTTTTTTCTTTTTAGTCCATCCGTTTCATTTTAATCTACACTTACACTTTTCACGCATGTCAATACAAAACTTTGAGGACATATATCTTTAGTTTTATATTTGTAAGAATTATAAAAAGTACATATTAATAAAATACATGTTATCATGAATCTAATAAGATCCCACATGACTATATTTTCATCCGTGTATAAATGACAAACGATGGTCAAAATGAAATTTGTGAATAGTGTAAAATGTCAAAATGTGTAGATTAAAATGAAACGGATGAAGTACATTATAAATATTTTGACATCATTTACATACATCTCTTTGTTCACCTTTGTAATTTATAGATAAGTTAAAATAACCAGTCGCTTCACCACCACAACCACCACCGACCCACCACACTACCACAACCACGATAATGACTGAACCACCACCCCACTAGCACCACAACCATGAAACCACAACAACCACAAAACCAACACACCACACATCCACAATCGGGAACCAACCCACCAGTCTACAAACCAGAAAACCATCACCACCAGATATCCACACTACCAAAGTATCAGGTCACAAAACGACCCACCAAGCTATCAGCCTATCACTAGGAAACCAATGGACCACCTCCACGAAACAACCACCACATAATAACGAAAAAATTCAGCTATGAAACAACCACAAAACCACACAGCAGCTACCACGAACAAAAAAAAGGAAGCAAGAGTAACAAATTAACAATGGAATAATCTTTTCTAATCCTTAATTATGGCTTTAATTAAATGCTCAAATTCGGCCATTAAAACTTAATCTGAAGTTTATATGATCGAATTTGACTTTTAAAACCTCATATTTGAGCTTTTATGGTGGTGAAGAAGGAAAAAGGAGAGAACGAAGGGGGGGGGGGGCGATGGCAGCGAGAAGGAGGCGACAGGGGCGACAGTTGCAACAAAGGGGACGGGAGACACATCAAAAGTGATGGGGGTGGCGGCGAGGTGGCGACGAAGGTGTATACTAGGATCGAGTGAGCAACTCCAATAGTGAATATTAGGGACTTGCTAGCAAATAAATAAAAAGTTAAGCAATTAGCCCAACCATTAGTGTGAATAGCTAAAATTTCATTTGTTAACCAATGTAGCTTAACTAAGCCAATTTGCTTGAGCTAAAGTTGCGGGCTCATGTGAAAATTTTGGTGAACAATTCGATACTCTTCTCTAAAAAAAAACTATCTTACTTCAAGTGGGACCTACTCATATTGGTTAACCATTGGGGAAATTTTGGCTTAAAGTGGAGTTAGTTAGAAAAATCTATGTGGCACTCTAAGCCAATTTTCATTTTGCTCTACCATTGGAGTTAAGAGGAAGAACATATATGGTAGAGCCATGGTAGAGCCATGGTGACGCACTCAGAATTAATGGAGAAAAAACAAGTGTAATTCCTAATATGAATAAACAGATTTACAAGCAATAAATTTTTAGAAACTCTTCCATGGGGAGTTTTAGTTCATGTAATCTATGTACAATAAAAAATTTAGAAATTGCATAACATAGGATTTGATCCCGAGACCTCAAGTACATATACTAAAGTCTTAACCACTAGGCTATGTTGTATTTAGTATTATTATCATAAAGTATTATATCAATAAATGAAATTTTTTCTTACCAGGGGCATAGCCCGAGCCTACTAACTAGTTAACAAAACAAAAAGTTTTCTCCTAATGTCGGCTAAAACATTTAAATAGTCTAAAAAACCCTGATAGGAAGATTAGGAAAAAAATAAAATCCGTGAATTATTAAACTGTTATTTTAAAACCCTAAACGAACTCGGATGGCCTATAAAGTCTGTTTCTCTCTCCTAAAAAGTATTTTATTAAGCATTCTAACATCGAGTGTCGGATTAGTATAAATCATTTTAGACTTCATCGAAGATGAGCTTCTTCGTCGAACCGTGCAGTTAATCTCCCCGTCACATGGTGAGAGGAGTATATTCTACCTAAACAAAACTTTTAATCAAAGTATTTAGCTTTCCGGTCTCCTTATTTTCCTTTTTTAAACCCTTTTCCCTTCATAAATCAAATGTTCTCTTAGGACTTTCCATATAAGTACAAAAGATAAACATTAGCATAAACACATTTCAACAACAAACATGACAATGCACGATGAACATGAAAAGTGGTTATGTTCATAAATCGTTGGCACTAATGCACTATCGAAAGCACAGTATTCGCATCACCTTCAAAACAAAAAAAAAAAAGGTATTGTCATGCATAGTTCCGCACTTTGCGTGATTGACCTTGTTGATGGAGTACGGATAATCTCTTCAAACTTCCCCACCTCCCTTACGCAAAAGACAAAATAGCAAGGACTATGAACTATGACTCGATGAGTGCAGATCGATAAATAATAAGTTGGTCTCCGACATATATCAATGGGATGAGGTAATCTCACTGAAGCTCGGGAATTACTAAAGATAATGGATGATTGGATGTTTTACTTCAATAAATGCAGATGGATAAGTAATAACTTCGTTTCGGACATTGCTATATTTATCTACTGGGTAAACCACACATTAGAAATAAATAATTAAAAAATAAATAATTCTGCTGAGTTGGACTCTACTTATTATTAATGTCTATCTCTAGTGGGTGGATTACCCATTGGGTAGATAATATTTTTCCCGTTGGTCTCCCTCTATTTTCTCCTCCCCTTACTCTCACTCAAACTGTAAAACTATTATGTAGTTCAATTCATGTTTCGAAAATATAATATCACTTTTTCCTAAGTTTTTGTATTTTGCTAAATACCGCCCTAGATTTTCCTACTAACGCCCTGTACAAATACATATACATGTATTTATACTTTAACACTCACTATCCCACTCTCTTTCACTCTCCCTCACTCTTCATCAATCCCTCACTACATCTCTTTCATCAACAAGGATCTCCCATCAAAAACTCCGGCAATTTTTTCTGCGACAGTAAATCTGGCGACAATAACTCCGACAACTTTTCCGACTACTTTTGCGGCCACATTATTGCATTATTGATATTAATGAAATTTTATAATTCTTTTAATACACAAATATCGGACTATATTGACTTTAAAAAAAAAGTGTCCAGGCACCTAGATTAGGTGCCCGAACCTGTGGTCAGGCACCTAAATTAGGCGCTCAACCACAGGTTTAGGCACCTAATTTAGGTGCCTGACCACATGTTCGGGCACCTAATTTAGGTGCCTGACCACAGGTTCGGGCACCTAATTTAGGTGCCTGGACACTTTTTTTTTAAAGTCAATATAGTACGATTTTGTGTATTATAAGAATTATAAAATTTAATTAATATTAATAATGTGGCCGGAAAAGTTGCCGGAGATATTGTCGTCGGAAAGTTAGCCAGAAAAATTGCCGAAGTTCTTGATGGGAAAGTTAGCTGGAATAATTGCCGGAGTTATCTCCATCACTCCCTCACTACATCTCTTTCATCAGCAAGGATCTCCCATCAAAAACTCCGGCAATTTTTCCGGCGACAATAACTCCGACAACTTTTCCGACTAATTTTCCAGCCACATTATTGCATTATTAATATTAATGAAATTTTATCATTCTTTTAATACACAAAATCGGACTCTATTGACTTAAAAAAAAAGTGTCCAGGCACCTAAATTAGGTGCCCGAACCTGTGGTCAGGCACCTAAATTAGGTGCCTGTACCTGTGGTCAGGCACCTAAATTAGGCGCTCAACCACAGGTATAGGCACCTAATTTAGGTGCCTGACCACAGGTTCGGGCACCTAATTTAGGTGCCTGGACACTTTTTTTTTTCAAGTCAATATAGTCCGATTTTGTGTATTAAAAGAATTATGAAATTTAATTAATATTAATAATGTGCCCGGAAAAGTTGCCGGATTTATTTTGCAGGAGATATTGTCATCGGAAAGTTAGCCGGAAAATTGTCGGTGTTCTTGATGGGAAAGTTAGCCGGAATAATTGCCGGAGTTATTGTGGATGAAAGAGATGTAGGGAGGGAAATACAACCCATGTATACATATACAAAAATACAGGGCGTTAACTGGAAATTCTAGGGCGGCATTTAGCAAGACCGTAGTTAATGATAGATATATACTCCCTCCATTTCAAAATATAAGGCACGCACGATGTTCGAGGTCGAACATTAATCATTAATTGCTTTCAATTTATGTGGATAAAAAATTTAAAAAATTAATTTCATAGTATTTTTTAGGACGAATCCAACGGTATAATTTTTATTTATCACATTATGAGAGATATTTGTGGTCAAAGAAAATTTTCGTAAAGAGTGAATGACTTATATTTTGAAACGGGTAGAGTATATATTAATGGTCAAAATTAATTCTCAAATTCATACGCCTCTCTCTCACCAAATCCTAGCGAAAGAAACACTTACAATAAACCCTCCCTTCGCCGCACTACCCACTCCCTCTGCTGGCTCGGCGGCGGCCTGAGCACACTAGTAGAATAATTGCTTATTGCTGCGGTGATATTACTGCAGTTTTACCTTTACGTAGCAATATATCACGTAAAAATAAAAGAAAAAAAGTAAAATAACCCTATTGCTGCGGTTTCGACCAAAACCCGCAGCAATATGGTTTAAACGGAATTTTTTTTATTATTTGACGAAACATATTGCCGCGGTTTCTAACAAAAACCGCAACAATATATTAAAATAATGTGAAAAAATATTATTTTAATATATTGCTGCGGTTTTTGACAAAAACCGCAGCAATAGGTCCCTAAAAAGTATTTTAAGATGTTAGGGCTACAAGCCCATCTCTCTAACCCTAAACATCATGTTAGGCGCCTCTCTCTCATTTCTTCAGTTTCTCACGCTGCTCCTCTCTCCTCTCCCTTCTCTCACCCTCTCTAACCCTCGTCTGTTTGTCTCTCCTCTCTCCTCTCACCCTCTCTAACCCTCGTCTGTTTGTCTCTCCTCTCGCCTTTCGTTCGTTCATCTACTCCGACGACTCTCCTCCCGCCTTTCGTTCGTTCATCTGCTCCGGCGAGGCTGATAAAGAAAAAAAGTTTCGATTGCGTAGATTCGTTCATTTGCTCCGGCGAGGTTCATTCATCTGCTCGCCGACGTCGTTCGTCTCCCTCGTTTGTTTGTTTCTCGTCCTCGTCCTTCATCTCCTCGCCGACGTCGTTTGTCTCTCGTCTTCCTCGTCTGTTCATTCTTCGTTCAACGACAACAACGACGCAATTTCTATTTTTTTTCGTTTTTTTGTTTTTAGAATTTTTTTTTTGGTTTTTATTTTCCTTTTTTTCCGTTTCTTAAGTTTGGTTTGTAGTTATTTTTTATTTTTATTTTTTTATTTTTTTAGTATTATTTGTTTTCATTTGTCATATACTGGTAATTGTTTTTTTAATTTTGCTTTTCTATTTTCTATTTTATTATTTTGTAATATTGATTTAATTAGATTTTTCATCTTTATATATTAATGAACATGTTATCTTCAGTTTGTCTGCAAATTTAATGGATAGTGAATATGTTAGTTGTTTGGTTTTGATATTTCAAATTTAATTGGCAAATGCAAAAAAAAAAAAAATCTGTACCAGGTCATATTGTTGCGGTTTCGGCCAAAAACCGCAGCAATATACCGGATTTTTTCTGATATAAAATAATAATAATACTGCGGTTTTGTACTAGAAACTACGGCAATATGTTGAAATATTGCTGCGGTTAAAAACCGCAGCAATATAATATTTGACTATTACTGCCCCCTTAATTGCTGCGCGACCAAAACTGCAGCAATAAGCCACTTTTTGACCGCAGCAATAAGCATTTATTCTACTAGTGGCATCTTCGGCTCTAAAGGTCATCGACAAGCCCAGTCTCCTTTCCCACCCCCACCCCCCCACAGTAGTCATAGTGTAGGTGACGCAAACGGTGGTCTTCAGGAGCTTCGTCTCAAACAGAAGGAGGAATCCTCGACGAAGGATCTCGAAGTCGACTGCCACAACGATGAATAAGCACCAGCATAGGCCTCTATCAGCTTTTCTTTTTTGGGCGCTGACGATTCACCACCACCACCCATGATTTCAGTAATTGCGGTGTTTCGATGTTCGATTTGAAATTTTACTGTTGAGGTTATCTCTTTATCTATCCTATTCTCCTAGTTTCCGTTATTCCACTAATTGTAGATATTCACAACCTAGCTTAGGTTAATTTTCTAGTCACTCTCTTCTACTAAGAGGGTGTTGGTGCCTCCTTATCTGTTAGTGGATTAATCGTTTTAGTATTTAGATTATCTTGCAAAGTATTATCTCCAAATTAGGGAGAAGCGAATCCTAACACTTTGGTGGAAAATTTAGTTCACCACATTAGTAAGTCTTGGAATAGAGCTTTGGTGTCACAATTGTTTCTTACGTTTGAGGTGGAAAGAGTTATGAGCATTCCACTTAGCTCACGCTTGCCTGTGTATACTGTATGTTGGGATATTGAAAAGAATGGCGTGTATTCAGTGAAATCGGCCTATAAAGCTTTGTGGGGGGACTCAAATATGGAGCATGAAGTGTTTGCTTCTTATACCATGGATTTGTGGAAAAAGATTTGGAGGTTGAAGGTGCTGCCCCAAGTGAAGATTTTTGCGTGGAGAGCAGTTGCAAATGAGTTGCCAACGAACTTTGATCTTCAGCATAGGTTGCCGAATCATTGTGCTACTTGTAGTTTGTGTGAGAGGGAGGACGAAAGTAGCTTGCATGCGTTGTACTTTTGCTCACTGGCGACGGAACTGAAGGCTTAGTTCGTTTGCTGATATGCGGCGGGAAGGGGATGGATCGGTTGGGGATTGGTGGGAGAGGTGCTTTGGGAGGTTGAAGGATGAGGATATGTGCATGTTATTGACTATTGTCTGGGCAGTTTGGGGTGCTAGATGTAAGGTGTTGATGGAACACGCAAGGGGGAAACCTACTGATATCCTCGCCTATGCGTTGAAGACAAGTAAGGAGGCTCTCGAGGTGAGCCCAGTACACTCGGTAGCTAGTGGGACTGTTCAGTCTTCTCATCCAAGTGCGTGGACAAAGCCTGCAACGCATAGGGTCAAAGTGAATGTAGATGCAGGTTGTCTGGGTTCGTTGGGGTGTGGTTTAAGAGTTGTTTGCAGGGATGACAGAGATGAGGTGATGGTTACATTCCAGTTCAATTCAATGATATATGGGAGCCTCGGGTTGCGGAAGCAAAGACGATCTTTCATGGTTTGAAGGTGGCGTTATTATTGGAGTTGGGGCATTATCACATTGAAGTAGAAAGTGATAGCCTCTTAGCTATACAAGCTTTGAGGAGTGGTAAAAGGGGATCTAGTGAGTTTAATTTTATTGATGATGTTTTAGATTTGGCTTGTTCTTTTCATTCTGTTGTTTGGAGTATCTTAAACGCGCAGGGAACAAGGTTGCTCATATGTTAGATCATCTCCAACATTGGGAGATTGGCAAGCGTGTTTGAGTAGACGATGTCTCGGATGATGTTATTTATGTTGCTTTGAAAGATATAATATGATCCCCTTCTAATGGGTTTCTCTCAAAAAAAAAAAAGGAATCATGAACAATATTGATGACTTAAAGGGGGATTTGTGCCTATATCACTTTGAAGAGAGTGATTGTTATTCTAATAGTTGGGTCAAGAGGATTGGTCATATCGTTAATCCTTTTGGTATCTTCGAGTATGCTCGAAGTTTAAAAGATGAGGGTAACACTATTTACAAAAATAATGTTATTATATCAACCATTGCACACATTATATTCAAGCCATCAATATCTTGTTTTTTGCTAAAATTAATGGTGAGGAGAAGAAGTCTGTTTTTTAAGCTTAGTTATCTCTATTAATGTGAACTTGGCTACATGTTTTATCAAGGAAATGAATTTTGAAAAAGCGGGTGAGTTGTGCTATCTTGTTTTAATTTATGAAGCAACAAATGCCAACGCTTATTTTAGGATCGGAGAGAAGTTGCAGCATTGGAACTCAGCAAGCCAAACTTAGCGTTTATAGATTTTACACAAGCTCTTAAATTTCACCCAAATAATGGAGAATGTCAACAAAAATTAAATGAAGTATCGTCATTGTTAGGACTGTCTTCAAATTTTGTTGATACTACTACTCAAGTAGTCGACGCGGATGAATTGTTTAGGAAATCTTCAATCCTTGGAAAGGAGGAGAAAAGGGGAAAGGAAATTCTACTAAGGTACCACTACTACTAAAGTGGAGAAGAATCACACCTTATCAGAGCAGGTGAAAATGAATGTTGTTGAAACAGATTATAACATTAAAAATACTAATTCGGTCCTGAAGTCTACTTCGGAAAAAAAAAAACGAAACTTGCGGGGTCTAATTCTCAGTTTTCAAATCTGAAAGCGCAAGATACCCATTTTCATATCACTCCCTCCATGTACAGGGTGATGTAAGCGGGGAGAACTTTGCATTACTATTGCTCTTCCCAAAAACAAATGATCAGCATCCAAACTCTAAATCCATCACAAAGCTAATGATGAATTGCAGCACGACTACAAATTACCATACGCCCATAGAGACGGGACACTCCTTTGTTGAAGGGTATTATCAATGTAAACAAGCTCCAAATATAGGCCTAGAAGTTAAGACTACAAGTATGGATTCTCAATAGTCGTCTTGTGTCTCTTTATTAGTACCTCCAAGCACCTCATTTTGTTCTCTAGCGAAGTCTACTTCATGGGTCACCAGTTAGTTTATCAGCAAGATGAAAATCTACTCTCATTTGCACTCCAAAATCAAAACACAACATAATGCGGTAAAGCATAGAAGTTCCTCTTTTTCTAACCCTTTGTGTTGTAACCTAAGGGAACACTCAAGAAGGGGGGGTTGAATTGAGTGGTGAAATCTAATCGATTTTCGCAAAAATCCTTTCACAGCTCAGTGCCAGGCTCTGAGCTGAACACTCGAAAATTGCTAATTTGCGTTTTTGCGAATAATAAACTTAAAAGATATTAGATTTGACACAATATAACGTGGTTCAATCTCACCTCTGAGATCTACGTCCACAAGAAACAAAAACTCTTTTATTTCTTTGAATCCTATAATATCAAACTCTTGATACAATACGATTCCCCTCACTACTAACCCTAGTAATGACTCCCCAACACTTAACTCTAAGTGTTGACACTCTTATAATGTAAAAGTTACAAGAAAAGAACGATCCTCAATGATGTGCTTCTTAGTCAAGCAAATAGAGGACAATTACAATTTGAAATAGTAACTTAAACCTAACGCTCAGTGCTATGCTCAGTGCCAAGGAAATAGTTTTCAGCTTTTTAATTAGACTCGATTTTTCTCTCTGAAAACGTGAGATTTAAAAGTGAATTCTGATTCCCTTTTATAGGCTTGTTAGGACGAAAATCACTTAAAAATATCTTTATCTTTTAATCCTTGATTTAAGGGATAAAACTTTATCTTTTTCTATCTTTATCTTTTAAACTTAAAAAGATAAGTTTTCCACATTAGATTTTCTTTTCAACTCAAATTCTGTTTTCTTTTATCAAAAAGATATTTTCCAAAATAAAATCTGATTTTATATTTTCTCAAAACACGTTTTAATTCAAATTCAGTTTTAAAACCTTTTTTCAAAACACGTTTTACTAAAACACGTTTTTTCCGAAAATTCTTTTTCTAAAATTCTTTAAAACTCGTTTTTATCAAAATCTGATTTTTGTTTAAAATATTTCAAAACTCGTTTTTATCAAAATCTTATTTTTATTAAAATCTTTTCAAAAACTCATTTTTATTAAAATCTTTTAGAAACTCGGTTTTACAAAATCTTTTTCTAAAAACTCATTTTCCTTAATCCCTTTTATTTCTGATTTCGAAAATCTATTTCCTTATTTTGAAAACTAATTTCCTTTTATATAGAATATAAATTAACATAATTATTTATTTCTTAACTCTAAGAAAATAATAATTATATAATATCATATATCTATATTTCGACACTAGCATATCACAAGTTGAGCATATTACATTTTAATCTAAAGTTACTATTCTAAGAAATTATAAACTAAAACTTCATTCTTGATTCTTCTTTTCTTCAAAGTCTTCGTTTATCAATTTCTTTCTTCATGCATCTGTTGCAACTGTTACATACTTTCATGCTACAACATATTATATTAATTTTCATCATCAAAACATAACATGTGCATAAAATAAAACATGTACATGCACAAATTCCCCCTTTTTGATGATGAGAAATCATAAATATAATATTGTTAAATAAACATTTGTTCCCCCTTAAAGTATGCATATTGACTTTTGTTCCCCCTCAAACAATGCATGGATTATTCACCCTTTATAGAATCTATCCGTACATCAGATTAATAGCATTCAATTATTCACTTTTGTCCCACATGCTCATTTATATTCAATTCACATTAGCTCAACCTAGGATATCATCAAGACACAAAGTCAATATTATATACCTTCTTTTCCCCCTTTTGTCATTCTCAAAAAGTACATAAAGACAAAAAAATCATTCACACATCAGAAGAGTTTAAAATAATCCAATAGCTCAACTAATTAAGCTAGTGATGCTGGTGCTACAACCAACACCAATTCACAATTTCAGAATAATCCAAATAACATCCAAAAGTATCAAAACAGTTTTAACAAAAAATTTGTCCAAAAACTACAAGGAATATGCAAAGATACAGAGTAGAACTGGGATCAAAGGAAAGTTGTTTATGGTTTAGACATAAGCTGGCGATGTCGCTGTGCCGCAAGTGTATCACTAGCACTGCCAAAATTTCAGCAGGATTTTCCACAGACAAAGTTATCACGATTTCGTTCACAGTGGAGGAGAGAAGAAAATTTTCGGAAATTTCTAGGTTGTTATAGAATTGACAAATCTCCTCTTCATATAAAGCATCATTAAAAACGAGTAATTTTTCCCACCCATGATTTTGAATAGATTCTAGAAGAATACTAGAAGGCTTAATTACCTAGCCACTCGGTGGGAAAGATCCGACCGGATAACACTCTAACAAACACCGAAACTCGTGGGCGTTTAGAGGAGGAGGGAGGGTCGTTCGTATTTGTGAGGTGGTAGCAGCGGAAGTCATCGGAATTTTCCAGTTGGATGTTCGAGTGGTGGGTTTTGTTACGGTTTTTTTTTTTTTTTTCGTGGCCAGCAGTTTTGAGGCGAAGTTTTGACGGGGGTGTCGGAGTTAATGGGGGATGGGTTTACTTGTTTGTTTAAGTTGGTGGTGAGATTGTGTTTGGGCTTTGAGTTCACTATGCACCTCTAACAACCTTGCATACATTTTTAAAAAAACAATTTTGAAAACCAATTTTTGAAATTAATTTAGTTTTATCAAAGCAACATCAATGTATATTTTTATAAACATGATACTTTTATTGGAGTTTTTCATGGAATTTTCTTAAAGCAACTTAGGTGTCATTATCAGGACAACATCAATAGCCTTTTCAGGAGTCTTGGATTAAATCAAAAATCTGACTTAGTGTAGATATAATCTTTCGAACTCTTGAGCATGTAAAGGGGTCAAATAAGCACATAAATCAACTAAGTACCAGAAATCAATCCCAAAGCTAATCTAAGTTTTTCAAATCTTTCACGAGCAAGTGGTTTAGTGAAAATATCAGCTATTTGGTCTTAGTACAAATAAATTCAAGGGCTACCTTTTTCTACAAGATTACTTGTTTTTTTAGGAACCCATATTTGCTTGGGTCCTTTTTCTTACGTTGAGCATCTAGTATGTCTTTCCTAACCCAGATTTGAGTAACATGTTTGACATTCTTTGCAATTCGATTTTTCTTTTTGTTGCAGTCGTCAATTAGATGACCATTATTTCCACAAAAATTGCAAATTAGATATTCAGGAAGGCCCACGTATTTTCTCTTTCGAAAGTCTCTTTCGAAGGTTCTGGCACTGAGCCTGGCACTGGTTGCTGGTCAGATATATCCTAATCCAGTTTTGTTCATGTTGTTTGTGTGCAAGTTAAGTAATTTAGAGCATTCATCCATTAGTCCATTTTTCGTGCATCTTTCGAGCAATAGAAAGTTGTGATTCCAAAAATTCAACTGAGGTATTTAAATCACTACTTCTTTTTGGGAAGTCTCTAAGTCTCTTTTAACTTTATCCAACTCTTCTCTATCTTTGCATCACTAGGCAGCATTAGTGGAACAATTCTAGATTGTTGTCTTGAGTTCTTAAGATCATTCAACTCGTGATTTAATTTTCAATTTGTTCCTCAAGACTAGATTTTTCAGCTTCGAACTCAGTGACTGGCACTGAGCTATTTACGAGATTATCAACTAGAGTCTTTTCTGTTTTAGTGTGTTTATCTCATGTCTTTCTCGTCAATCCTTTTCATCAGAGTTTTGTTTTCTTTCAATAAATCCTTATATTCTGTTTCTAATCCAATTTTTAGCCTGGTCAAATTTTTTATTTCCTTTTTCATGTTATCAAAATTATCATTCAGTTTTGACAATCATCAATTACGTTTTCAAGCAATGTACAAGCTTACTTTTGAAAGAAGATGAATTGAAGGTTTTAAAGAAGTTAGACTTACCTCACTGTCTTCTTCCTCTTCAAGAGGGTTCGAACTTTTAGCCATCAAGCATAGATGTGAGTCGTCATGGCTCAGTGCCGTCTTCAGAGTTGTCTGTACAGCATTCAGACATAATTTTGCTTCGTGGCTCTGAGCTGGCACTGATCCTCGTCAGAATCCGAGTCTCCCCAGACTGCGCATCATAGCTTTCTTGTACTCTTTCTTCGACTGCTCTCGTTTTTCCTTAGGCTTTTCTTCATCCACAGAGGGCATTCTTTAATCCTGTGATCAACTCACCACACTTGAAACAACCAGAGTTAGTAGCACTTTTCTTAGGGTTAGAAGTAGTGCCTTTACCTTTGAAGTTTCCACTTCTCCTGAAGTTGTTGCTCCTGTTCTCTTTTAAGAAATTTTGAAACTTTCTAGTTAGAGACGCTACTTCTTCATCACTTTCACTATCATCCGTTTCTACTTCAGTTTTTAAGGCCAACCCTTTATTCTTTGGTTCATTTGATTTAGGATCTAAAACAAGTTCATGGGTCATTAAAGAACCAATTAGTTGTTCTAGTGAGAGTTTTGTTAGATCTTTAGCCTCTTGAATAGCAGTGATTTTGGGAAGCCATTTATTAGTCAAACTTCTTAACACTTTTCTAACTAAATCTTCAGAAGAATAGATTTTTCCTAAGGATCTTAGTTCATTAGTTATTAGTGTGAATCTGGTAAACATATCTTTAATAGATTCGTCCTTATTCATTGTGAACAATTCATATTCATGGACTAGTAAATCTATCCTAGACTGTTTTACCTCGTTTGTACCTTCATGGGCCAATTCCAATGTGTCCCAAATTTCCTTAGCAGTGGTAGACAGCCGAGATTCTTGAATATTCATCAGGTCCAATTCCAGATTGGAGAATACTCATAGCTTTAAATTCTTTTCGCCTTTCCATAGTCAACAGAATTGTACTCATCTTCCTCCTTGTCGATCAGGTTTCCTTCATCATCTTTGTTTTGAATAGGAAGAGGTCCAGTCTTTATGATTCTCCAGCATTAAAGTCAGAACCTTGAATGTAATCCTCATCCTAGTCTTCCACCATCCATAATCTTTCCCGTTGAAAATGGACACTTGGAATACTTGTCACGAAAGTCTCTTGTGTGTTCATGGTTTCTATTCTCTAGATGTGAGTCTTACGAGAATAGCCTGCTCTGATACCACTTGTTGACCCAAGGGAACACTCAAGAAGGGGGGGTTGAATTGAGTGGTGAAATCTAATCGATTTTCGCAAAAATCCTTTCACAGCTCAGTGCCAGGCTCTGAGCTGAACACTCGAAAATTGCTAATTTGCGTTTTTGCGAATAATAAACTTAAAAGATATTAGATTTGACACAAGATATAACGTGGTTCAATCTCACCTCTGAGATCTACGTCCACAAGAAACAAAAACTCTTTTATTTCTTTGAATCCTATAATATCAAACTCTTGATACAATACGATTCCCCTCACTACTAACCCTAGTAATGACTCCCAACACTTAACTCTAAGTGTTGACACTCTTTATAATGTAAAAGTTACAAGAAAGAACGATCCTCAAGATGTGCTTCTTAGTCAAGCAAATAGAGGACAATTACAATTATGAAATAGTAACTTAAACCTAACAGCTCAGTGCTATGCTCAGTGCCAAGGAAATAGTTTTCAGCTTTTTAATTAGACTCGATTTTCTCTCTGAAAACTGAGATTTAAAAGTGAATTCTGATTCCCTTTTATAGGCTTGTTAGGACGAAAATCACTTAAAAATATCTTTATCTTTTAATCCTTGATTTAAGGGATAAAACTTTATCTTTTTCTATCTTTATCTTTTAAACTTAAAAAGATAAGTTTTCCACATTAGATTTTCTTTTCAACTCAAATTCTGTTTTCTTTTATCAAAAAGATATTTTCCAAAATAAAATCTGATTTTATATTTTCTCAAAACACGTTTATTCAAATTCAGTTTTAAAACCTTTTTTCAAAACACGTTTTACTAAAACACGTTTTTTCGAAAATTTCTTTTTCTAAAATTCTTTAAAACTCGTTTTTATCAAAATCTGATTTTGTTAAAATATTTCAAAAACTCGTTTTTATCAAAATCTATTTTTATTAAAATCTTTTCAAAAACTCATTTTTATTAAAATCTTTTAGAAACTCGGTTTTACAAAATCTTTTTCTAAAAACTCATTTCCTTAATCCCTTTTTATTTCTGATTTCGAAAATCTATTTCCCTTATTTTGAAAACTAATTTCCTTTTTATATAGACATATAACATTAACATAATTATTTATTTCCTTAACTCTAAGAAAATAATAATTATACTAATATCATATAATCTATATTTCGACACATAGCATATCACCAAGTTTGAGCATATTACATTTTAATCTAAAGTTACTATTCTAAGAAATTATAAACTAAAACTTCATTCTTGATTCTTCTTTTCTTCAAAGTCTTCGTTTATCAATTTCTTTCTTCATGCATCTGTTGCAACTGTTACATACTTTCATGCTACAACATATTATATTAATTTTCATCATCAAAACATAACATGTGCATTAAACATAACATGTACATGCACAACACTTTGTTTTGCAGGAAGCGTGTTGGATCCAAGAGAAGTCCATCCTGCTTTACTGGGGACGTCTGATACCCTTGTAGGAAGAAATGTTATGCCTCATCCCCCATATTTTAGTAGCTAATAATCTTGTTCATGATGACTTAGTTATGTATGCTCTTTAGGATGTAATTCGAGTTTTATTAATGCAAGTTTTTCTGATGTCAAAAAATAAGGTCAAAATTCAAATATATGTATTAGTAAACATTAATAGAGAACTTAATACTTTATTTTGATACCGATATGAGGAAAGGGAAGGGGATAGAGGAGAAAGGGATGGGGGTAGATGAGAAAGGGATGTGGAAGATGGAGCTTCCCCCTCCAAATCTCTCCAATTTTGAAGTAAGGGAGCTAGATGTATACTAAAGAGGGATGAAATATGGATCATTTTCTTTCCTCCATTCATTTCCCCAATTCCTTAACCAAATAAGGGAACTTGTTATCCTCCCTTTACCTTCCCTTTCTCTCAATTTCTTCCTATCAAGTTGAAGCGTAAATGTTGAAACAATAAGTAGTTTTATAATGGGCTACATTGTGCATATAATATGTGACAGTTATATATATTGAATGTTTTCTCTGTATGTTAGTGTCGTTTTTCTAGTATCCATCTAAACTATAACTTACTAAGCAAGGCTTAGCTAGTCTAATGGTAAAAGTTCAGCTCATAACAAAAATCATAGGATTAAACCTGTGCTCTTTCACTCCCATGTGAAACTGATTGGTGAGTTAATTTACAAGTGGTGGTAATTCAGTAGAGCTATTCTCTTTCCGTGCCTAAAAACGACTTACACTATATCTTAGGGAGTTATTGGCTCCCATAAACCCTAATTAATGTACATAATATTTCCTTTTTTTGGGAGGGAGGTTGGGGGGGGGGTTTAATTAAGAATAATGAAGCTGATAATTACCAACTAGGCAATTACGGACTGTGGCTAATCTAAGCAAAGACAGATAATCAGGTAAAATTGATTAATTTGTGCATTGTTGGCCTACAGGCACCCTTCCAACCGAGCTTAAGCTAATCATAAAATAACCAAATCAATTCTCCTACTTTTTTATGGAGGACAATCCTAATTGAGGGGTCCAATTGCAGCACTAACCCATTAGTATTAGGGGCCTATTACCTTGATTTAACACCACGTATCTTTAACTTTTGCTTAATATTCTGATTAGGCTTTACCTAAAAAAATAACGAGTCTGAAGTGGTCTCAAAGCCACATCATACTATTCTGCAGTCACTATTGACGATGTAGTGGGACTTTTCTTTTCTTCCATACGTTTTGAGGGTCACTTGAGTTGCGTTTTCATCAATGGACTTTGAAATGACCTCTTTATAGCTAGATTATTTAGGCTATGTTTTGGTTGTCAAAAATTGAAATAAATCTGAAACTGATAAGGTAGTTAAAAGGAGTTTATTTAATAAAGTGCATATTAAAACCCACTAGCCGATTTTTAGCCTCAAATTAGAAATTTTTTTTCCAATTATGTGAGTTTCCTTTCTCGTCATATGTTGTTCGGTTGTTCCTAAGTATTTCCTATTGTGAAGACTGAAGAGAGAGAATTTGTTGTTTGTTACTCTTGAATGTCTGACACAGTCGGAAATTATGGAGAAAAGCAAGCGCTAATCTCAATCAAGAACAAACAGATTTAGAAGCGATAAATCTGTAAAAACTCCGGAATCCACCAGAAAAGAGTAGGAACTCTGTGATTTTATTACAAGTCAAAAAACAGCCTCCAAACAATGACCTAATAATGTTTAAATACTTAACACAAAACCCTAATACGAAATTAAGGAAATAATAAAATCCGGAAATTATTAAAATGCTTATTTCGGGACTTAAACGAACTCGAATGGCTTAAAAAGCCTATAGGTCACAGCATAGCGGTGAGTTTGACTCGTTGGCCCGTTCCGCTTCCGAAAAGGTATCACAATAAGCAATCGGACTCCGTAAGTCCGATTAGTGGAAATTATTTCAGGCCCTTTTGTCGAACTTCCTTATCGAACTTATCCGCTAACCTTCCTACATCAATGTCGAAGGGTTGGTGCAATTTAATAATAAAATTGGATTAATTCTTCTTGAATGTCGAAGGGTTTGCTTCTTCCTTAAGTTTGCTTCTCCCGCTTGGTTTTATTTAAAGTCATTCAACTGTTAAGTGCTTGGTGTTATTACTTAGAGCATGTTCTCTTCCGCGTAAAACAGCTGAACCGAATGAAATTAAACCGAACCGAATTGAACTAAACTGAATTGAACTGAACTGAAATGAACTGAATTGAATTGAGTTGAACTGAACTGAACTGAATTGAATTGAACTAAACTGAACTGAACTGAAAATAAGCTGTAGAGAACAATCCCTTACTAGTTTTTATATGCACGCGATGCGTGCGAAAATACGTAGAAGATTAATTTGATTTAGGAGATGTAGAAAACTAAATTAATTGTTAATAATATCTAATAAATTACGGATGTTTGAATTGTTGATGGTTTTCTTTTTGTAATGTTTTTTTTTATTTTTTAAATTAAATAGGTAGTTTTCTTTTTATTTTTAAATTTAAATTTTTAATTAAAGTAAGTAGTTAGAATAGAGATGTATGAGGGTAAATGGATATTATTTTGGTGTCCTACCCCTCTCCCATATAGAATAGAGATTAGTTGCTTGGAATCGCCATTGCACTTCCTTTATTTTCTTGCAGTTTTGCCGCAGTTTTGAAGATTAATTCCGTAGTGTGTTTGTCTAAGAACCTAACTTACTTGGTTCTTAACCATATAATTCCTTAGAAAAAAAAATTCGACTATCCTGATGTCTTGAAATAGGGCTTCTTTTTTGACTTTCTCTTTGTCGTGCCTGAGACAGGGGTTTAATATATATGTTGTAAGCACGATTTTGCTCAGAAAAATCAGTATTTGAAGAGAGCTCGACTTTTCTCAAGAAAAGTCAATATTTGCTATGAGCGTGATATGCTCAAGAATTGTTACGGGTTCGACGAAAATAACGTTCCAGTTTTGTTAAAATATTTGGTGACTTCTAAAACAATGGCGTTCTCATCAAGAAGAAGAAAAATTTGTGGGTTCGCAAAGAATGTCGTTCCCATCAGTATTTTTATTTGATTTTACTTTTATTTTGTTTCTCCAATCATAACGTCCGTGTTACTGCCATTGTGATTGCGGGAGGATGTTAGTATAGATTTAGGAGTATTTCCTAAATCTATTTATCTAGAAGTGTTCACTTAGAGATAATATTTGTTAGTATTATACTTAGTTTAGGATATGTTTTCTTATGTCTACCTAAGTTAGGTTTTATATGATGTACTATAAATATCCCCTTTGGTTTAATAATAATTTGAATCTTTTTCCCTTCAATCTATTTTGCACCTATATTGTTATTTGTGACTTGCATGAATCTTGTGAAGATGGCATAAGGTTGACTTTGAATACACATATCTCTCAATATATAAATGGTTTTGATGTGATTCAAATTGGAGGTGATAGCTTGTTCAAAAATCTTCCCAACGACAGGTCATATGCTCAATTCTGCTGAGAAACAAGAGAGTTATGACTGTTTTACGAAGCAATGTAAAACTGGAATTTCCGATTGTGCGCTCTTAGTGAACTACGATCGGGCTTACAACTCCCGATCGAGACCGAGACATCAACCAATTTGAATTTGATGACCGCCCGATCGGGAGGATGTAGCTCGACCCGATTCGACGACGAGGAGTTTGACGCGGGAGGCACGAATTCGTTCCGAATTAAATTATGTGCGGAGTATATTCTAGGGTTTATTATGGTTTTCTTATGTTATAAAAGGACGCTCTTGGTGTTCCCTCGACATACAAACTTTTAGCCTCTAGTATTTTTGCACTCCCTTGTATTATTCTCTATGTTTTTCTCCATCATATTGAAGAAGCTCGAATCCCCCACCTGTGGATGTAGGTTTATTTTGACCGAACCACGTAAATCCTTATGTTATCTTGTTTATCTTAACAGCTAACCTCTAATAACTAATATCCAATCGTGAATAGCTAATCTAAAAGCTAACAATTACTATTATGCATGAGGGCTAACAATGATTGCATCAACTACAATTTCCAAACATTTCATTTGCTCTATCTTATTTCAACAGTCATCGTAACTCTTAATTTAAAATAGCCTAAAGTTCAAGAGCATCTCTAAAAACTGGCGCGTGATAACTGACTATATAACCTTAAAGTAAATTCAATCGTGGTAGAGTCAAATAAAAGAGTGGATCTTAGCTTGTTACATGGTGCTAATCTAAGGGCCTGTTCTCCCCAGCTTATTTTCAGTTCAGTTCAGTTCAATTCATTTCAGTTCAGTTCAGTTCAGCTCTTGACAATACTTTTACTCTCATATATCACTATTCATTTCAGTTCAGTTCAATTCAGTTCAGTTCAGATCAGTTCAGTTCAATTCAGTTCAGTTCAGTTCAATTCAGTTCAATTCAGTTCAGTTCAGTTCAGTTCAGCTGTTTTATGCCGAAGAGAACAGGCCCTAAGTGACATTTTACACACACGACAACACGATATATATATATCGAAAAATTAACAATGGAAAATTTGATTTAGAGAAAAGGAATGACTAAAATTCAAAAATTGGATATAAAGAATACAATGATCCCTTAAGGATAGGAGTTAGCTCAAGTGGGTAGAGCGCTCCCTCTTGATCCTTGTGATCAGAGGTTCGATCCTTACCCCCAGCATTACGTTGGGGGTATTTCCTTAGCATGCTATGCATGCCTTACCAGCCAATGTGCTGGTGTTTCCTATATGCTAGTAGCCTTGTAGGGGTTAGCCCTTGGGCTGACTTAATTTCCTAATAATAATAAAAAAGGATACAATGATCCCATAATATCCTCTCAACCAGCTCTTGAATTGGACCCTCTAGGCCGATGATTGGGAAGCGAGACAATCTTGTTGAGTCATTCAACGCCTTATATTCAAAGCATTCCAACATTTTATATAGTGTGATCATGAAGCATTACAACGTCTTCTAACTTTTTCTCAATATATAAGAAAAATAAACATAGTAATTTAGATCTTTTTTTATTCATCTCAAATAGTTCTTTGATAATATCAATTTTTTACAAATATGTAATCACAAATATTTTTAGTGAATAAATGTATTGGCAAATGTGCAAGTCAAACTAAGAACATCAATAAGAAACGGTGTATATGAGCATGACATATAGCTTATGATAGATAGGTTTTGGACATGTAATTATCTGTACATGATTGTGTAAACAAGAGATTTTAGTTATTTTATCTTAATGGTTGTATAAATCTAAGAATTTGTTGGATTGGTCTTTTATCTCTAGTAGCTTTAATTTTAAGAAGCTAATTTTCCAATTGTCAAATATTTTTGAAGTAATTAGCCGTTTTCTCATTCTATCATTCATGCTTGAAAACTAATGTTTTGATGAAGAGCTTTTCTTCAAATCAGTCGGAGTTCTCATAACACAATGTAGTAGAAATTGGAAACAATGGTCATGTTGGAATGCCTCAAGTCTATAATCTGGCCCTCCGAAGTCCGAACAACCTAACATAAGAGCAACTCCAATGGTTGGGGTGAAGGACTTGCTAGCAATTAAAAAAAATATGGAGCAACTAGCTTAACCATTGGAGTAGGTTGCTGAATTTTTTTTTGCTTAACAACTTGGCTGAAGTTAGCTAATTTGCCCAAGCAAAAGATGTGGGGCCATGTTGATATTGTGGAGAGTGAGTATTGTGTCAAAAATAAAATACAAAAGATGAATGACAAGTGGAACCTACTCAAGCTAAATGGAGTTTGGCTAAACCATTGGAGGTGTTTTGGCTTAAAGTACAGTTTAGCTAGATAAATCTAGGTGGCACTTTAAGCCAAACTCTATTTTACTTACCATTAAAGTTGCTCTAAGGGTTTCACTTCCCGGTCATCTGGAAGGTCTTATCCTATGCAGGGTAATAGTCTAGTAGGTATGAAAATATTACCAAGTGGGTAAAATAAGTAAATAACGTGAAGTGACAACTATCAATAAACGACATATACTCTATTTGTCTATATGTACTTGCTATTTGTGTTATATGCTCTTGTTTAGGCAAGTAAAAAAGCAAAAAATTAGAATGAGTGGGTGAATGTGGCTTCTACCTTTATTAAAAATATAGAGAAATTTCTTTGCAGAAAAATATGTAGCATGCAAAGAGGAAAAAAGCATATGAAATAGTGTATGAAGCAAGTAAAAAAAAAAAGAAAAACCGAATACAATTAGTGATATTTGACAACTTGCATATAAGTGGTTTTTCTTGTATTAGCTCATTACTTTAGATTGTACTAACCTAAGAATTTAATTTTTACAATATGAAAAAATGTTGACAGTACGTATTTCAACAAATATATTAACATTAATAACATACCCGTAAAAAAAAACTAATATATATACTAACATATAAGTTATTACTGTATTTCAAATATACTTTACGTTCGATTATTTACTAATTATAATTAGGGCCTGTTCTCCCCAGCTTATTTTCAGTTCAGTTCAGTTCAGTCCAATTCAGTTCAGTTCAGTTCAATTCAATTCAGTTCAATTCAGTTCAGTTCAGTTCAGATCAGTTAAGTTCAGTTCAGCTCTTGACAATACTTTTACTCTCACATATCACTATTCATTTCAGTTCAGTTCAATTCAGTTCAGTTCAGTTCAATTCAATTCAGTTCAGTTCCATTCAGTTCAATTCAGTCCAGCTGTTTTATGCCGAAGAGAACAGGCCCTTATTGTTGATAGCACTAGTAATTGCTATATTATTTGTGATATCAGATTAACTTCTTAGAATAGAAAGTTGGCATGCATGATGCATGTAAAACATCACAAAATCTATAAGTACTTCATATATATTCTACTCCATTTTTTTTGAAAGAATATTCTACCCCAGTTTACATGGAAAATTTACATGTTGCTATTTTTGGCGTCTCCTATGAGAAAGTGAAATTTTCTTTTCATAAAAATATATAATATTGATTTATTGATATAAAATAATATGACATCTATAATAATAGAAGTTAAAACTACTATATTGTGAGAAAACTCCTTGAGTTTGGAGTGTTTTGTATGATCAATACATATAGATTTACAAAATTCTAGTCCTAACATAGTTATGAAACTAATACAAAATATTATCCTAATGAAAAAAATATTATCCTAATATTATTTCTCTATATCAAAAACTAATAAATATGTTATACGTATCATATTGGATCACATCTAATATCACTATTGCAAAATCGTGAACATTGTGAGATCTAATATATATTTTGTTAGATAAAACCTTCTACGAGGATGAATTTAGTTATCTAAAAACAAGTAAGAAAAAAGATGTATTTGTCCATATAAAGTAAAGGGAAAGATTCCCATGTAGTGTTAGGCAACGGATTATTGATTACCATAAATGAATCATCCATCAAATCATGTAATTGCAGATGTACACTCATGTCCATCAATTACAATTAGTACAAATATGGCCTGATCACTGTATTAAGTGGAATACAAGGTTAATCACTCACTTTAGAAAAAGAACAAATTAAATCAACTTTCTATATATAGTCAAATCTCTGGTGCCCTATCTTTTTTAAAATTGCATGATAAACAAAGTCTTGAAGCAACAACAACTAACCATGAGTAGAGGTGAAAGTTATGGTGGTGGGCAAAGCTCTTTGGGTTACTTGTTTGGCTCCAAAGAAGGCCAACCACCAAATAATCCTCCTCCTTCACCATCTAAGCTTGTTAGCCCGCCATATGGTACCGATATCGAAGGCGAAAAACCTCCACAAAAATCAGACACCTCCAACAACAATTATCATAGAGCACAAGGACAAAACTCAGGAAACTTTATTACTGTGAGTTCATATAATTTTTTTATTTCATGAAAATTTTTCTTTGCATAATTTGTAGTTTTTGTACTAAATGAAACTTGGTATTATGTGATTTAAAATAATTTAGGATCGGCCCTCAACAAAGGTGAAATCTGTGCCAGGAGGAAGTTCTTCACTTGGGTACTTATTTGGAGATAAGTGATGTTATTATTGTACTCCATGAAATTAATTATCTTATTCTAGATGAGACTATAATTAAGCTTGTTAATGAACTAAAGTTGATTTGGTGTTTAATTTGATCTGTCTACAATAAGGGGATCTAGCTGGTGTGTTGATTGTGTGCAAAGATTTGATGTAATTTTTATGTAACTTTTCCAATTTGTAATTTGTTCTTGAAGCTTCTCAATTGTGGATTGTGCTACTTGCAATTGTAAGCCTAATGATTCTAGGGTTTTACTGTATGCAATTGTAACTTTTTCAATATGGGTGAAATAATATATATTTTATATTGCGTGAAATCAATTACATATGTGGACTACTTGTTACAAATGGTGAGATCTCCTATCTTCTATTACTTGTTTTCCAGATAATAGATTCGTATTAGAAGTTGCGCGTTTTCTTTTTAGGGGAGAAGTTGCGCGTTTATATCAAAGATCATCGGATTTTCTTTTTATTTCTTATACGTTCTCCTTTTCAATTTCAAGTTCTTTGTATTTATCACTACTAATTCTTCTTTATGATTTCTTTTTCCATAAAAATGAGTTTGCAGGTGAAAGGTTCATTATTATGTTTGAGCAAACTCTATAATACTACTAGTAGAAGACTCATAATTGTGGAAAAAATTGATAAAAAAACATATAATTAGATTGTCCTGTGTAATATTAAAGGACTTAATTATTATCAAAAAAATAAGAGAAAATGAGCCAGAGATTTATGCTTAGATCTTAATTATAGAGCACCAACAATCCTGATATATAGTAAATGTGGTATACTTCTATAATTTTGAGATGCATAAAATTGATGATATCTTGGATTATATAGTAAATTGGATCCTTAAAATTCAGGGTCCTATGAGGAATTTATTCTCTTAGTAATTACAATATCTCTTTACACTTTCTCTTGATGCAAACAAGGTGAATAATTCTAGAATAATGTTCTTAGCTTGTCCATTTGGATTCCCCTTGACATTGTGTCTTCAGATTTTCAGCACATCATGCATGATAAGGTAGACTAGTACTACTAGTACCCTCTATTTGATGCACAATTGTACATTTTGATGTGGTAAAAGAATCTTACCATCCCAATTTCTAATTCTTTCTGATATAGTGTAGATTATTCCTGGGGTCTCAACCATCAGCTTAAGCTTTTGGTTGAGTTGGTCCTTTGACATGGTATCAAGAGCCAACGTGACAAAAAGATCACAGATTCGAATCTCATCCACCCCTCCTTTCTCAGTGGAATATTTTGTACCAGGTATGAGGGAGGCTTGTGCTGCATCCACGCTTCAAGTCCAAAGGCTCTTGCGTGAGAGGGCGTGATAGAGTGTAGATCTATTCCTGGGGTCTCAACCCTTAGTTTAAGCTTTTGGTTGAGTTGGTCCTTTGACACTTTCTTATGATAGGGTTTTTGGGCCTATATTTCTTATCATCGTACATATGTATTGTTTTAAGTACCTTTTTTTCAGATATAAATTTCTTACCATCGAACAACATTATTTTCGAGCTAGTATTGTGTGATAAATAGAATTTTAATAATAAATCACAGATTTCGTCAAGTATCTACCCAAAATAAACAGGAAAAAGAAAGAAAAAGCACAGCCTGAGGACCTTAGCTTAGGAACACATCTTGGGTCTTGCTCATTTTGCATTGCATTCAGCCGTGAAATTTCGAGCTTCTGGAATTTCGTTAAAGTTTGAAATTTTGCTGGCCAATATCCATATACCTTGATTAATTGTTGTAGCTACTAGCTAGGGGGTTGGTCAATGAGACTTCCTTCCCTTTATGTTTAGCAAAATAACTGTATCGCGCAATCAAATTAATCCTTCTCTACGAATATCAACATATTCTACGTGATTAAGTCTCCAGTTTTCTCTCCCTTAAGAAAAGGGTGTCCTAACTTTTTTTCATGTATCGGAAAAAAAAAATTCTTCGGCTCTCTCAATGTAGTTTGAAAAATCACTCAAGAAAGATATTGTAATGGAACTTTAGGCTTTCCGAATGCAACTTCAAAAGGGCGATAAAGGAAAGAAGGGTTGCAAATTAAAGAGGGATAAAATTATGCGACATGCTGATATAGTGATATTCTCAGATAAGGCTAAGCGTCTGCCAAAGCACATAAGGTGCCCGTTTGGTCGAGTGCTGCTCATAGTCATTGCAATTCGCAAAGCTGCATGAAATGCTAAACTTAACATTTTTATTTGTAAGAAAGATTACTATAATTTAATGTACATAATAATCGAATTAATTATCAAAGTATAATATATTTCAGCTTCTGTTTCTTATTAAGTGCAACACTTCGACTTTTTGCACTTGTCATATATCTTACATTCACCCGTATTTGTTTACTACTCCCTCCGTCCCATAATATATACTTCCTTCGTTCTGTTTTAAATGATACATTGAGTGAAATGACACTATTCATTGATCAATTTTGATTTCAATTTATCTCTATTATATAAAGAAAAACATAATCAGGTGGGATCTTGTTAGATTCGTCTCGATGCATATATACTATTAAATTATAACTTTTTTATATTTTTTAGGTGTGCACAACTAAAGATATTAATGATTAAAGAAGCGCGTTGGATTGTGTGAATAAAACAAATGTTTCATTTAAAACATAACGGAGGAACTATAATGCTTACTTTTTTCCCTCGAGAATCAAGGAGAATGGAGGGAATGGTAGGATTGTAATAAAAAAACATTTAATGAAGTATTTTTGTCTTGGAACTACTTCTTTATTTTCTTTTTCCTTCAAAAAAGAATCAAAAGGCAATAAATTTTCCTTAGAATGGTGCAAAGCAATAAAGAGGAGCACGTATCTTGAAAAAAATAGTACTATTTTGGAAAATTTGTGTAAAAAATTGAGGATAATTTAATCCAAATAAATTGATAAAAAATGAAGTTGGCACATGCATAGTATTTTGGGACACTCAAAATGAAATGTAAGCACTATATTATGAGATGGGGGAAATAATATATATATATATATAAAATGATCATATAAAATATTGTTGGATTTATTTCAATAAATGTGCTTCATAATTTTAACATGCATTTTACAATTTCTACAAATGAATAATTATAGATATTAATAGTCAAATTTGTACATTGCTGGTAAGCATAAAAGTCAAATTGTTGCATTTATTTAGATTTCACTTGAAGTATTGATAAAGGTACCCAACAAAATTCCAATAGAATTTAAATTTATTGTTTTATGTTTATCAATTTGCTTATTTTTCATATCTGAGCTCAACCCAATTATTTAGAAATGTAACAATATTCAATGACTAGAATTCATTGAATATACAAATTAAACCAAGATCATGACATAATCTACGTTGGTTTCTCTCCCAAAAGCGAAAACTATGGGTAATGCAAGGAGCAAAATGTGTCTTAAGTTTTTTAATCCAAAATGTCATACACAAATTAAACATTAATCTGCCACAGCCGTACCACCAAAGTGATCATTCTGATTACATGACTACTATCCATTCTACAAAAGCTTATTTGTATAATTGTTTAAGCTGTCTTGAAGTTTTTAGAAGGAAATAAAAAAAACACTTACGGCCCGTTTGGTAGTCGTTAATAAATTGCAGTAATGGAAATGAATTTTAAGTGTATATTTATTAGGAAAGTACCCTTAATTAAAATCTCCATGGGAAGACATTTTTTCTCCATGGGCAAGCAATCTCACCCATGAACTTGTCTTTTTGTCTCCAAGGGGAAGCAATTTTCATTACTACTCATTACCACCTACAAGGTGGTATTGGATGGGAATGAAAATTCTAGAAGGAAAGTGGACACTTTAGGATAAATTAGCATTACCATGGGAATGGACAATGATATTTTTCACAAATTTACACACAAATTCATTCCCATTGCCACCATTTATGACCAACTACCAAACAAGCTGTTAAGGGTACAGTATTACGCCCTTTTAAGTTTTACCCCTAGATTCAGTAAGGGTAGAATGGATCTAGACTAACTAAATGATGCATGCACCTGATATGACAATAAACATAATCTGATAATCAGTCATGAATCTAATGTAATAACTAATAAGCTTATTACTAATTTAGCAAATGTATCTTCTAAACAAGTCCAAATCAGCGAAATGCATATGTTTTCTAAATTATACTAGTACATTACATCTAAAATCATGTACCACATTAACGACCATTCAACCAAAACAGCAGCAGAAACTAGAAAGCTAATCATTTATAAAGAGGACGGAAAGACTAAATCATGACAAAGTAACAGCTTCGTGCCTCTTATTTTTTAGCATTGTGTATGCACTTTGTTAAGCATTTGCAACAATTCGAAGCCATAAACATTAACAAACTGCAGCTACGTATTGTTGAATGTAACTAAAATATTTAAAGGTCATCTTATCTTGTCTTGCTGACTTTAATGGTGGAGCCATAATCTTTTCTATATTGTAAGAAAAATCCAAGCTATATAACAAAGTACTGTATGTTTTTGCAAGAAAAAGAAATTACATATGATTAAAAGATTTGTAATAGATAATATTATACTTCAATAATCATGCCGGTGCGGCGCTGCTGTACGTCGCTGCATACGTAATTCAGCAGGAAAATGTGACTTTAAAGATTCTAAATCTTGCTTTGATGGAATTTTATATTAGGTATATCGTCAACTATTATAGTTATACTCGTGGAACTTGATGAACATACAGAGTACTTATTTTAGTTAATATACTTATCCATGCACGTTGAAGTTTCTGCATGTCCCAACTTTTTTGGGCCATTTGCTATTGCCAAGTTAGGTCGTGTTCCAAACGCTGTCCAATCCCAGCTTTACTGGAGTCTGGAGTTATTGGAGTATTGCTATATAGCCAGCATATGAGAACGTACACTAACCTCAATCTAAATTTGGTTATCCATATTGGATAATATTATATGTAAAGGGATAATATTATATTGTAAAGGGTAGAAGGGTACTTTCATAGTCATAGGTCTGTATTATAAACACTATATATATTGAATGCCAGGTTAACCTACAACAGGTTAACACACAATTATTCCCACACTTGTACATGGTATCAAGAGCCTAGGTTTTTCTAAAGAAAAACTTAACACAAAAACAAAAAAACCCAAATCTTTCACGTTTTTTTTTCCTGGTCTTTTCTTCCTTCACGATCTTGGCCATGGCATCCCCATCTCAGATCTCCGCTGCCTCTGTGGTTCCCACGCAGCCACCGCCGGCCTCATCGTCTACCGCACCGGCCGTCTCGTCGGCGCCGTACCTCGCCGCGCCGGCTTATTCCGGTGCCGCCTTCACGCAGCCCTGGTCTGCTGATGTCCCCTCCGATTTGTACGCTGGGTCGTCTTTCGCCCAGCCTCTTTTCGCCGGAACTTCGCCATCCTCCGGGTCGCGTGCCACCCCAAGATTTCCGCCGGGTTTTGCTACTTCTTTTCCGGCGACTTCACTCCACGGTACTCCCCCAACCGTGTCTTCAAATATGCCGCCTCCCTCTCATGGTTGGTCACCTTCTCTCCAGTCAACGCCCCTTGTTGACTCCTCTTATCAGGCCTCTCCTTTTAGTCTTCTGACTTTATCGGCCCCTAATGTGACAAATCTGGTAACAATTACATTATGTTCTCCTGAGGATTATTTGTTATGGAAAACCCAAATTACTTGTTTATTACTTTCCCATAATCTGCTTGGTATGGTTGATGGTTCTGCTATGATTCCCCCTGCAACTATTATTGATGAACATGGTGTTTCGGTTCCTAATAGTCCCTTCTATACATATTTGCGTTTGGATCAGCAAATAAAATCCTGGATTTTTGCCACATTGTCTAAGGATGTTTTTGTGGATGTACATGATTTATCTACTTCGGTAGAAATTTGGACGCGTTTACAGACTAGATTTATGCATGCTAGTATGGCTAGGTCTATGGAATTAAAGGGTCGTTTAACTCGTATCAAAAAAACTGCTTCCCAGACAATGGATGGGTATTTACGGGAAATTAAGGTGATAGCTGATTCCCTTGCTGCTATTCAGTGTTCTGTTTCGAACCAGGACTTAGTTCAGTACACGCTGTTTGGTCTGGATTGTGATTCTGATTATGCGCACATAGTTACCACTCTGTTGCATTATCCATTCCCCATTAGTTTTGATGATTTACGACCTAAGCTGCTTCTTCATGAGCAACGTTTATTACACTCTAAGGATGCATCTGATCCATCATCCCATCATGCCTTACTTGCTGTTAAATCTACTGGTTCTGGCTCAAGTTCCTCCTCCCAGGCTCCGTCTGGAGGAAGAAATAGGGGAAGAAATAACAGAAACAGAGGGGGTAATAATAATCGTGGGGGCAATAATAATCAGAATGCTCGGGGTAATAATGGTGGGAATGGAGGCAACAATAATAATCGGGGCTCTGGCGGAAACAACAACAACAATGGTAATCGGGGACGACCAAATGGTATAAGCAAATTTTCTAACTTGTCATCCTATAGTATGCATTGTGTAGATTATATTGCTAATAATTTGTTGTCTGCAGGGAGTAATTCATCAAATAGTAACAATGTTACCTCTACCCCTACTTCCGATACATGTGGTTTGTGTTGGTTTCCAGGTCACCAAGCTGCCTACTGTCCCCAGCGTTTTAATCATAGCTTTGTTCCCTCCTCCTCAGAAAGTGTCACTCGAGCCTTAGCTGCACTGTCTGTTGGTGGTGAAGCTAATGACTCAGTCTGTTGGTGGTGAAGATAATGACTCAGTCTGGTACCCGGATTCGGGAGCTGCATCTCACATGACTCCTCAGGATGGTACGTTCTCTATTAAAACTCCTTATACCGGGTCTAGTTCTGTTGTAGTTGGTAATGGTACCTTACTCCCAATAAAAAGTACTGGACATTTAACTTTAAAAACAGCAAGTCGTCCCCTCCGTTTATCATCCGTCTGTCATGTCCCTAATTTAAAACATAATTTATTATCAGTTAACAAGTTGTGTCATGAAAATGATTGTGTTGTGAGTTTCGATAAAAATTCTGTTTATGTTAAGGACCAGATGACGGGGGAAGTTCTGCTTCAGGGAACCAGTAAACAAGGTGTCTACCCTCTTCAGCCCAACATTGTCCCTCCTGAGCCTTCAGTTCCTGCTTTCCTAGCCATTAAGGAGTCGGGTGACGTGTGACATGCTCGCCTGGGTCATACATCTTCTAGCATTATAGGAAAATTATGTTCCAATAAATATATCACATACATGTACCTCTAAATTTCATGATGATTGTGTAGGCTGTAAGCTAGGAAAGATACATCGTTTACCTTTTGATTCTGTTGAATATCTTTCTACATATCCATTATATGAAATTCATAGTGATCTTTGGCAATCTCCTGTTTTGTCAAATCAATTATTTCGCTATTATGTTGTGTTTGTTGATGATTTTTCACGCTATTCCTGGATTTATCCTTTACGTCGAAAATCGGAAGCTTATTCAAAATTCCTTATGTTTCAAAAGATGGTTGAAAATCTTTTTAATTGCAAAATTAAAATATTTCAAAGTGATGGCGGAAGGGAATTTGACATTCTCCTCTTCTTCAACATTTTTCTGAAAATGGTATTATTTTTCAAAAATCTTGTCCCACACTCCAGCTCAAAACGGTGTTGCAGAACGCAAACATCGTCATATCATTGAAATGGCTCGTACTATGATTATTCATTCTGACTTTCCTGCGGAATTTTGGGTTGATGCATCATATACTGCCACTTACACTATCAATCGATTACCCAGCTCGGTTTTAGGGGGTGTTTCACCTTTTGAAAAATTATTTCATCGTCCTCCTTCCTATCAATTTTTGAAAACATTTGGATGTGAATGCTTTCCTTTGTTTCTGGACTCTAAAAATCACAAACTGCAACCTAAATCTAAAACCTGTGTTTTTATTGGATATGCATTGGAATATAAAGGGTATCGATGTTTTGATCCTACTACTAAGAAAGTCTACACTAGTCGTCATGTTCTTTTCCATGAACATAAGTTTCCCTATCGTGCTCTTGTGCGTGCTCAACCCACCACTCCTTATACGTCGCCTCAGGTATTAGCCATAGATTGGACTCCCACGAATGTTGTGTCTAGCATCCCTGTGCCCCCCTTGGGCCACTCGAGTCTTCCTCGCTGCCCAACCCAACCCGTAGGGTCTCCTCTCTCGCCCTCGGATGCTCGTGCTCGAGCTGCTCCCTCCCAACCCCCTGCTGTCTCCCCCGTTCCTGCAGGCCCAGCAGTGCTGCGCGGTGACCCAGCCGTCTCCCCTGCGGCTCCAGCAGCTCCCATCGCTGGCGCTACAGCCGCGTCTCCCTCGCCCATCGAGTCGTCTGCCTCCCACGCTGGGCGACCAGCGCACGTTGGCATGCCTAGCGACCCCTCTAGCTCGCCTACGCCCCTTGATCCCTCACCTCCCGTGTCGCCGAGTCCTGTGTCCCCCCTGTCACCCCTCCTCCCTCGTCGTCCGTAGCTAACCATCATCCGATGGTTACGCGTCTCAAAGTTGGTGTGTCGAAGCCTAAAATATTCATGAACTTAAAAATTGATATAACTGAGTCTGAACCTACTAATTTTAAACAAGCGTCTAAAGACTCACGTTGGCGTCAAGCTATGTTAGATGAATATAATGCTTTGATTAAAAATGACACATGGGAGTTGGTACCTCGCAACTATGATAAGAATTTGCTTGGTTGTAAGTGGGTCTACAAGATTAAATATCATTCTGACGGTTCTGTGGAGCGGTTCAAGGCTAGACTTGTTGTTTTTGGCAATCATCAGCAGGCATGTATTGATTACTTTGAAACTTTTAGTCCTGTTGTTCAACCTACTACTGTTCGCTTGGTTCTTACTATTGTTGTTTCTCTTAAATGGTCTGTTCGTCAGTTAGATGTCAAAAATGCTTTTCTTCATGGGTTTCTCAATGAAGAGGTTTATATGCGTCAACCTCCGGGTTTTATTCATCCATCTAAACCTACTCATATTTGTCGTCTTCGTAAGTCCATTTATGGTTTGAAACAAGCTCCTCGAGCTTGGTTCTCCAGGTTTAGCAACTTTCTTTTATCTATTGGTTTCAAGTGCAGCAGTTGTGACACTTCTATGTTCACTCTCAAATTTCGTGGTCATCTCATTATTCTGTCTTATATGTGATGACATTGTCCTTACTGGTAGTAGTCCTCCTCTTGTTGCCAAATTCATTCTGTTCTTTCTTCTCATTTTGCTATGAAGGATTTAGGGGATCTTCATTACTTCTTAGGTGTTTAGGTTGTGCGTACTCCTCTGGTTTATTTTTGTCTCCACATAAGATGTTTTGATTTACTTCGTAAATTCCATCTCATACTGTTAAACCAGTTACCACTCCTGTTGTCTCTAGAGTAACATTGTCTCTGCTTGATGGAGAACTTCTTGCTGATCCCACAGATTATTAGTATGGTTGGTGCATTGCAGTACTTAACTATGACTCGTCCTGATATTGCTTATGCTGTTAATATGGTGTCCCAGTTTATGCATGCTCCTCGTACTACTCACCTTCATGCTGTGAAAAGAATTTTCAGATATCTGCAAGGCACTCTGGATTATGGACTTTATTTATATAGCAGCAGTTCTCCTACTGTTATTATTGCCTATTCTGATGCAGATTGGGCAGGATGTCCAGACACACAACGTTCTACTACTGGTTATGCTGTTTTTCTTGGGAAGAATCTTATTTCCTGGCGTTCTAAAAAGCAACCTACTGTCTCCAAATCCTCCACTGAAGCTGAATACAGGGCAGTTGCCTACACAGCTGCAGAAACTATTTGGCTCAAGCAACTTCTTGCTGACATTGGCCATTTTCTCCGTCGTCCTGTGATTGTCTATTGCGACAATGTCTCTGCTACTTATCTCACTGCCAATCCAGTTCATCATGATCGTAGCAAACATATCGATGTTGACTATCACTTTGTTCGAGAAATGGTTGCCAAGGGAGGTCTTATTGTTCGACATGTTCCTACACAGTCTCAGGTTGCAGACATCTTTACTAAAGGCCTATTTACTGACTTGTTTACTAAACATCGTACTAATCTATCCGTTGTTTCACCCCGTAAAGATTGAGGGGGTGTATTGGATAATATTATATGTAAAGGGATAATATTATATTGTAAAGGGTAGAAGGGTACTTTCATAGTCATAGGTCTGTATTATAAACACTATATATATTGAATGACAGGTTAACCTACAACAGGTTAACACACAATTCTTCCCACACTTGTACAATCCAGAATATGAAAGAGCATCCAACTCAAAAGTTAAGTTTATGAACTTAAATAAACCAACATTTATACATGAGAAGATCCGCATAGAAATCATCGCGTCCTTTGAGTTCTGCTACTGGAACAGAACCATATTTTGAACCCAATTTTTGACAAACAGAAGAGCAATGGACATCTAGAAAGTGGGGAAAAATAATTATGCTTAAATGACTATTCAGTCAGAGCAGTTTAACAGCTTCATTTCTTTTCCTGTTTATAAAAGTCACATGAACACAATGCTGCTATATGAATATACCAAATTTGAGTGTCTCAGAGAGACAGTCAGAGACAGCTATCAATTCAAAGCAGTGTGTTCTCAGCATGTCAGCATATTACTTTGCTGTGATTTATGAATACATAAGGAAATCTAAAGTAGTTGTGCCAGTATATAAGGAAAGAGAGAAAAGATCTTCCTGAAGACAAACTTCAAACTACCAGAGCAATGAAAATCTGCAGTTTATTCAATTAGTAGTATTTTTTAAGTTCATTTAGTCCATCTTGATACTTGATACTACCCTCTAGATCTCTAATCTTCAATAGTCCACAGTCATATTCTCATCTCCACCATCACATTCACCACACCATGCCGTCAACTGCACTCCTATCATAACCATTTCAGGTGACTTAAATGATAAGGTGCTACAATTTTAAGTCACCTTAACAGTTTCAGCTGCTACCTAATCAGTTTCAGTCACCTTATCAGTTTCAGCTCCATTTCAGTCGGTGTTGCCAAACATAGCCTAACTTGAATAAAACTAACTTATGAACTAAAATGAAAAAACTACTTGGAGCTTTTTTTTTCCTCTTTTGCATTGATTTTTTTTCTTTTTGGCTTTCTAAATGTCTAATGTATAACAACTACAACGAACTAATTCTTTAGAACACTTTTATGAACAATTCAACTAGCTTAAGCAACCAACTTCAAAAAACTAAAATCGCACATTCAACCAATCACATTACGTGTCAAAATCATAAATTTAGAAAATTTTCTTTTAATACCCCAGGTATTAACATTTTCCATTGGTAGCACTTCTTATTTCGTTGTCCCAATTGTATCCCCAAGGTATTACTTTAGAAATAATCATATCTTCATAGCCTTACCGTTTAATTTCCGCTAAATATAAAGTTTTTTTTAGAAATGTTGTCATTTTTGTCTTGATTTAGGTGCATTGATCTACATGCAAAAGTGAAAAACCCGACAAGGTTTCACATGTCATTTTTACCCCTAAAGAGTCAACTTGGACGTCAAAATTTGCAAAACCGATCAAACGAGTTAGGCTCCATAGAGTTGATAAATTTTGATTTGGATACTTTCCAATAGATTTAATGATCAACATCCAATTTTACTCCATAATGAAATCTGTTTACTCCGACAAGCTCAAAATCTCTGACAATTGGGAGAAGATAGTACCTTCAATTTGGTACCCGTATATTTAGATGGGTCTGTCACTGCCTTATCTTCTACCCCAAATCTATATCTCTCTTCTCCATTATCTCTAATATATAAAAGATATAGCTATTAATAATATAAAAATAATTTTTTGATATAATATCCATAAAAAATACATAAAAATATTATAAAATTAATTTTTCCATAAAAATTATGTAAAAGCCGAAAAAGAAAATTATTCGTGATTTGGACTAAAAATCAAAATTTTAAAAAATGCGGACCAAAATTTTTTTTTCGGTCTGGACCAAAAATCAAACATTCAAAAAAATTGGACCAAAGTAGGATCCTAATACGTAGGTTCGCCCTTAGGCTCCAAAATCTCATAAACGGATCTGCCTAAGTTCCAACTGCTCCCATGCCATCAGATCGTCGGCGTAGATGATTCCAACAACAACCAAGGAATGAAACAACCTTAAATGGTGTTGATAAACAACACTTACTATATCTAAGTAACTTGTGTTGTCAGTAAAGTTTCTAGTCTATTTGTAAGTTAACAAGTGAAATTAATGAAATGAATTTTGCTTTGTATATTATATTGTGATGTTCAGTATGTGATGTTTTGCAGATTTCAGATTTGATTTCTATGTCCAAAATGGCGCCTAATAAGGAGTATAAAATGAAAGGAAAAGGTGGCAGAAAGTGGAAAAGGGGGAAAAGACTTTGACCCGAATGCTATATTGCAAGAAAACATTTTTTGGTTTAATATTAAGCGTGAAACTGATTTTAATAAAAAATTTGTAGAAATCACAACAAATATGAGGTACCACTGCCATGGCAGCAAATTTGATCTAATTAAGTGGGATGAGAAACTTATGTGTGTTCCACATGAAGATCGTGAAGTTTTTGGAAATGAGGATTTCATGATCCTAAATTTGGCAGTTGAGGGATTATATGAAATACAAGTTTTAGTATTCAAACTTATTTTGTATTGTTTAGCAGTTGGTGTGGGTGGAAATTGGTGGAGGGTTGAAGATTTTGAGGATCATACGGCAATGAATTTTTCAGGCGCTAAACGACTGACCTATGACAGTACTTACGATGACATTCCAACTGATTACAATTTTGACATACTATGTGATTGTGTCCAAAAGTTGTATGAGAGAAATTGGAGCGAAATGGCTGATACTGAGTCCCAATTTAAATCTTTGTGCGTTGTTTTGTGAAACGATGGGGAGTAGCATTATTTTGCATGATATTATCCTTACTTGGTCGACCCAACACGAAGCAGATTCAAATTGTCAAATAAACATATAATTTTGATTCGAAATTGGGATAAAATCTCTAAGACGTATATTTTGTATGGTTTGGGTTTTGTGTGGAATGTTTTGAAAATAAGAGAACTTGAGAGCGATGAGTTAAAGAATAAAGATGAAATTATTGATTGTATTGGAATTCTTCTGTTCCAAAGACTTCTACATTTTTTTCCCGATTTACAAAAATATTGTCTCAAAGATTTATCTCTAAAACTAAATCCAAAAATTGGTCACACTTTTCCACAAAGTAAAAATTTTAAATGGCAATGACTTTAATTACATACCAAAAGAGTGAACAAAGAGAGAATACAAGAGACAATGACTTTAATTACATACAAGAAGAGTGGACAGAGAGAGAATACAAGAAGAGTGGACAGAGAGGGAAGTGAGGTTGAAACAGAAAGAGGTGTTCAGAATCTAGAGAGCTCAAGTAGCTAAAAGAGTGAGGTTAAATTATAGGTTTGTTGATGACATAAAGAAAAGACATGGTATTTGAAGAAAAAGGTACCGTAGAAAGAGGTGTTCGGAATCCAGAGAGCTCAAGTAGCTAAAAGGGTGAGGTTAAATTATAGGTTTGTTGATGACATAAAGAAAAGACATGGTATCTCAAGTAGCTAAAAGAAAACGATACCGTACACAATTAGGAAGCTGGAGAGCCTGCATAAAATAATTTTTTGATATAATATCCATAAAAAATACATAAAAATATTATAAAATTAATTTTTCCATAAAAATTATGTAAAAGCCGAAAAAGAAAATTATTAATAATTTGGACTAAAAATCAAAATTTTAAAAAATGCGGACCTAAATTTTTTTTTCTGTCTGGACCAAAAATCAAACATTAAAAAAATTTGGACCAAAGTAGGATCCTAATACGTAGGTTCGCCCTTAAGCTCCAAGATCTCATAAACGGATTTGCCTAAGTTCCAACTGCTCCCATGCCATCAGATCGTCGGCGTACATGATTCCAACAACAACCAAGGAATGAAACAACCTTAAATGGTGTTGATAAACAACACTTACTATATCTAAGTAACTTGTGTTGTCAGTAAAGTTTCTAGTCTATTTGTAAGTTAACAAGTGAAATTAATGAAATGAATTTTGCTTTGTATATTACATTGTGATGTTCAGTATGTGATGTTTTGCAGATTTCAGATTTGATTTCTGTGTCCAAAATGGCGCCTAAGAAGGAGTATAAAATGAAAGGAAAAGGTGGCAGAAAGTGGAAAAGGGGGAAAAGACTTTGACCCGAATGCTATATTGCAAGAAAACATTTTTTGGTTTAATATTAAGCGTGAAACTGATTTTAATAAAAAATTTGTAGAAATCATAACAAATATGAGGTACCACTGTCATGGCAGCAAATTTGATCTAATTAAGTGGGATGAGAAACTTATGTGTGTTCCACATGAAGATCGTGAAGTTTTTGGAAATGAGGATTTCATGATCCTAAATTTGGCAGTTGAGGGATTATATGAAATACAAGTTTTAGTATTCAAACCTATTTTGTATTGTTTAGCAGTTGGTATGGGTGGAAATTGGTGGAGGGTTGAAGATTTTGAGGATCATACGGCAATGGATTTTTCAGGCGCTAAACGACTGACCTATGACAGTACTTACGATGACATTCCAACTGATTACAATTTTGACATATTATGTGATTGTGTCCAAAAGTTGTACGAGGGAAATTGGAGCGAAATGGCTGATACTGAGTCCCAATTTAAATCTTTGTGTGTTGTTTTATGAAACGATGAGGAGTAGCATTATTTTGCATGACATTACCTTACTTGGTCGACCCAACACGAAGCAAATTCAAATTGTCAAATAAACATATAATTTTGATTCGAAATTGGGATAAAATCTCTAAGACGTATATTTTGTATGGTTTGGGTTTTGTGTGGAATGTTTTGAAAATAAGAGAACTTGAGAGCGATGAGTTAAAGAATAAAGATGAAATTATTGATTGTATTGGAATTCTCCTGTTCCCAAAGATACATTTTTTCTCGATTTACAAAAATGTTGTCTCAAAGATTTATCTCTAAAACTAAATCCAAAAATTGGTCACACTTTTCTGCGAAGTAAAAATTTTAAATGGCAATGACTTTAATTACATACAAGAAGAGTGGACAGAGAGGGAATACAAGAAGAGTGGACAGAGAGGGAAGTGAGGTTGAAACAGAAAGAGGTGTTCAGAATCCAGAGGGCTCAAGTAGCTAAAAGAGGACAGAGAGGGAAGTGATGTTGAAACAGAAAGAGGTGTTCAGAATCTAGAGGGCTCAAGTTAGCTAAAAGAAAAAGATACGGTACAAAATTAGGAAGCTGGAGAGCCTGCATCCCACATAGTTAGTCCCATGAGCCATGGCCCGCAAGCCCAGACCAAACATGGTATCCAACCACAAAAGCATCTCTAGAACTAAAGGAAGGAGGGAGCGAATATAAAAACAAGAAGAGATTCCCTCCCACAAACAATGTGGGACAAACAACAAAATGAGCCAAGGCTTTTCCAAGCCTTAACTCCAACATCCCTCAAAGTGAATTGTGGAAGTATTTGTTAACTCAATCTAATTAGAAAATGGATACTGCACAAGAAAGTGCAAGATACACAAACTAGGCCAAACATGGACACTAGAACGTTATGGACCATTTTTCATGAGACCATTACACACAAGTCCTTGCGAAATCCATCTGCTGGCCCACACGTTGTTTTGCTGTCCCATGACTCGCACAAGCCCATTGTTAATCCGCGTTTTAAGTAAGCTCCACACAAGAAACATGCTAACCCATAATCCAATGCCCAGTGAGAGAAAATACACCCAGCAGCCTCTGAAGCCCTATTCCTTAGCCCACATGTATATATTTTACCTATGTTACTCAGACACGGATTAAGTGTCTACTCGGATACGGGTGTCTAAGTGTCCGACTCGACTATTTTGTAGAAAAAAGTCAAGTTTTTAGTTTAAAATGGAGTATCCAATAAAGTGTCGTGTCGGGCACGACACGATACAATATCCCGTTTTTGAGGTGAATGAAGGTGTCGGAGTGACACTATATTTTACCATACATGATCTTATGTTGTGTTCTTTTCACCCTATTGATCTGAAATTATACGAATTTATTGAAATTGATCTGAAAGTGATACCTCCATCTCATCCTACAATAAGTAAACCCCGCCCTTTAAACTAGTATGTAGGATGAGATGTTTTAATCCACCACACTCCATGGAAAGTATGCATTTTAAGTTTTGGTATTTTCCAAATAAAAAACAGACAAGAAAAACCAGTATGATAGTATCAGTGGTTTAATTTGATCTACTAATTGTCATTTGTAAACAAACGCTCACAACTGATTCATAATCGGATAACCCTGTTGTAGTTAAGTTTGGTGATGGCTTTGTGGTTACTTACGCGAATGTTATAGGAGGGGGGAAAGAATAATCGTTTTCTTTTTCTTTGTACCTTCATAGCTCTTACTAAGTTACTTACCACTTATTATTCCTTTTGTTTCATTTTAATACTTCCTCCGTTTTTTATGAGATGTTACACTTTTCAAATCAAGGACTCCTACGTAATTTTTGGAGAGGAGACAGATAGAGAGAATGAAAAACAAAAGGGTTTCATGTGAACATGTGATAGGAAAGAGATAGAGAGAATTTATTACCCAAAATAAAAGTGTAACATCTAATTTAAAACTTCCTAAAATAAAAAGTGTAACATCTAAAAAGAAACGGAGGAAGTATAAGGATTGCTAGTAGCTTTGTGAAGCTTGTGGCAGATTATAGTGAGTATGCGCGCAAGATCTTCTCCCCCTAGCTTCTCAATGACCGTATCCTCGATCGTCTAGTTTTTTTTTTTTTGGTAAGCAAAGCATCAATCATATCTTAAAAAAGTTCACTACAATCCTCAATAAGTTGAGTTCTACAATAACTAGGGGGGTGGGGATCGTCTATGCTAGTTGGTGTGCTCCTATTGAGGGCTATGTCAAGCTGAATTTTGACGCTCACATCAATAATGATAATGGCGAAGTGGGATTAGGGGTGGTCTGTAGAAATCATCTTGGACAAATTGTAGCGTTGGGTGTTACTCTCGAAGGGGACTCATTGTTGGTTATTAATGCTGTGAAGAATAGTACAATAGGTGCTACTCCTCTTTTTCGTATTTTTTCCGATGTTATTTGCTTAAGGTCCGTTCGTTATCATTTTTGTTTTCAGTTTTTAGTTTTTATAAAAACTAAAAACCAATAACAGGAAATCAAAAAAAGTGATTTTTACTTTTTAGTTGTCAGTTTTCAAAATAATCAGGTTTTCAATAAATTTGACTAACTTTTTATTCATTATAGGACATATATCATATGACTTTGAAAATAAAAAAACAAAAAAAAAACCAAAAAACTACAGCAATACCGAACGAGCCCTTAGCTAGTGGTTTTGTATCTTCTACCTTTTCTTTACTCAGGTAAAACGAGCGGGCAATGTTGTGGCCCATCTGTTAATTAGCTTGTTAGGTGTGCCCCTACGGGGATAAACTTGTATGGTTAGACTCTTTTCCCCAAAGCATTACTATTTTGGGAGTGCTTGATTTAATATAGCTTAATACTTGTTTCCTCTAAAAAAAAAAAATCAATACACTTTTCTTTTTGATATATTTATTTTTTAGGAATATTATCTTAGATAATCTTGACATATAGCGATTTTTCCCAAATAATTCTCACGTTGTCATCTCTATCGCATATAACCTTAAATTTGTAATTTTATCATTCAAGATGACGGAATTACAAATGGCATTAAGTTTGTTTAGTATTTGATGGATTTAGCATCATTTGAGAAGGTGTTGGATGATATTAAATGTAAAAAAGGTGGTTTGGCGCCCAATAAGTGGGGTGCTGCCAACAATAAAGCTCTGGAAAAATATATATCAAAACTAATGAGCATTCTTTTAAATACCCTCAACCACATTTGTAAATGACGCCAAACCCATCCAAAGTCAAACCACGTTTGTAATTCCATCGTGTTTAATGAGAAATTACAAATTTTAGGTTATCTGCGATAGGGTGGCATTGTGGGGTTATTTGGAAACATAATTATATGTTAGGGTTATCTGAGATAATATTCTTTCTTTTTAATCTACACATTATTGTTTTTTTCTATTTTTGATAACATATCTATCTATTTTTTCCTTTTTTTTTTTCATCCATATCATTTATTTTTTATATTTTAATCCACTTTACAGTTTATCTTTTTCATTTTCCAATTTCTTTCTTAATCTTTTCAATTTCTCTCTTATACTTTTATATCTTAGGAGTAAAGAGAGTACACTTTTAGATAGTGACCCACTTATACTTACACAACGTTGGTATGACATTACAGAGATAGTGATCCATTTATGCGCATGACATTGTCCACCGAAAGTGATGAAAGAAATTAATTGGGTGAATGTAAACTATTAGTATTTAAGTAAAATAAAATAGGGAACAAGAATAGGTGGGATTTAAGAATATAAAAAATTGTAATCTTGTGAATAGCAAAACAAACAAACAAAATAAAAAGGCTAGTGTTGCCCTCCAGGCCCTCCACTAAATATTAACCCGTGAGAAACACAGGTGGCCGCTAAATAGAAATAGCGCTAAAGTAGTGGCTCACGGGTGCAATATTCTCTGCATATGCTGTCTGACATAACTTCCCCCATACATACCTTGGGCCCCATGCTCATCCATTTTTTCCAAACCGTTATTAAAGGATGGGTCGGGTTCGAATTGACTCGTTTACTTAAACAGGTTGAGATCTTCAATACTCCACATGTTTAGTTAAATAGGTTGGGGTTTTCAATCCACTAACTCGTTTAATAGCAATTTCCAATTTTTACTTACGGCGACTTGAGTGATAATAAGAAGACAAATTCAATTAAGTACCTTAGATTTAAAGAATTTCGCACTACAAAGAGTACATACATAATAAGAAGACAAATTCAATTACAATACAATTTTTTTTATTGTTCATTTAATTTGAAACTTTGATTTTTTTTGAATGGACGAATAAATTAGTTAGCGAGTCAACCCAACCCAAACTGAGCATCTCTAAGTAAATAGTTTCACTAAGTTAGCTAAAACTATTGTTAGATGGTTAGGTTTGGGTTGAGAATTTTGCAACATATCTATTATCTGAAGCAAAACTATAGAGGAGGAGACACTTTTGTCTAGGCGACTTATATGCGCAACAGGCAGAAGCAATGGCTTGCCTCTATGTGATTATGGAATGGGCTTCTTTCAACAATCTTCAACGAATTTCACTGTTAACATATACCTCCTCTTATATCGCTTGTCTGGACCATTAAAAAAATTAATGATTTTTTCACCAAATACCCCTGATAAATTTTTTTATTCACCAGACACCCCAATTTTTTTTCAAATTCACCATATATCCTTGACTTTCTAAAAAATACATCCAAAATACCCTTAATGACTAACAGCGGCTAACTCTATTAGTCATTAACGTTAATTAACCCTAAAAACCCTAATTAACTCTAAGTCAACCCTAAAAAACTCTAAGTAAACCTAACTCTCTCTTTCCCTAACCCACCCCTAGCCCGACCAACCCCCAACCCCAACCCCACCAGCCCCCCTCACCCTCTCCGGCAACCCTCTAGCTTCCCCTCGATCCCCCGCACCTTCCCCTCCCCTTCCCCACCACCCCCCGCAACCCTAACTCTCTATCTCTCCACCACCCCTTCGAACTCCCCTCCACCGTCGGAAAACTACGAGCCCCCACCCCTTCGAACTTAGTCCGACCCGACGAAAAAGACTTCAAAATCGCAAGCCCCCACCCCTTCGAACTCAGTCAGGCCCGATAAAATTGCGAATCCGGAGCCCCCATCCCCGAACTCAGTTGAACCCCAAACTTAGTTGCTCGAACTCAGTCGCTCGATGTCTCGAATTTTCTTTGACAACAATGGCGGTGGGGCTGGGGTTAGCTTAGGGTTGCCCTGACGAGAGTGAGGCGCGGGGGAGGCGCGGGGGAGATCGGGGGGCTGCATGGGGGAGTGGGATGGTGAGGGTTGTGGAGAAGGGGTGTTGGTGGGGTTGGGGGTTGTGGGGAGGGGGCTGGGGGAGTTAAGGTTAGGTTAGGATTACTTAGGGTTTTTAGGGTTATTTAGGGTTTCTAGGATTACTAGGGTTTAGTTATGATTTTTAGAGTTAATTAGGATTTTTTAGTTAAATAACGCTAATGACTAACGGAGTTAACCGTCGTTAGTCATTAAGGACATCTGTATGTATTTTTTAGAAATTCATGGGTATATGGTGAATTCAGAAATATGTTTGGGGTATCTGGTGAATAAAAAAATTTGTTAGGGGTATTTGAAGAAAAAATCGAAAAATTAAAGAACAATCTACAGTAATCTTCACTTGGTGTATGGTTACTAAAGTTACAAGGCACCTGGTAGCAGATGCAAATTACACAGCGAAGCGATGCACATGAAGTCCATGACACTTTCGCTTGCTGATTTGCATTTGATGTTTTTTCTTAGTCTTGTTTTGTTTATATATACTAGAATTTTTTGCACGCAATGCGTGCTTGAATTTTTTCCGAAACAGAAACTCAATTTTCTTCGGCAGAAGAGTCAAAATTTGAACATTAGACCTACAAAGTATAATTGTTTTTAGTTGTAAAATTTGATTGGTTTAGTTTCTGTCACTTAAATCTCTCACCATTCTTTTTTTTTTTTTTTACTTTTCAAAGTTAAATTCTATGAACAAAATAGAAATTTTATTGAATTTATTTATGATTTCTAATATTATAATTTTTTAGTTGTTTTTTGAATTAAGTACAGTACTTCATAAATTGTAAAGAAAGTGGACACTTTGATTTAAAGTCAATTTTTTCATAGGTTGTAGTTTGTAAGTGAATTTTTAAGTTTTTATAAAGTTTCCTCATTTTAGTGATTTGCATAACATAAATTATGCAATTTTATTATTTTAGTTGACTTCTGAGTGATTGTTATAATTATATTTTTTGGTATTTTTGTTTGAAGCCCCCTTTGATTTGGAGTCCGAATCCTCTAGAGTTTTAGTGAAACTCTACAAGGTAGAGTTGTATCTGAGCCCTACATTTTAAAACCAAAGGTTCATATTGGTGGAAGGGAAAGATTTAGGGGTGGATTTTGATGAGATAAAATAGGGGGGGATTTTGAAAAGAGAATATATGAGCCTTTGATTTTTTATTCAATGGTTGATATTGCTCAAACTCTACCTAGTAGAGTTATTTTACAACTCTAGAGGATCCAAATACTTTGATTTGTAAGTGAAATTGTAATTTAGAATGGAAAGAGGGGTAAAATAGGCATTTCAAAAGAGGATACCATTGCCCCTCCTTCCCTTATATAATAGAGATATATATATAACTAGAGTTTCTTTTTTGTGTAAAGCATGTTGTTAACACTAATTAGAATCCCCCTTCCACCAATATGAACCTTTGGTTTTAAAATGTATGGCTCAGATACAACTCTACCTTGTAGAGTTTCACTAAAACTCTAGAGGATCCGGACTCAACACTAATTAGAATCCTCTAGAGTTTTAGTGAAACTCTACAAGGTAAAGTTGTATTTGAGCCATACATTTTAAAAACAAGGGCTCATATTGGTGGAAGGGAAAGATTTAGGAGTGGATTTTGATGAGATAAAATAGGAGAGATTTTGAAAAGAGAATATATGAGCTATTGATTTTTTATTCAATTATTGATATTTGTTCAAACTCTATCTTGTAGAGTTATTTTACAACTCTAGAGGATCCAAACACAATTAAGTGCATCACGACATGACTTTGCTTTGCAACATTGGACAGATTTCTCTATATGCTAAATTGCTAATGCTACTCATGTAGGTTAGCACAAAATGATTGGACATCCACTAAAATTTTGGGTAAATTTAGTAATTAGTTAACAATGATTTGGAAATGTCTTCTTAGACATGTATTACCACTAAAAATAATAGTTTCTAGAGCCTACATGCTAAAAGTATAAGTATACCAAATATAGACAGTAAACCTGTTGTATAACTTAGATTCCAATTTCACTCAATTAGCCAAATAATATTGCAGTTGCAGGTGATAGTTTGAGTCGTGGAAGCTACAAGTAGTGGGACTTGATTGTGCTCTTCTTTTTCATAGTGGCCTCTGTTTGTTTGCTACTTGATAGTTTATCTTATCCTCACTATTTCGGTAAATCCTTAATTTTTTTATCCATATGAGCCACGAAGGCGGTACAAAGTACAAAGAAGGGGAGGGAGAATTCGAATCTGTGACCTATCGTTCACAGCACCTCAATCTTAACCACTAGGCCAAGACATCCTTGGTTTCGGTAAATCCTTATGGTATTGTATTCAAGCCCATAATTCTGGTTCCTTTGCTTTATACAAACTCTATTTATTTTTTTCATTTTGCAATTCATTTTTCTAACTTCAAAGTTTGCAAAACTGATTTTCCGTTTAACAGGCAGCGGGGACGGATGGGTCCGTAGTCTCAACCAACTTTTGATTTTTTCTAAAAATTTAAGATTGAAAATAGACTTGTGCATGGGTCTGTTTACGGGCTCGATTCGCAGGCTTGAGCAATGGTGGGCTGGACTGTGCACAAGCCCTAGCCCGTGATCAGCGGGTCGTGTCGGGCTGTCGGCCCCTTGAAACTTCCAAATTTTGTCCACGGCTCGGCCCTAGGTCCAAGGGCTTGCGGAGCGGGCTCGTGTCTCTTGCTGGCTTGGCCCTTATTTTATGGTATTTTCTTTGGATTATGAGTAGTTTTATACTAAAAATATAAAGAGAAAGTGTGTTCGGCCCGCGGGCTATATAGGCTGGCTCGTGTTAGGTTGGGCCGGGCTTGAAATAAAATTTATTGACTATGACAAGCCCGCTGCCCACGTATCAGACAATGGGTCGGGCCACACTTGATCGTCCCGCCTGTCGGCCAGGCCCATGCCCACCTCTAGTTGAAAATGTAAAATTTTAAATAAAATAGGTTAATATTTATATTAAGCCCCTTTAAAAATACAACTATATTTTTGGTCCATTCTCAAATATTTTTCTAGTTGCACCCTTGCTCAATGTGACTAGACAAATTCAGGGGAAGATAATAAGCTTTGATTAGCAAAATTAGATTCTGTGATAACATGTTGTAATTAGCAAAAATCAGTTAAAAAAATAGTTACTAGACATTCATGATTCAAACATCCTCATATACTTACTACAAAGAAAGGAAGAAGCTTTGAAGTAATTTGAAGCTTATCTAAATATGATAGCATAAGCTACAAAACTAAACTAATACTTCTAAGGTTCATCAGAGATTAAGTAATCAATTAAAGTTGTGTGCACAACTTCGAAACCAACTGACAATTGTTGGAAGCTAAGAGTACTTTTGTGCACACAACTTTTGCAAGGCAATTTTTTTTTGTCTTAAATCAATTAATTGGATATTCTCTTCTGGCATATGTTAAGAGATGGCTAATTATTAATAACCACCTTACAAAGCCATACACAATTTTCATGATCTACTTGTTAAGATCCAATAATGGTTTATAATCATAAAGATTGGTTGATGAAGTGAGCATATCTAATGTTATATATATATATATATATATATATATTATATATATATATATATATATATATATATATATATATATATATATATATATATATATATATATATATATATATATATATATATATATATATATATGTTATCCTTTAAGGTGATTCCCTATAACTAGTTGCACCATTATGGAGGAGGCCAATTATCTTTTAATTATGATGGGTAAGCCAAATATAAGCAGAACATGTTATGACTTGAAAACTTATACGCTATTTAAGATATTACGTTTTGACATTGATAATAGGGATGCACATAATAAAAAGTTAAGCCGATTTTAAACTTGTTGAGCAAAAATTTTCAAACACGACTCAATTCATAATTTAACTCGAGCTTGAGTAGCTTAAGCATGAATTACAATTTATGGAGAAGAAAGTATATATTTCTAGCTTTTTGCTACTAATTAAGATAATAAAGGTACTTTTTAAATTTATGTTATTATTAATACTTCATAATTTATGATTTCATGTTGATGTAGGCATGTAGGAAATTAAGGATCTCTATTATATAAGGAAAGTGTAGGGGAGCACTAAAAATGGTAAACCCTTTTATACCCTTGAGTAATAAAATACAAATTCACCATTTTTTACCATTATACCCTTTATTAACAAAATATTTACATCATCTTTGATTTATTGATTTCAAAAAATAGAAGAAAAATATACAATAAACTTTATGAACAATTTTTTATATATATTATTACCCAATTAACCTTTTATTTGTTTTCACATGCATCGTGTGCATACAAGACCAGTAGACAATAGCAAATAAGGAAAGGAAAAAGGGGGATTCACATTACCTAAGATACAAGGAAAACAAAGAATTCTGCTACCATCCAAGAAAGATTAAGACATAACTTCTGTCATGACCAGTATGGAAACGATAATACCCCAATAAACTTCCGTGAGCATTTTTTATCTTATAGTATAACAATTCTACACCTTCTTCCTTTTTCTTTCTCTCTATTATATATATACACACACACACAAACACATTACACACTTCAAAATTCATCTTTCTAAACAAGCCAAAACCAAACAACATTTTCGTTAAAAATGCATATAAAAGAGAGTTCTTTAACAATCTTTGAGGTAACAAGAAACACAGTTAAACTACTTTATTAATTAATCTCTCTTTTATATTTCCAGTAAAACATTAATTTGCATTCATTCTAATTAATCTGCATTTTTGCCCAACACTTTTTGTTGTTGTTGTTGTGTTTTCAGGTACAAAAAATGGTTGGAATATTATTTGGTTTAATATTTCTAGTTGGTATGATGAATATAAGAGAAGTAGAAGGAAGAAAATCAAGAGTTATAGATAATTTTGAGTATTCTGCAATAAACTGTAGAAGTCACAGTGCATCTATAACTGATTTTGGAGGAGTTGGTGATGGTTCCACCTCTAACACCAAAGCTTTCATCACAGCCGTTGATCATCTACGCCAGTTTGAATCAGACGGTGGAGCATTACTCTTTGTTCCTGCTGGGAAATGGTTAACTGGTAGCTTCAATGTTACTAGTCACTTCACTCTTTATCTTCACAAAGATGCTGTTCTTTTAGCTTCTCAGGTTTGTTTTTTTCCATCCTTTCTCATTAATCTAATCTTTACTCCATCTGTTTCATAATATGGTGCTTGTTTCCTTTTTACACGGTTTTCAAAATGTACCTTTGACCTTTGATATCTCCAATTTTGTATTTGATAAAAAAATTGATATCATGAAAATATATACATTGAGACGAATCTAACAAGATTTTGCATGAGTATATTTTTTTTTTACATATTAATAAAAATAATATGGTCAAAGATTTTAAAATTTGACCTTAAGAAAGAGAAACAAACACTATATTATGAGACGAGATGGATGGAGTGTAGTTTTTGCATTGTAATTCATAAAATCATTAATGAATAGATTCTCCCATGTCTAAAATTATTTCACATTGATAATATAATTATAATGTAACTTGAACAAAAACTAAGACAATTAGATCTAAAATGAGGTAGTTATTAACCAACTTTACTTACCCTTCACATCTATCCACCTCTCAATCAAAAAGGCTATGTTCTTTTGGACGGAATTAATGGAAATTCAGTTCAGTTAGAGTTCAGACAAATTTAGTTCAGTTAGTTTTCTTACAGTTTTAATTTAGTTTAGTTCAGACAATTCAAGTTCAGTTCGGTTCAATTTAGGTAAATTAAGTTAAGTTCAGTTTAATCCAAAAGAATATCGCCTAATTCAATATTAGTGAGGCGTATGTTGGACCGCATTACGTGTGTAAATGTTTGCTTTGGCTATTTTCTTTTATAGAATTTACCTATCATTTTTGTTCAAAATGAAGTGTTGAAGTGTCCTGCTTTATATCAATGTCAGTAACGAGACACAGGATCTTGAGGTGAAATGAGGATTACAGATAACTGTAACATAGACCAAGGCTATATTTGGAATAAAAATTAAATAAAATGGACGAAAGAAGCATAATCAGATTTCTTGGAAATATTCTAGTGAAGATATTACAATGGTATGAAAATTCTGGAAAACTAGAGATGATATATTGCTTAATGCACATTAGTTGATCCATATTAGTTCTGATGAAGACATCATCCCCTGATTATATGATGCCTGCTTTCTCTGATAACCTCATGATTTTAATTATTTCCTCCCTTTTTTAGCTCAATTTAGATATTTACTTGATCTTGAAATCCTACCACTCAAACTAATCATGCTAAATTAAGATACAATCAACATTAACAGCAATATTGTGATAATGGTAATATGTACTACTAGTATGCTTGGAAAAAAAGTCCTTACTCATATCGTAACAGGACATGAACGAGTGGCCATTGATTGATCCCTTGCCATCGTATGGTCGAGGAAGGGATGCACCTGGTGGACGATATGCCAGCCTAATCTTTGGTACTAACGTCACAGATGTTATAATCACAGGTACTACTCATAACTAACATGTATGGTAATTTGTTATTCATGGAATAAAAAAGTAGATTGGCATGTTTATCCTTACTCGCTCTACCATGGTTCACTGAACAAAGGGTAATAATTTCAATATACGTCATGCTGCGTGGAGAGCAGTTCATGAAGTTAATCAAAACGTTAATATGGGTGAATATGGTACTTGTACCAGGGGAAAATGGCACAATTGATGGTCAAGGTGAAATGTGGTGGCAAAAATTTCACCATAAACAGCTTAAGCACACAAGGCCTTACTTAATAGAGCTCATGTACTCTGATAGTATTCAAATTTCCCACCTCACGCTCATCAATTCTCCTTCATGGAATGTTCATCCTACTTATAGCAGGTTCGATTCTTCAATTACCAGATCTTATTTACAGTCATTTTTCCTGAGTACTGGCTTAATATAATTTCGATGATTTATAATACATTATTGAATCTGATGAAATGGTTATGTAATGACAGCAATATACTAATTCAAGGCATCACAATCAGTGCTCCAGTCAACTCTCCTAACACTGATGGGATTAATCCAGGTATATTAAGTTTCCTTTTCACCAATATTTGAGATTGTGTTATTGTTTTGCTTCCACAAATGGTTGCATACTTCTGCACTTCAGAGGTGCAAAGAAGAAACCAATTCAGGCTTAAATCAATGTCCAGGCCAACTGAGCCACACTTGGCCAGAACTGATCCCCCTAGCAGGTGGGCTGTGAGCTTAATCCCGATCCATCAGTCTGGTTCAAACTGTGTAGTTTAAAATTTTTTGTAAGAAATGTTGAAAAAATCTAATCAGCTTGAAGCGGTAAACCTCTTAAGCCATTTGATATGTGGGCGGGTTTTGGTAGTCCAAACCGCACTCAGGCCTGAACCATGAACCAGCTCGGCCCTAGTGGCAAATTGGCAATCACTAGTACCTAAGTAGGATACTAGGATCCCCTTTTATATTAAGGGTCCAACTAAACACCAAATGGTTTGGTGCAGAATAAGGGGGTGAGAACATAGCACCCCTATTACCAGGTCGGTTGGAGAACAAGGGGGTGACAACATAACACCCTTACTACAATGTTGTAAAGACATGTTTGTTGCACCCCATTGTTCTGTACGAAATCGTTCTGTGTTTATTGTTATTCCTTTATTAAATGGTACTACATGTAGTAGTTTGGATAGTTTCATGGTGTCTTAAATGCCTGTTGTGGTACCTTAGATGGTTGTGATTCATGTGATGGTTGGGAGTTGGGACTTGCAAGCTTCCATACGACCAAACATTGAAACTCTATCCACAACAGAATGTATAGATCCATACTTTTATGCAGACTAATTACATGTGTTTTGCCCTTTTTATGCAGACTCCTGCACAAACACCAGAATTGAAGACTGCTACATTGTCTCTGGGGATGATTGTGTCGCAGTCAAGAGCGGGTGGGACGAGTATGGAATCTCCTACGGCATGCCCACGCAGCAGCTAGTGATCCGTCGTTTGACATGCATTTCTCCAACAAGCGCTGTGATCGCTTTAGGCAGTGAGATGTCCGGTGGAATACAGGATGTCAGAGCAGAGGACATATTAGCCATAAATTCAGAATCAGGTGTGAGAATCAAGACAGGAGTAGGACGAGGAGGTTTTGTGAAGGACATATATGTGAAAGGTTTTACAATGCATACCATGAAATGGGCATTTTGGATGACAGGAAATTATGGTTCACACCCCGATGATAAATATGATCCTAAAGCAATTCCTACCATACAAAACATCAATTACAGAGATATGGTAGCTGATGATGTGAAAATGGCAGCTAGATTAGAAGGAATTTCAGGAGATCCTTTCACAGAAATTTGTATATCAAATGTGACCATTTCATTGGCTGCTAAACCTAAGAAAGTTCAGTGGGCTTGCACTGATGTTGCCGGGATTTCAAGCGATGTCACACCGAAGCCTTGTGACTCGTTGGCCGATCAAGGACCAGATCATAAAATACAATGTCAGTTTCCTGAAGATCGCTTGCCAATCGATGATGTCGAACTCCAAACATGTTCTTACAAGAGAAGATATCTTTGATCATGTTCTTGTTTCTCAAGTTTAAATAGTTGTTTTCTACCATAGGAAATGAAGGATTGTACAAGATTTATGAATATCATATGAAAATTTGGAAAGCTAATTGAAAAGCTACAAAAGTTACTATGAATTTGTCCAAAACATGTAGTATACTAAAAACGAATTTTTTTTTTTGATCCATATGAGCCACGAAGTACAAAGAAGGGGAGGAGGGATGAACCTGTGACCTATCGTTCACAACACCTCAATCTTAACCACTAGGCCAAGACATCCTTGGTTACTAAAAACGAAAATATGAAGGATCAACTATCAAGTCAAACTAATGTCAAAAGAAGACGAAAAAGTAACTTCCTCTATATAAAGATCCACAAATACATATTTAGTGATGGTCCAAGGCAGAATTTTTTTAATATATTAAGGAATTAAGGATGAAAAAAAGCACACATTTCGTGAATTATTTTTTAAAATCATGTCATATCCTTATTACAAGAAGTTTTGGCAACACAACAACTGCGGAAAAAAAGGTATTTGTTATCCTTACAATATCTGAAATATTGCACACATAATACTGAATCTGATAATTATCCAGGATGAGAAATTGTGACAATGCAAGTAGAAATGTATTTAACTTGAGTAAATATACAGAGTGATCAAGAGGTTCCTCACAAGTTATACAATATAAATAAACTAAGATTTACTCATTTAAGTTTTTCAAGAGGTTATATAATCATATCCATACTCTAAAATTCTAGCTATAAAGCACTCCCAATTTTTCCTTATTTTCCTATCTCATTTAACTCTTTTACAAAGGACCAAAGTTAAATACACCATAATCCAGACATTCTGGAATGAAAGAACTGGGTGGCTGAATGTTGACAAACAGCTTCATTTTCCTTAAAAAGACGCTATCTCCTCCAGGAATAAGCAAGGAGTAAAATCTGCAGGAGACTAACTTTTTGTAGCAGAAGCAAAGCAATTTGTCCTTTGATTTTTTTTACCTTAATGAGCTGGATCAGGGTTAAACTTCACTGATTCCTTCCAGATGAGCTCTTTCACATTCTCTTCTGTTAAAGATGTTTGCTCGAAATCAACACGGAAAGGTGCGGAGCAGATAGGCTCGTCATTGATGTCATGAAGGGAGGATAAGTAAGGGTGACAAAGTGCCTCGTCCACTGTGATTACACAGGTTTATTATCAAACAAGATTAATCAAAAGAGTAACCAATTAATTAAGAAAGAATATGTGTTAATAACAGGACATTCTAAATGATTGCAAACAATACCAGTAATGCGTTTGTTGGGATCAAATACGAGCATCTTCTCCAGAAGATCAGTGGCTGCTGGAGACATATTAGGAAACCTTGCTGAGAATTGCTGCTTTGGATACTGTGGGAGCTGTTTCACGTACCTCCTCGCGTGGTTACTTCTCAGAAACCCCAAGCTTGAATCATCTGGTGAACCTATCAACTTTTGGATGACATAATATTTTTCAGTTTGATTACGGAGAAAATGATAAGATAAATGGTACAGTAAACAGCTTTTGTATGACAAAAAATCAACAAAGCAAGAACAAAGTTGCATATCCACTGATCCACTTAGATCCAAGAAACTGAAAATAATTTTCCTATGATCGTTTCTAGGCCATGCACGAAATATAAGGCGTTAATTTCTCATCATCTGCAAGTTGGGGTATGTGTTGGGTTTCATTTGGGTAAAACTCTTAGTTTTTAGCCTAGTTGGCTGAGTCCCTGTGGTTTGGGAGTAAGTTATCTTCCCTACCTTACAAGGGTTGTGCCATCTCTGACGAGTTAATTTTGAGATAATGATTAAAAACCAATCCACGCCATGTATATTAGAAGTGGACAATTATAATTGACAGAAATTACCAGCTGAAGAGAGCACAAATGTCAAGACAACTTCAGAGGATGCCTTCCTCGAGTTAAACCAAGTACTTCAAAATCTTGAGCTCAACTTCCGAGGAATAGAACCTTAACTAGTTGCTACAAGATAGAGAGGGAGGACAGAACATTTACCTCAGTAATAAGCCTCAGCTGGTGAACATAATCTTTGCCAGGGAACAAAGGTTCTCTAGTCATAATTTCACCAAATATACAACCAACAGACCAGACATCAATTGCAGCCGTGTATTCAGAACAGTTAAGGAGCAACTCAGGGGCTCGATACCAGCGAGTTACCACATACTCGGTCATAAAATCTGTCTCAGTGGTGGTCCGAGCTAGCCCGAAGTCTCCGATCTTGAGGTCACAGTTTGCATTTAGAAGTAAGTTGCTGGGTTTTAGATCGCGGTGCAAGACCTTTGCAGAGTGTACATATTTCAATCCACGCAGGAGCTGGTATAAAAAGTACTGCATATAACCAAATATGTTAAGCTTCTGATTTTCAACAACTATTCAATGACAGTAGAAAGTTTAGCTTTTACATAAGCCAATTAATGAACCGCAATAAGGGTGGCTTGGGGAGAAACTTATGCTCTTAAGTTGTATGAGTCGGGATAAACCTGGCAATGGTCATCAGTCAATGATTGGTTAGAGCGAATTATCTGATGAAGATCAGTGTCCATCAGTTCATAGACAATGTACACATCATTAAATGCTTCCTTCTTCGGTGGTCGAATGATATCCTTAATGGCAATAATCTGCATCAAACCAACAAAATTAGTTTCTGATTAGATTTAATAATTGCTCACACTAAGGTAGTGTTCTGTTCAGCTTATTTTTGGCATATTTCAGAAACAAGTAGTTCTGATTAGTTCGATTAAGTTCCAATAAGTTAAAAACTGTTTAGATAAGTCAAGATTAGTTAAAAAGAACACAGGCTAAAAGTTACTAAGACTCTATGGTCACAAATTAGGATGAAGGTATCAATAAAAGAAGGTATTCAACACCAACTTTATGTATATGGCAACAAAAGGAGATTGCATAATATTTAGAAAATTGGAAATTTTTTCGACTAAATTCATAACAAATATAAACTGAAAACAAGCTCACGTTTTCATGATCCATATGACGAAGTAGTTTGATCTCTCTCAGTGTTCTTTTTGCATCTACAATATTGTCAAATGCATTACCAATTTTCTTGATAGCAACCTCCAAGTGTGTATCTGAGTTCACAGCAGCACTGGAAAGAAAGAATTGTGTTAAATTTCTGACATTCGTAATCCCAATCAACAAATATCATTTCCCAACATCAAATAGGCCAAACAAACACCAAGACTTCCCTGTATTAGATGAAGTAATTAACCTTCTTCAAAACTAGGCTTACTCAAGAAATCAGAAGAAATCTAGTCTTAGAGCTTACTCGAATTCGATACTTGCAAGTATCTGTAACAAGCAAACAAATTTAAGCTACTTTTTATCCTTATTCATGTGTGTTTCAGAATAATTAGCAGGCCACTATTAGCAGTTGAGAACCATTTCAAATTCAGCCAACAGCTTGTTTATATGGCTTGTCTGACCAGGTATTATTAGTTGTATCTATATGTCATTTATTAAGATGTTTGATAAAATTAGTTGTTCGTTGTTAGCTGTTTGAGTGCACATACCAACATTTCATCTAAACAAAGCCAATGACAAGTATATTATTTGGCTGTTTGATCACATGAAAATACCAAGTTGAGGATGAGTCCATTACTGAAGATGTGTTCTACACAACTAAATTTGACTTAAGCCCTGTTCTTTTTTCACATTAGAACAATAATATATACCATGTTGAATTATGCCTTGAATTATTTATCTGGCGCTAGGATCAACCTAGCACAAGGGTCCATTACTATATCGGGTCTGTTTTAGTTTCGGGTTTAGGCCTATCTGTTTAGGTTAATTAGTAGGGTACTTAGGTACTATATAAACTCTATTATTAACCTGTGCCTCCGAAATATTCTGTAATTTGTACTCTCTCCTAAATCTAATAAAATTGTTTCTCCTCTGCATGTGGACATAGCTAACACATTGTTAGTGAACCACATTAATTCTTGTGTCGATTGTTCATTGTTATCTATTTCGTTAATTGCATCTGTCACAACATATCATGTAATCACTCTAAATCTCTTAAAACCAATTTTAATCAGTAAAAATCAAAACTTTTAATGTGAAAAAAATTAGATTCAGTAAGTGAAAAAAATTCAGTTTATCAATAAGTTTCACCAAAAGTCAATTTTGATAGGTGAAAATAATAATTTCAATTCAGTATAAACAGGTGAAGAGAACAACGCCTTATCTTAACTTGTTTTCAAAATAAGGAAGTTGAGCATGTTACACTCTGAGAGTCAAATTCTTCAAAGATAACAGCATCTTAGACATTTAGTAATTAGTACTGACGATTGAAGCAACATCAACAACTTTGCTTTCTGCAAAGAAAGCTTAATAACTCAATATAGATAACACTCATCATGATTTTTGAAACCAACCAAACATATGAATCTCCTATATGCAGCTTTATCCCTACAATAACAATTGTATTAGAAAAGTTGTTTCCTTTACACTAATACACTTCACTACCATATTAAGTGAAGAACATTTTATTAAGACTTCTTTAGTTCATCATGATCAAAGCTGAATCTTGCTACATGGAGTATTTTCTTGAAAATGACTTCTTAGAAGAAGAACACATACACAGAACACACCTATGAAAACTCAACTCAAATGTTAGAATCATAATTCATATTCCAACAGTAACATACTAGTATGCTACTACTACTCCTATTTTTCTAGTTGCAACATTTGATTTTTTGGTGAGTGTACTGAAATAATCAAATGTTAGACTGAAAAGATAGAAGTAGTATTTAATTAACACCCGTCAAGACCGTTTCATAAAATTAGGGGCTCTGTGCTAAAATAAATTATAAAGATTAATTTTTTTGGTGAATAGAAAGACGAAAGAATTGTAAATGGGGCTTTTTTTGGAGAATAGGAGAAGAAGAAAAACACCAAATAGAAATTAATCTCTTTATATTAGATTTAGATTTTTTTTTTAGGCAGACAACTAATAAAATTGGACCCCTTATATGTTCGAGCCTGTGCAGTTGCTCATCCTGCATATGGCCTTAGCCGCCTCTGACACCCGTCATGGAGAATAAGTTTATGAGACCACTAAAAAACCACACAAACCTACCAAAATCCAATCATATTTCAATTTACTACCCAGTTAAATTAATACCATAAAATTTGCTAAATAGTACATTAAACCCCAAAAAAACCCACCAAAACCCAGAAAATATATAGGAGTAGAAATACCCATATAACAAATATTGCACTACAACAAAAAAAAAAGTGTCAGGCTCACTTCAAAATAACGAGTCGTGTCACTTTTTTCCACCTCGCCTCTATAGGCAAATGCGAAAATTACGAAATGGAACGAGGAAAAGAGAGGAGTACCAAACAAGGCCAGAAGCACCACGACCAATAGGACGAATAGGAGGAACATATTTAGAAGAAACTTCAAATAAACTGCCGTGCACATTGTATTGTACATATCGACCTCCATGTGTCATAACTCCTTTTATTTTCCCTTCTTGGTTTGCTTCTCCATGTAACGCTTCAAAACAATCCATTTTTTTTGTTTCTTTTCTCTCCCCTCCTTCTCTCTACTTGTGTAGTTGTGTGTGTTTTTTCACTTCTGAGGTAGATACTAATAGATTATAGAAATATAGATAGACTACGATATGATTTTTAGTAAGTAGTAGTGAGAGAAATGTGAGTTTCCAACCAAAAATCAGCACAAAAAGGAAGACAACACCACACCCACACCCCGGGTTTTTCAATTTTTTGACACAAAGAATAAAGAACTTGAACTACTAATAAGTTTTCCTTTTTTCAAAATTCCGTGAAGTGAAAATGGACTTCTTTCTTATTCTTTGGGTTTTTGTTCCACGTGTCACCTTTTCTACGATGTTGACATTTATTTAGGAAGTGATAAATTGTTGTTAAATGGTAAACAATGTTGGAGTATTCAAAACTCAAAAGACTCTAATATGGGTAATGTTGGTATTTCATACAGGTTCATCCCTAACAATTTAGAAGCTCTGGGGCAAATTAACAAAAATGAGCCCTTTTCAAATGTCAATTACATTTTTGATGTATTAATGGTCAAAGTTAACCTAACCGCCCCCTACTCTCTCTTTTCTTTCTAAAACTCTAGCCTCCTCTACCCTTTTGTCAACAGTTTAGGAGATGCCATAGATGATTTCATCCATGGTGAGCGCCATTTCCCCTTTTATCTTCAGTGTTTAGTTTCTTTTCTTGTTTTGTTGAATAAATTAGTATCTCTTTATGAGATTTCTTCAAACTCAGTTATGGGGTTTTTTGTCTCTGTTGTGGAGACTTCTTCTCCCCTACGGGAGTTGTGAGTAGGTCTTTTTTATTTTTAGATATGAGAAATTGTTTTCATTGGTTGAAGTTCGAAATTCAACATGAAGATATTGAAATCTCGGATGCGGTTAACATGACTCGATCAAGAATGATCTTCGAAAACTACGTCAAGCTTCCTCATCAATAGCTGCTTGATTCAGCAAATACAAAGAGGATGCATTGTAATGCTCGACCTGGTTTATTGTAGTTTCTTGGAAGATAAATTTGATTTAACATTTTTATATTGCATCTTATTTTTCTTTAGTAGATGTCGTTTTAGCCTTCAATCAATTATGAAATTTCTCTTTCAAAAAAAATATTAATGATCAAAGTTCGGTGAATATAGGTTTCATAGCTTACATTTTTTTATAAGGTACCCACTGGATTAATAGTTAATTGGTTATACTTTGACCTAGGAAGGTTAGCGGATAAGTTCGATAACGAAGTTCGACAAAAGAGCCTGAAAAGATTTCTACTAATCGGGATTACGGAGTCCGATTGCTTATTATGATACCTTTTTGGAAGCGGAACGGGCCAACGAGTCAAACTCACCGCTATGCCATGACCTATAGGTTTTTTAAGCCATCCGAGTTCGTTTAAGGACCAAAATCAGCATTTTAATTATTTTCGGATTTTATTATTTCCTTAATTTCATATTAGGATTTTGTGTTAAGTATTTAAACATTATTAGGTCATTATTTGGAGGCAGTTTTTGACTTTTAATAATATCACAGAGTTCCTACTCTTTTCTGGTGGATTCCGGAGTTTTTTTTTTTTTTTACAGATTTATCGCTTGTAAATCTGTTGTTCTTGATCGAGATTAGCGCTTGCTTTTCTCCATATTTTCCGACTGCGTCATACTTTCATGATATGACAACCTAAATTAAGTCATATATTGCTTCTTAAATTTATCACGTCATCCACTACATTGAGTTGTCAATTGGAGTTTGGGTTTTGTATGTATTACGAAATTGCATAAGCCCTTTGACCTTTTTGATTACATCTTTAATATATTTTTGGGCAATTAGTGCCAATCGAGAAAAATCACCATTCAAAATATTACAAAAAGTCTTGTAGGAGATTGTATCAATTTAAGACATGATGATGAGATTAGTATATGTTTAAGCCTAACATATATCAATTTAAGGCCCTGTTTTTTTTGGGACAATTTTAATTTTATTTCATTTCAGTTTAATTCAGTTCAATTCATTTTAGTTTAGTCCAATTCTGTCCAAAAAATAGGGTCGAAGCCCATACATATATTAGTTTAACCCAATCTATCTGTTTAACTTATAGCTTCTATCAATTAATGCCGGATTATATAAGTTTAAGCCTCTGTCATGATAATTTATGCTTGTAAAGTATAAACTGATAATTTATGTCTACCTATAAACTGATAACATGATCTCGTCTTAGTCATTCTAAACAACTTAGGCGCGTCTCACATCATATGAATATTATGATGAAAGTTTAGAACTTTTAGTTACGCCAATTTGGTAAATTGGTGAAAAAGTAAACTTTTCTCATTTTGATAAATATAAACTTCGGCGTCCAATTGATATACATAATTACAACCTACTGCACTTCTAAATATATATTTTTACCAAATGAATGCACGTGCTAAATATTCCATTTAGAAAGGACTTTTATGTCACGTTGGTTCTGGTATCATATCAAAGGACCCAACTCAATCAAAAAGTTAAGCTGATGGCTGGAATCCCAATAATAATTTTATACTCTATCACTATTAAATATGTTTAACCCGTTTTACTTGCAGTATATCTTCAATTGAATGGTAAAATAACAACATTAAATCTTTGTTAGGAATTCCATTCACTTGTGGTCTTTTGAAGATTTAAAATAGTATGGAATATATATGAAGTACAATAATAATTGACCAACTTCCGTTTTTCTTCCGTTTCAACATTTCTCAAATATGCTTAGACTTTTGACTCATATTATCTATAACTTTGATTTCGCCACCTTGTGATGCATTTCTAACGACCTTTTTTTGGTTTATCATATCATACTTTTTTCGGCAAAAGAAAAAGAAAAGTAAAAAAGTATTGGTGGATAATGTTTCTACACTTGCATGATCAATATTGATTAACACCATACTGCTAATTAATTAAAGGCTTTCTAGAGGATTTGGTAGTTGTGAGAGCTCACGAGACATGAGCTTTTCTACTCACAAGTATGACATTGTTGTAAGGCTCTTTCCCCGTCCAAATGTCACTTTTTTCAGGCCATGCAAATTAATTAAAAGGCCAAATATTTCCAACCAAATTCAATTTTTTTATATATTGTAGTGCATTTTTTTTTATTAGGAAATTAAGTTAGCCCTAAGGTATGCATAGCATGCTAAGGAAATACCCCAACATTTGTTGGGAGTAAAGATCGAACCCCTGACAACGGGGGCCAAGGGGGAGTGCTTTACCCATTTGAGCTACCTCTTATCCTTAATATATACTTCCTCCGTTTCTTTTTACTTGCAACGGTTTGACTTTTACACTATTCACCAACTCTACTTAGTTTACATTTGGTGATTTATAGTTAAGGAAAAACATATTCATGTGGGATCTTATTAGATTCGTCTGAATGTATATTTTCCGAATATATACTTTTTATAATTTTTATTCATCGGTAATTAAACTTATTAATGGTTGAAAATATGCATTGGCAAGCGTGAAAGTCAAACTGTTGCAAGTAAAAAGAAACAGAGGAAGTATCGTAGTGCATGCATGCTCTCTCTTGATTTGTTGATTAAGTTGTGATCATCTGATAGGTAGAGATCAAGCCGATCCATATTCTCCTAATTTTAATTTCCTAAGATTATTACCTTAAATATGTTTAGATTGAATGAGATAGGTGAAAAAAGGGTCTTGTTATTGTTTTTCTACTTTGATTTGTAATATTGGTTTTCTTGGACACTGTTTGTAAGGGTAAACAGATTTAGGTTAAGGCCCACCTTGATAAATCATTATCTTATCGTTGAGAATAACGTAGTTATCCTAGTTGATAGAGTATCATACATGATATTATTATGACAACTAGTTATTAGACTCAGACTATGTCCTGGTTAAGAAAAAAATTTCATTTATTATAATACTTTATGATAATAACACTAAATACAACTTAGCCTAGTGGTTAAAACTTTATTATATGTACTTGAGATTTCGGGATCAAACCCTATACTATTGCAATTTCTTAATATTTTATTGTACATGGATTACATGAACAAAACTTCCTAGAGAGAAGTTAGTAAGATATTATACAACCAGGAGTCTAGTTGGATATATTTTAGAAAACCTTACTAAATACTAACTCCTAAAATATATCCAATTAGACTCTTATAGTGGTATAATATCTTATTAACTTTAATCATATCTCCTACTACTAGACTTATATTATCATATAGTAATACTATACATGATATTTTATCAATTAGGATAACTACGTTATCCTCAATACTTATGCAGATGGGAATATGATGTGTATCATACTTTTGATGATGAAGAAGTTTGTCACTGCATTTTTTCCCTATGTTACATTTAGATGTTCATTAAGGGAATGTTGTTTAAGCTACAAGGTCAAAAGTATAACCATGAATTTGTACTAATTTATAGGGGGGGAAATGCATCCAAATTGAAGACCCTGGTTAATTAATCTTAAAATTGGTTACTAACCCCTCAAATTTAAATCCCTAATGATGAAATTGACGTGTGAAAGCCAGAAATAGAAGCCCATATCTTCTTCAATTTCTTGCTTGAAATTTATAGGGAGTTTCTTAGATTTTATGAGAAGAGGGCCGAGTGTATTAATAGGCAATTGTTTTAATAATATATAGTAAAATTTTATAGTTGTTTCTAAAACCTTTCAGAAAAAAGTGGTTGTTTCTAACAAGCTTCATATTATGTTACATATAAATAATTAATATGTTTTACATCTTGTTTCTTTATGAAACTAAAGATAACATGTGATCTTAACTCTTAATTAAGTTTAAACTTACTTTATCTGTTTATTATAAAAACCATATCTCTAATTAACAATAATTTAAATGCATAACTAGATTAAATTTTGACTTCTTCCAACCATCTCTATTACCATTTCTCCATGTTAATAAACTTACACAACATATAAAATCATCATTACAAGTTGACCATTTCTCGTCAATAGTAATAAATCCCAATGTTAAAACATCGTTCCAGCTATTCATTTACTCCATCTGCTTTTAAATAGATGCTCTATTTCAGATTTTGCTTTATTCACAACTCTACTTTGACCATATTTTTCGGCACATGTATAAGTCCCATTGTTAACATACCTATTCCGAATATTAATTTTTTATAATTTTTAAGTAATAGCTAATTAGAGATTATTAATTGTGAAAAATATGCATTGACAAGTATATAATTCAAAACGGACGGAGTATTATTTTGCATCGATCATCTAAAATATCTGGTATATAACTGTGAGCATAAAATCAACCATGCATGGCCGTGCACCACCCTACCTATAATACATCACCAACTTATACTCCTATGAATGCATGTCCCAGATGTACGGTAGTCCAACTTTCAATTGCATGTGTTTGCTATATATTGAATGTATGGCATGGGTTGCCTGTGCTTTCTTGTTTTGTGCCTTTTAAATTGTCTTTAATGTGATTCTTGTAGAGTACTTGTGTATGTCCTTTCACTTTACACACCCACTCATCATCTATTGAATCAATTATTCGTGTATGAAATGAACCATGAGCCAGAAATTTAACACTTCAAATGTCTTCAATTAGAATATCCGATTCTAGGATTTCAAGATCCAACAATCAAATTCATTATTCTTTACACTAGTCGTCTTTGACTCAAGCCATGCTCAAAATTATGTTTAACCGTAACTTTTGTTTATACTACACTGATATAGTATCAATTAAGATAATATGTATTTCAATGTTGTGCATATATGTACAACCTTATATCATATCTACACTGATATAGTATCAATTATATATTCAAAGATACGGTAACATATGCCCTTTCTAACGAGCTTGAATAGGCGTCTCATTGCGAGAGGTCAAAATGGCCTCTCACAAGTCACAGGGGCATTTTTGACATTTTGTGCAAAAAGACAGAAAATAGACGCTGAACTTTGGTACCAACTTATACCAAAGTTCAGTAAAGTTGGTACCAATATCAAAATATTATTTTGGTACCTAGTGTAAGTGAACTTTGGTATAACTTTGAGTTTTGGTACCACTTATACTTACTTTGGTATCAACTTTGAACTTTGGTACGACTAATACATCATTTGGTATAGTAACTCTTATTTTGATACATCTAAATTACTTTGGTACCTCCTATGAGACGCTAAGAGTTTCTCCATTCTGACACTTAACTTATGACCAAAAAAAATCAACAAGTTTGCCGGAACATTTCTAGTATGGTGTTGTCAAGTGTACAATATAGATTTTATTTCAGTATAATGAAATAGATAGATGTTGTTTCTCAATTAGATTCATCTAAACATATATCCATTTAAAGAGTCTATGATTTCTATGGCTAAAATGCTAAATGGATTCAAATAATTTATCGATTCACAATTTGAAAATGATCAGATAAGTTCAGTTTCAACTTTAGTAATGTGTAGTAACATGACTAATTATTTACTCTTATCCTTACCTTTTACTAGATTCATTTTTGTTATTCTTTACATTTCAGTAACTTAACATATGAAATAATAAATATTACTTCCTCTATTTCGTTTTAAATGCAACAAATGAATATTTTATATCACACAAATAATGATATTCATTTGTTGCATTTAAAACGAAATGGAAGAAGTAATTTTATTCGTATTCGAAGTTTAGATGTGAATGTTTCTTGCTATATCACAAATTCACAATGTCACTAGCTATCATAATTGTCGCATGCAACATTTATATGTATGATCCTACAAGCTAAGTCTACAGGAATTTGATTATATTCCAAGTACCCCATCGATTCAAAATAGAATCCCCAATCTCAACATTATTCCACTAATCAGACACAGAGGCGGCTAAGGCCATGTGCAGGGTGAGCAAGTGCACATGGACTCCAAAATATAAGGGGTCATATTCTATTAGTTGTGGTCCTAATGGGGGAAAAAACCTAACTCTAATTACAGACTATTTCTATTCAATTTTATAGAGTGTAATGTTGGATGCAAACTTAAAGAAATTTCTATTTGGTGTTTCTTCTCCTCCTATTCTCAAAAAAAGACCATTAATGACTCTCCCATCTCTTCCTATTCACCAAAAAAAATTAATTTTTATAATTTAATTTAGCACATGGCCCTAATTTTATGAGACGGCCATGATCAGACACTTTGGTAAAGCTCCTGAAAAGTAAAATTGGGAAATCAATTCTCAAATTAACATGAACACAACAATCAAAACTGTCTTTTTTATATAACGATTAAATCCCTCATTAAGAATACTGAAACATAATCTGGCCAATCATGAACATTTTTTTTCATACTTCACAAATGTGATTATAGAAAATTTATCCTCTAAAAAAATTTCAAACCAAAAGCCAGAAATTTCTATGAGTTTTGGAGTTAAGAATATAGCCAGAATTTTGGCCCTTTCTTTGCACTGCCACACAACTGCACGGGCTATTTTCTATCAAATATTCAGCCGTGTCTACTGATTTTGACACTGCTCGTGTTGTTGATCCAGTACTTAAAGATCTTTTAGACCTGAGATTCAAATCAAAAATTATGTTACAAGATTATTCGAGTGAGATATTAACCATAGATTTCGATGTACTAAGTCACTAGAATACAGTATTGAGCACTATAATTAGTTTTCCAGTGTACCTAATCATAATTTGCCATTTAAACACGTACGTAAAATATAATTTTGATTTAATATATGGGAAGAAAAGAAAATTAGAGTAGTTTCGTCAGATTTTTTTAAAAAAGTTATAAAGTCAATCAAAATCAGATTTACAAACACAAAAAACATATACTCCCTCCGTTTTTTTTTAGATATAACATATTGACTTTGGGCACTATTCATCCCATACATTTTGACCACTAATTGTTATTTATACATAAGAAAAAAATGTATAATCAGAATTAGGGGAGAAGTGATGGGAAGAGAATTATGCATGGTAAGTTCCATCAAAATTAGCATATCAACTTCAAGTTCAAGTATCTACGACCTATTTAATATTTTTATTATATTATAGTAAGAGAGTACTAATATTATATCTCTTATATATCTCAATTATTTATAAAGTATCTATCTTTTCTAGCCTTTTTTTTTTCATTTCTAAACCTCTAAGCTAGATGTTTTATGATTAATTAACTATTTGTCACAAGACTTCTCTCCATAGACAAATGTACAACACATGATAGTATAGAACATCGTTTAGACTATCCACTCGATATAATTTTTACTATCAATCCATATCAATTGAAGTACTTACATATGATTATATTATTCGCAAACTTCACTTATCCTAAACGAAGAGATCAAGGAAATTAACACGTGACAATATGAAGTATCGTTTAGACTATTTACTCGATATAATTTTTATTATCAATCCATATCAATTGAAGTACTTACATAGGATTATAATATTCGCAAATTTCACTTATCCTAAACGAAGAGATCAAAGAAATTAAAAGACATTAATCAGAATGTAAATACTTTTCAAATTATTCTAATGAAAGGTTAAAACTTAAGAGGTAAGACTCACCCTAAGAGACCAGATAAAGAACGACGACGTTGGCCAATAACAAGTAAATCAACCCCCAACTCCTTACACCTGAGCAAAATAACAGCACCCTTACTATCCAGGCTCCCTTGCTCCACCTTCTCAACCCTAACCCTCGAATTCGGGTACGCCGCTTTGCATGCCTTCTTCATCACGTCCAAGAAATCTCCGCCACAATGGCGGCCTTCGTTGGCAGCATCAAAATTGGAAATATCAGTTAACCCTGGATCAGAATTTCGTCGTCGAAAAAACGATTTAATTGACATGGCTTTTTTAGAGTGTGTGACGTGCATGAGAATTACGTCGTCATTCTCATGCATTGCATGGGAGAGGGTGTATTGTAGGGCGTTAATCGACTCGTTCGTCGGGTCCGAAACCACCATCACCCTTCGTTTTCCGGCGGGTGATGCGTTCGGTTTCCATGCCATGCAAATATGCAATTACGTGATTTTGTCAAGAGTTGATTATGATGCCTCTTCTCCACATGATGAAGGAAGAGGAGATGGTGGAGCTTGGGGAAATAGAGGATGTTAATCGTTTTTTCTTATGTTATCTGATTGTTGTTTGGGGTATTGGATTGAAGATCAAGGGTGTGAGATGTGACCCTTGTTTTGTTTTTGTTTTTTCTTGTCACAAATTTTCCTAATTCATAGTTTTGTGGTAATTCATTAGTTGAATTTCTTAAATCCAGTAATAAGATAGTATGACCAGGTCAGATGCCTAACAAGAAGAGGTGCACATATTTTAAAAGGCAAATTTTTGTACATGACTTATTGTAAGACTTTAATGTATTTTAGTTGTCGTGGGAGACTTCAAATTAATAAAATATGGTTGGTTAAGTTCTAATGTTTCAGAAATGTGAGTTAGGTTTTTTTTTTAGGCCTAAAGAAATTTTTAATTTTGATTACATTTAAAGACATACCAAATAAATTGAAATATTTGCCAATAGAGTTGAAAAATATTTTGTTTAATTAATGGACCATAAATGTTTGTAATTCTTTAGCCATACACATAAAGTATTCTGAGGAAAATAATAGCAAAGATCATGTTATATTTATTAGGGGTGTTCATTTAGGATAATCCGATCCTAGATTTCAGATCGCGGAAAATGCTATTCGAATATGGCCTAAAAAATCGGATATTCAAAATTTTGGATCGAATAGGATCAGATATCTGAAAACTAAAAAAATTAATTTTAAAAAGGAAATCTACATGAGTTTCAGATTATCGAGTATTTCGGATATCGGTCTTGAAATCGAATATTTTTGGATATACTGGAAAAAAAATCCCATGTTAAGATATTTTCGGATATTTGGATTAAAAATTTTCGATCCGAAATATTCGAAACTCAAAAAATTGCCGGTTTATCGAAACCGATTGGCCGCACGTTTGGATCAACTAGGTCGGATATTTATGCACCACCCTAATAGTTATAGTTTTATTTTATATTAAATAAGAATAATTTATTTGTATTAGCCACCATAGCTGGTATCTTATACTAGCTGCGAATATTATATAGGTTTTTGAACAGTTTATAAAGATAATGATGGAATGGATTGTGCCAAGCCTTGCTGCTGGCCGGTATCATAATACACAGTAGTCGCATGCCCATCCTCTATTGAGCCAACACTAGTAGAAAAAAGGCTAAACATCACAATAAAACGGATTCAGATCTACAAAATTCGAATTCGTTAAGTCTGTAACTGATCCGGTTGGTCTACAAATCGAATCAGTTGGTGGGCCGGGGCCTTATAAAAAAGGTCAACTTCTTCCCTTGCCCCTTCATTATTCAACGCCCTACTCTAAACCTAACTTCTTCTCCTCATTCAATCCCCTCCTCACTTCTCTTCTCCAAACCCGCCACACACCCTCTCTTCTCTCTCCTCAATCATACCTCTTAGTCGTTCATCTCATCTCCCTCTGATCTCACGGCGCCCTCCGTTCGCCGTTAACACCCACAAAGGCACGAACATCGTTGCTCTATTCGTCGTCAACACCCACGATGGCACGAACACCTCTCTCATCACCGCACTCCATTCGCTGTCAACCACGAACACCACCAACCAACCACTAACTATCGCTCTTGTCTTGACGCCGATCTAGGCTTGTTCAACATCAACCAACCACCACCCACGAACATAAGTCGCTCCTCATTTTGCAGGTTTCAAATTTGTTAGTTTAAAGATTGGTTTTTTGGTTCTTAATCTAGGGTTTCTTAATTTATCGAGTAATTATTTGTATTTTTTGTAATTTTTTTCATTTCAATTTAAGTTTAGTCATTTCGTATCTATTTCTTTGTAATTTATTTTGTAATTCCTGTTGTTAATTTTGTAATTTTTGTAAGTTATCTTGTATTGTAATTAATTTTGTGATTTCTTAATTGTTGTAATTTATGTTTTTCAATTTCTATGTTCTAATTTATGTTGTGTATTCCTTATGCTCGAATTTTTTTCGTTCTCATTGTTTATGTTGCAATTTTATGTTCGTATTTTTAAAAAATTTGCTCCTGTTTTCGCTTTCTTGGTTGCTGGTTAGGTCCGCTAGGAATTGATTCTTTTATCTGGTTGCTCGCTGGGAAGTGGAAACCGTCAAAATTTTTATATATATTAATAGGCTAACTGATCCGATTATTTGTGAAAACTGGATCAGTTCACAGCGTACTGATCTGGTTTTCACAAAAAACTGGACCAGTTAGTTGTGAATTGATCCGGTTGAACCGCTTCGAACCAACAATAGATTTTGTAAGACCTATTTTGATCGGAGCGATTGAACTTTTTTCCATCAGTGCAACCAAAATCTAACCAAACCTAGGCACAACACCACCTAATAGCACGGACGTTTCGTGGTTAGTATCGTAAAAAAAGCATAAATTAGCTGTGCTTTTTTGTTCCTTGTGTTGTGCATAGGCGGGTATACGAGCTTGCCTAGCTGCCTCAACCATTGGCCCACCCTTTGTGCCTATATCCTACTTCCCCCTGGCAGCAGCAGCGTGCTCCCAAGCCCACTACAAATGAGGTACTTAGTCTATTACCCTATCAAGCCTACACCATGTAGCCTCCTCCTTATGACTATTCCATACAGGCGCCACCTTCATCCGGTTATGCTTCGACTGACGTCGATGCTGCCATGCATACTCTCACTTTTCACCAACCGATGATAATTTGTATATGGACACGGGCGCCACCTTTCACATGACTGCTAATCCAAGTACTATCACCTCTTATTTTAATTTGAGCAAAAACATTGGTATTGTCGTTGGTACTGGTAACACTATTCCAATTCGTGGCTATGGACACACTTCACTTACCCCCCATAACCCCTCTTTACGACTCAAAAATGTTCTACATGCTCCTAAACTTATCAAAAACCTTATTTTCATTGGCAAATTCACTAACGATATGAGAGCATGGGGACTTGTATCCTATCACCACCATGCATAGCCTCATCTCACCATCTACTTCGAACCAAAAATCCGATTCTATAAGACCTATTTTGATCGGAGCGATTGAACTTTTTTCCACTAGTGCAACCAAAACCTAACCAAACCTAGTCAACACCACCTGACAGCATGGACGTTTCGTGGTTAGTATCGTTAAAAAAAGCATAAATTAGTTGTGCTTTTTTGTTCCTTGTGATGTGCATAGGCGGGTATACGAGCTTACCTAGCTGCCTCAACCATTGGCCCACCCACCGTGCCTATATCCTACTTCCCTCTGGCAGCAGCAGCGTGCTTCCAAGCCCACTACAAATAAGGTACTTGGTCTATTACCCTATCAAGCCTACACCATGTAGCCTCCTCCTTATGACTATTCCAAGCAAGCCCCACCTTCATCCGGTTATGCTTCGATTGACGTTGATATTGACATGCATACTCTCACTTTTCACCAACCGGATGATAATTGGTATATGGACACGGGTGCCACCTTTTACATGACTGCTAATCCAGGTACTATCACCTCTTATTTTAATCTGAGCAAAAGCATTGGTATTGTCGTTGGTACTGTTAACAATATTCCATTCGTGGCTATATATGGACACACTTCACTTATCCCCCCCCCATAACTCCTCCTTACAACTCAAAAATGTTCTACATGCTCCTAAATTTATCAAAAATCTTATTTTCATTGGCAAATTCACTAACGATATGAGAGCATGGAGACTTGTATCCTATCACCACCATGCATAGCCTCACCTCACCTTCTACTTTCCTTGCTGCATCACCAAATTTGTGCACTCTCGCTTAGGACCTCAGTGCCATATTATTCTTAGTTCTCTTCATAGTCATGATTTGATACATTATTGTAATAAAGGTTCGTTATTCTTTTTGTACTTGTCCCTTGGGAAAACATAATAAATTGGCATTTTGTGATTTTATGTCTGCTACTACAACACGTTTTGATATTATTGACATTGATTTTTGGACATCTCCTATTTTGAGTTCTAATGGGGATCATTGTTATGTCTTTTTCCTTGATAATTATAATGATTATATATAGTAATTACTTGTGGGCCTTTCCCATAGCAAACAAATCACATGTTTATTCCATTTTTCTATTTTTTAAGACATTAATCCAAACTCAATTTGAAAGGGATATCAAAAATATTCAATGTGACAATAGATGGAAATTTGATGATAGACCTTTTTAATCCTTTTGCACGGCTAATACTATACAATTTTGATTTTCTTCCCGAATCTAAAACGGATATCAAAAATATTCAATGTGAAAAGATGACGCAACATGACAAGCAACAGGGGTTGTTTCTTACCATTGGAGTTGCTCCAAGGCACGAGCCAGCCATACAAAATATTCTCGTGAATCGTGATGTATAATGCATTTTTTTTTGTTATGCTTTTTCTGTGTTGGGACTTGGGTTATTCTGTATTTTGTGCCGATTTGCCCTTGTTCCATCTGAACTTTTTTTGGCAATTCTTTATACCCCATTTTTTTCGACCCATATGACATTATGACATATCAACTTTAGAAACAGGAGTGGAACTTCAAGCCCATAACGATTACATGTTTCATTACATACAGTAAGTCAGTAAGTAATACACAATCTCGAAGGAGTAACGTCAACAACAACCAAAAGAAAAGAAAGGAGGAAATAGAAAAATTCCTTTTACTTGATTACTTCCTGAGAATTGCCGCCTAAACAAACTAGAAAATTTACCAGAAAATTAGCCGTTTTTCTCCCCAAACTTCAACTCAGACATAATCAGCTGCATCTGATCATCACTTAGAATTCATCAATGGCGGACGTTCTTCGCTTTTCTTCAAGAAGAGATCAATCAGCAACGTTTTTTTTACAGATGTGCGTCTTTCTCTCTCTTCAAAATTATGAAAATGATGATGATCACGACTTTTCCGACGCTCTATTGCTTTCAAAAATGGATGTAACTGAAATTTTCTTTTTTATGCTGATGTTTTGTTCTAACATATTGTAGGCGCTGGATAAAATTAGATTGAATTAAGAGTTTAATTGATGGATGTGAACAAATTTGATGATCAACCAAAATTGTTCATCAGAATTATAGCTGATAAAGTTGACGAAAGCAGGTAATCTCAATTCTGCTTCATCTCTACTATATTTTGGCATTTTACTCTATGCTGATGAATTTTTAGTGTTCTATTTCACTAATTGATCGCAAATTGTTGATTTATTTATTGAACAAAAATAATTTCCTCAAAAATAAGATAAACATATCTAAGTTGGTGGAGATGCGGGGTATCGATCCCCGTACCTCTCGCATGCTAAGCGAGCGCTCTACCATCTGAGCTACATCCCCTTAGACGCTATAGTATTTCACTATTCACACACATTAATTGCATCTGCAAAATTTAACTTTCACAATTATTGCATCTGCAAAATTTAACTTTTTTTTTTTCTCAATATGAGTATATGACAGTTATAGGTGAATGTCATCTAGCTTATTCAAATTCTTGAGATGTGGTACTCAAATCGTGGGATCAAATTCCGTCCACGGTCTACATAGTTATAGGTGAATGTCATCTAGCTTAGTTAAAGTCTTGAGATGTAATACTCAAATCGTGGGATCAAATCCCGTCTACAGAATTCGCCCTTGCCACTCTTTCTACCCAAAAAGAATGGTAGCCATATATATAAAACCAGCTGGTTTCTGTGATGATTGCCATGATTGTGAACTTCAGCTAAAATTCTGGATGGGCCTATCTATTAGGAGTCAATTTAATTGCTGATCTTGGAAGTCTCAAGTTTGCATGAAGAAACCTTGTTGGAAACAAAAAACAATTTCTTCTGGAGATGCGGGGTATCGATCCCCGTACCTCTCGCATGCTAAGCGAGCGCTCTACCATCTGAGCTACATCCCCATTTATATTTTAAAGCTTCACAGTTTTTTATTATTAAAAGTAACAACAACAAAATGCATATCACATATTGACATGGATTTTTTGAACTTGAAATATCTGAGTGTTGGGGCTGGTGGGTTGGATATCATGAATGGGACAGAAGGTACCAGCTTGTTTTGCCATCATTGCCATGTTTTTATTAAGCTGTAGCTAAAAAGTTACCTTACTAATTTGGATTCGAGTACTCATATCGGATATTAGTATGTGTACGAGTGTTTGACTTGACTATTTTACTTGTTAGATTGTATAAGCTCCTTAATCTTGAAGTGTTGTATATATGATCATACCCCTAATATATAGAAAAAATATTCTAAATATACTCTACCACACTCCCGAAATATAGCGGAAGGAGGACGTACACTAAACCAGATCTGAAATCCAAGAAGAGTTTTCAGAGGTAGGCCCTTGGTGAAAAATATCTCATTATTTTGGCAGAACATGAAGTGTTGATTGTCAATGTTGTCGAAGTATCAGGAATCCTACTTGAGATAAAATGCACAATGTGAAGTAAATGAGGCTAAAAACATTATACATAATAGAAATTGACTTTGAAGTTTCATGAAGAGGTAGAGTTAACATGAGTTTGTAAGGAGAGTATGAGTAATGACCAACATTTATCTCCTGGACTACTTCACCTAGCTAGCTATTGACAATATTTATAAAAGAAATAAATTTGCTCAAAATCATAATTAACAAGATAATGTATTACCAAACTCACAAAATTAAAAAAAAAATGAAGAACTAAGCATTTTCTATAAATCATGACAGCAATTTTTCATCAATATACCTCCCACAATTGTGTTCCAAATCCAAAATCTTTGATCAAAGACTAGGAGAAAACCAAAATGGGCAACAATAAGATGACCGTGATTGAGAACCTTCGTACAAAAATTGAACCGTGTCATCTTCTAGGCTATATACACCCATATCATGCCCTCCAACTTTATCCTGCGTACTAGTATACCATGATCGCAAATCATCGCAAAAGTATATGCAATTGCTTCGACAACCAGCAACTCGAGGTGAAACAGAGAAACTCGTATTCGAACCAACAAAAAAAGCACAACCTTGCAAATCTTGCAACTCCACAACACTCTTGGTAGAATCATCAAGCTTGTAAACTCTAAAATTAGTAGTATTGTAAGCATATGAGGAAACAGATTGCCTTATTATCGAAATATCCTTTATCATTACAACTATATTTCCCCTTGACTCAACAATATATGTAGTACTCCATTTTCTAGGCACATTTTTATTTTGTGCAAGTGTGACTCCTTGATTTGGAGGCCCTACCGCGTAACGCTTGAGCCTTTGTGGATGTTCTATGTCACTTAGGTCACAATAGAACAAGCCACCTTCTACATCACTAAATAGCAATGACCTTATACTTTGGCAATAGATAGCATCATCTAAAGCCATAACATGAGTTTGAAGAACATCATCTTCCTCATCATTAACGCGGTTAATATCCCATGATAACGGCAACCATGTTTTATCTCCAGGCTTTGCTATAGCTACCCTGGTATTGCAACCATATATTGTCACCACAAGCCATACACTACTGTCATTAACTCTAGGCACTCGAACCAGGACTGCTTTCGATATAAAAGAATCTCGAATACTCTTATCTTTCGCTCTCCACCATGAACCAGGGAATGTCCCTTGGGAAGGAAGAGGAAGACAAGTTTTTGTAACTGGATTGAATAATTGCATCTCGCGATCAAGACTTAAGGTCACTACCCAACCATATGGTGAACCCCAACAAGCACACCCATAAAGTTCAGGGAGGTTGAAATTGTAGCGTTTATTTCTATTAAACCTAAAATTCAGCATATATCTTGTATAGTCATTAGGAATATTCATGATGTTCTCCCCAAGATTGTCGAAATTATCGTTTCCTTGTGGACAATAGTCCTCAAGGTCGTCGTCGATATCGATTTCAGCTTCATTACCATCAGTTAGCATTAGCCATGGCATTTGATGATGAATCCAATTGTTTTTCAGTGTAGCTATATTACATGTATATGAAGCAAGGTGCCATGAACGACAAACAGAGGAAAATATTATATAATCTTCCAGTGATAATATATGATCTTCTACAATATTTATCAGCAATTCAACTGGGAGTACTGAAGAATGATCAATCGCAGCTAACTTCATGTTGAATTGATGTTAGCAATAAGATTGAGATATTATGAACATTGAACGACGCACAACCAGATTAAATAACCAACTTCTTAGGTGATATTTTTCCTACTTAGGGTTGGATTTAGTCTCGTAAGTGTCCACGTTTTATAGGTCTCTCTCTCTCCCACATTAGTGCTAACCAAATCCGAGAAGTTCAAGGTGTCTTATCTATGGCAATATTGTAACCTGTTAGAGTTATCTTAGGCATTGAGATATTCTAGTCTATATTCCTTCCTATCTTTTAGGGAAGTTATTTTGATACTCCTTGATTTCCTCCTCCTTAGAGGATTCTATTGTACTCCCTCCGTTTCATAATATAAGACCCGCACGATTTTCGAGGTCGAATTTTGATCGTTAATTAATATTATTATAGTATTTTCCAAGACGAATCCAATGGTATAAGTTTTATTTATCGTATTTGATAGATATTTGTGGTCAAAGCAAATTTTCGTAAAGCGTGAATGCCTTATATTTTGAAACAAAGGGAGTATTATATACTGTTATTTTCAATGAGAGGAGGAAAATTAATCTTATGTAAGATAAGGACTTTCAATTTTACGTTTATTATTGCGTATTAGTTAAAAAAAATTAAAGATCTGTCCTGTTCACCTTATTTTTGCTTGTTTTTGAAAAAAAAAAAAAAGCTAAGAAAAGTTCAGATTAAATAAAAAAAAGTCAAGAATAGTTTATAAAAAATATGAAAAGTTATGAAAAAAAAAGAAGAAAATTTTAGAAAAAAATAAGAAAGGTTAAGAAGAAAAGATTAAATACGAAAACTTTGGGGGGAAAAAAAAAGAAAAGTCTAGAAAAACTCATCAATAATAATTTTTTAAAAAAGTTAAGAATAAATAAGAAAAAGTTCAAACTGATTCAGAATAATTAAGAAAAAAAACATAAAGGTGAAGTGAACAAGGCCCTCAAAATCAAAATTGTAAGTTGAACAAATAGAACAATGATCCTATATGTACAAGCATGTTGATTGTTGCGTGGTCAAAATCACCTCGGACAAAGGCCTTGTTTGTGCAAGTTTATAGAAATCTTGATATGGACATACGTGGTATTCATGAAAGGCGGTGAATTTGATATGTCATGGCAATCCGCTTCAAATAGGGAGGAAATACTAATTTGAATGGACGTGTGAGGAGCACTTGAGAAACGAGAAAATCTCATATGTGAGGTAGGATTAGTTAGATGTCTTAAAATAGTGAATTAATACACTTACTGTCAATTGATTATAGAACGGACACTTGTCAACTTCGACTCTTAAAATTGGCCTTAATTATTCTCTAGACCTAAGACTCGACTCTAGACCTAAGACTAGTGAATTGGGGTTAGTTAGATGTCTTAAAATAGTGAACTAATGCTACTGCCAATTGATTTTAGAACGGATACTGATACACTTGTCAACTTCGACTTTTAAAATTGAACGCAATCATTCTCTAGATCTAAGGGACTCGACTCTAAACCTAAGACTTGAGCTTCATTAGTAAAAACATGCACATGAAAGTGACCCGTATCAGATTTTGGCTTGAGGATGGCTCTTCTAGGGGTACCAGTACCCTCACATCTGATTTGAGTGAATTGGATTTTCTGTTATCTGTATTAATATTTTACTTTTTTTTGTTTAGGAAACCTGTCTGCTTGGAGATTAATGAGTTAGTTCACTCTTTCACCAAAAAACGAAAATAATTGTCTACTATGTTATAGTATTATGTGCTTAGATATGGAGTTTCTGAGGGGTCAAAAAATATGGAGATGCGGGGTATCGATCCCCGTACCTCTCGCATGCTAAGCGAGCGCTCTACCATCTGAGCTACATCCCCTTAACATCATGGGATTTCACTGTTCATAGATAATTGGAGATCTGCAAAATGTCTAAACTTGGGTTATTTCGAACAAAGGTTTGAAGAGTCAAAATTACAGGATTGGCCTTTTATGAGTCAATTTAATTTTTTAATTGCTGTTCCTGGATTGTTTGCATGAAGAAATCTTATTGGGAAAAAACAATGTCTTCTGATATGTGGTTAGAAATGGAGGGTATTTTTGAGGGGTTAAAAAAAGTCACAAAAATTAAAGAAAAGTGGAGATGCGGGGTATCGATCCCCGTACCTCTCGCATGCTAAGCGAGCGCTCTACCATCTGAGCTACATCCCCTTAGACGTTATGAAATTTCACTGTTCATAGACAATGAATACAGCTTCATATGTCAGAACTTGGGTTATTCAGACCAAGGTTGGACATTATATAAGAATCAGGTTATTTGAAGAACAGTTCTCCCCCACCAAATAAATAAATATGGGTTATTTAACCTATCTATTAATATGTTAGTCATAACTCATATGTGAATATCAACTAGCTTAGTTAAAGTCTTGAGATATGTTATTCAAAAGCAGGATCATATTTATTCTCCTGGAGAGACAGATAAGATATCCCGACACAGTGGCATTTTGATACCACCAAGCCGAACAAATTCCAAGGACTCAAAAAATTTGAAAAATTGGATCTATGTCCAACGGATCACCCCTACTAAGAAAAAATATTTTGTTTTGGTTCGACCCGTAGTCCCATATGAAATAACGGACGGTATCAATTTAACAACACTTTTTCCTCACAATTTGTTGCAGGAAAGGAATAACGTGCAACTTCGAGTTGTCAATTTATCTTTTATGGAAATGGCAAAGCCACTCGAGGTTCTACATCATTCTCCCTTATCGCTCTCTCTACCCAGAGAGAATGATAGCCATATAAAACCAGCTAGTTTTTGATGATTGCCATGGTTGTGAACTCCAACTAAAATTCAGGATGGGCCTATTTGTTAGGAGTCAATTTAATTGTTTAATTGCTGTTCTGGAAGTCTCAACTTGCATGAAGAAATCTTGTTGGGAAAAAAAAGTCTTCTGATGTGGTTAGAAATAGAGGGACTTTGGAGGGATAAAAAAGGTCAAAAAAAATGAGGATAAGTGGAGATGCGGGGTATCGATCCCCGTACCTCTCGCATGCTAAGCGAGCGCTCTACCATCTGAGCTACATCCCCATTGATATTTTAAGGTTTTACGCTTTATCTATCATAATTGACTTGAATTACAGAAATTCTCAAAAATTGGTTCTAACTTCTATATCAAACATGCGAAGGAAATTTATTATTGAGTACAACTGTTGTTAGGCCAGTTTAAGTTAATCTGTTATATTGTCACATTGATAAGCTGTAGCTATATGTTCTTTATAATATTATAGGCTATGCTGTCACATAGCTACAGGAGTGAAGGCTATAGATGGGGATCACGAGCTCATGGCAAAAAGCCTATTACAATCATCCGAAATAATATTCTGGCAATAATTAGGGGCGTGGAGAAAATGCCTAATTACATTCAAGGTATTGCACCCATTTCTACATTCATGGGCCATCTTGTCTGTCACTTGATTGTGTTTCCTCCTAATAGATACGAGCTTCATCTCCTGAAAGTAGTACCGCAACTTCCTGCAATCCATAATAATCTCACTATAAGTCATCTTGTATATCCCCATAGCCACTAATTAGGCTCACGGCCTGTTGACATTCCGAGGATATAGGACACCTAGTTAATGGAATAATATGTGCAGGTTGCATGTCGATAGCAAGTTGATAGTAAGAGAAGCAAATAGAGGAGTAAGGAAATACTAGGTAGGAGAAAGAATGGACATAAACACACTTAAAAAACTCTAACTGTAGCTAGCGTGTAAGTCAAACTGTTGCAATTTATAGGAGTTGAGTTTTCCTTACCATTCCCCCCTCCTCCCTCTAAGGAGTCTAACCTACAAACCTAGCTGGTTGTACCTGTATCTGTATGAGACGCCAGTTCAGTAGGATCCCTTCATCTTACCAACTTGTATATAAAAAAAAGGTGTATAAATACTAACAGACATACTATCCTGTAACTATTATGTTAGATACAGTACATGCTTTTAGTTGCTTGTGACAACTGACAAGTCTGTATACACTATTCCTCATCACCTGATCTTAACTATTTCAAGAAACATAGTTTCAAATCAGTTCCAGGCTACTAAGTTCAAGTAAGTTAAGATCAGCATATGTCTATTAATCCAAATAAGCTAAAATCAACACTAATAAGAACTACCAATCCAACACAAAGCCAATAAGTTCAAATAAGTCACTATCAAGACTAATAAGTTTAATTAAGTGAAATCAGGTGAAAACCACTATTGGGTGCTCCATAAGACATTTACTTGGCAGTTCCATACATTAGATAATATTGAATACAATTTTGATAATATTTGAATCATAAACGTGTTATAGTCAGTTGCAAAATGTTATAAAAGAGGACAGGTAAAAAGGAAAGTGCATGAATATGGCCACACAAATAGAACGCTCGAGAATTAACAACATTCCACCAGCTAAATGCAAAATTAAACTTACTCAAGGTACATGTAACCACGCTAAAAGTAGCCTCTTCTAAAAGATTGTACTACATTTTCATTTTTTGCTTCAACTCAAACTAATGCTGTTATGACTCATGACATCCAAAACTTTGTATGATCCTATTCATAGTAGTAGAATTATGATGGAAGATCTGAACTCGTTGGTCCAGCACCGAAGCTGCCAGCTCCACGACCAAAGCCTGGTCTTCCACTAGAACCCTGCAATATTACAAAAAGAAAATGATCATCATAAACGAATGTTGTATCGAACAATTAACAGAAACTGACTGAGGAGGGGGCAGGGGGATAGTCACACTGTACACAACCACAAGTAGGTGGAGAGAGGGACGATACGACATATGAGACTACTAGGGGGGTGATCAAAAGAGATTATCAATGATATCCAAGAGGATAGCCACCCTTGCAGAAAAAATGTCAGAACCAATAAACTTCCTCTGCTTCACATTAGTTGCAATATTTGCTTTCTGAACTCCAATGCACGATATAACTATTTACAGTATTATGTATAACAAATATTATAATAAGTTAATATTTAGAAAATATACATTGAGATGAATCCAATAAGATTTAAGATTAAAATATCTGGTATTGAGCATATACCGGAAAAAAAATGTGGTCACAGTTTTTGGAGTTCGACCTGCGAACAGCTAAGGTTGCACGTATTATTAGCCAGAGGAAATTTAAATTAACCAGGGTTTTACTATAAGTGGATGGTAAACTTTATTTACTCTCCTTACAATTCAATTTTTCCTGGCTATTATATACAGAGACAAATCACGAAAGAGGTGTTCAAGGCTCAAACGCTGTGGTATGCAGAAGAAAATCATAGCCAAGCTCCTATGTTCCAGTCTTTCAGATAAAGCTACCACAAAAACTGAATAGCTTCAGTGCAAAATCCATCTACCCTTATGTTCATAAAACATCGCAAAAATTTATCTACATGACAACTCTTAATATGCTATACAGGTTTATACTCCCTATAATATACACTTCCTCTCTTTTTTGATCACTACATACCCTTTGAGCACACATCTTGAGACGTGGGAGTAAAGTGGCCCTTGATACCATGTGAAGTACTATGTGAGAAGAAAAGTAACTAAAATTGGTATATATATATATATATATATATATATATATATATATATATATATATATATATATATATATATTATTATATATATGTTCTAGTTTTCATGCATTACATTATCAACTACCACTATAGCAGTATTTCAGCATGGCCTTCACATATAACTATGCTCACTAAGGCCTACCAACAAAAACAAAAGAATACTTGAATTATTAAAGACTAAAAAAAAGTGTCACCGATTCATACAAGCCAAGTCTTTTAGGCTGGCCCCCGGACTAGGGTGTTAGTCTAAGCTTGTTCTCCTTATCAAAAAAAAAAAAAAAAAAAATACAAGCCAAGTCTGATCAAACTTGTGACTAGATGCACAAGTAAATAAGAGCAATAAAGACTACAAAAAAAAAAAAAAAAAAAGCAGCATCCAGAATAGATACAATGATAATTTAAGCATTTAGAACCATCAACAGTGTACACTTACCCCAAAAGATGGCCTGTAGTCAGCAGGAGCACCACCCTTATCCCCGTAATCACCTGAGGCCCGAGGTCCTGCACGGTAGCCTTCCCGATCACCAAATCTAGGCCTGTCTCCTTCAAATCGTGATCCACCACTGGTGATTAACAGACAGAATAACAAAGTCAGAAATTTAAACAAAGAAACTTAAAACATCAGATATGTAAAAGCCAACAAATTAAGCAAAAGTCAGTCATAATGTCAATATCGATTACACTTAAGATACCATCAGGAGGGAGAGAAGGAATAAAAGGAAAAAGAAAACTCATGAAGAACTTAACCACTCTGACAAAGTAAAAGACTAGACAATTACCGGCCAGGTGGGCCACCCATGGGCCTGCCAGCAGGCTTCATCTGCTTCTTCAAGGTGGCAGGGACGATCTCTGAGGGAAGGTTGAGATAGGTTCGGAGAAATTCAATACCCTCATTGGTCAAATACCAGTAGTAGTGCATCCAAGCAAAAGTTTCCCTCACATACTCCTTGGACTTGAAGCTTTGCATCAGCTTGATCACTTGCAGATTAGGGACATCAATGTCAGGGTGCTTTGCCAAGTTGAAGTCCTTCTTTGCATAGCAAACTCCCTCTGTTAGAAACTCAATTAAAGTCCAAATCAGTACTATAAATTGGGCCACTAAACCATTTTAACAGATGAATATCTACTAACCAAGATTCTAAGCCTCATTAAAACCCTTCAAAAAGTGAAATAAAAACTGGCAAAAGCTAAAACATTTCAAAATGGAATTTAGAAACATGTATTACAAGAGGAAACTTAAGAGAAATACAAAGTTTCCAACTGTTATAACTTATCTCACCAAAACACCCACTTTTTACACTCCTAGACCTCCACCTATTTTCCCCAAAGTTCTTCCCAAATCCCAATATCCCATATTATAAGCTATAACAGTTAGGAATTGAGAAGAGCTCGAAACTCAGCCACATTATGACGACGGTTCGTTCATTCGTCTCAAAATCATATTCCTGCACTCAAGTCTTGTGATTCAAAACTTATTAGCTTTAAACACTATTGTAATATCACAGCATAGTCATATACCGATCATCTAGCAAAAATAATTCTCACATCATAACACAACACAATTCTTGAAAAACTCAAAATCAAAGCTTTGTCCACCAAAACCAAGCAAGGGCTCAAGACCATGTACATAAACGATATCCATCAAATAACAAAACCATTTTAAAGCAATATTCATGGAAGATTTTACAAAGCATGTAAACAATCAATTGAGAAAATTGCAACTTTCAGCTTAAAAAATGAGATAATACAGCAACCCTCATCAGCCACAAACCACATTGGCAAAACCCAATTCATCTCATCATGTTCCCATAAAAAAAAAATCAAATTTTCCTCTCATTCGAGTAGGAAAAATCAGTCCTATTTCATAAAAAATTGCACAAAAAACATGGGTAATTTCATATGAATAAAATAATGATAACCTGTAAAAAATTAAAATTTTAAAACTTTAACAAAAAAAGGTTTAAAGAGAGTACCTTGGAACAGGTACTTGCAGATCTCACGGCGGTTCTTCTCCTGGATAATCTGTTCAAAAATGTCCCAAAATTGTTAGTAAAATTTCAAAGACTAAAATTGTTTTTAAAATTATACTAAAAATTAAAAAGAAACAGAGAATTAAGCACAAACAAACATATTAAAGAGTAAGATATAGAAAGAGATTATACCATGATTAAAGGAAGAAGAAGGGTGCTCTAAGAATCGATGAGATGGTAAAATCGCAAGAGATTATCAAGAGTGTTTGCCGCAATTTTTTACAAAAAAAATGCTTAATTCACTGAGAAACCCTAGCCTTTTTCTTTCCTTGTATTAGGGCTTTGTCTTTGGGCTTTGTTTGATTGATTAGGGCTTCAAACTGCGCAAATTTGTTGGGTGTTGTTGGAGAATCCAATGGACTTCTCTTTGGGGGTTCACCTTAGGTGAGAGCTTATAAACTTAGTCCGGAATTAAGTTAGGGCTCGTTCGTGATTACCGTCTTTTTCCAATGTTTGGTTTTATTGATGTTAAAGTCGTAAGACATAAGCGGACTAATGAACTTAAAATTAATAGTACTTATATTACATATCTTCAGTTTGAAAACTGACAATAGGATAGTGGAAATTACTTTTTCTTGACACATGAATAATATTGAGATGTTTGAAAATAGTGTTACTTATTTCGAATTAAAAGATGATGTGAATTTTGATTGGATTTAGTAATATGTTCCAAAAACATACTTTGCCAATGTTTGATGATTGTAACTTGTAAGGCTTCCTTTGTTTAAAATGTGTGTAACCAAGTTTCTTGGCATGCATGTTGAGAAAAATGATAGAAAAGATAAACGGCCTATTACAATTTACAAGAGTCAAAGAATGTTAAACTTTAATAACTCAAGCGATTCTCTTACTAGTAAGAATTTGAAGGAAAAAAAATTTGAGCCGCCTCCGACAAAAAAATAATCAAAATAGTTGACTCCGTTTAAAAATTACGATTTCGAGTGAGAGGAGAGCCGGAATTAGATCCTATGAAAAAAATTCAACTCCGATTTTAAGGCAGTTAATCCTTTTTTTGAGTCAATTGTATTATATAAGATTTTTCCATTGAAGAAACGATTGCTAATAATAATAATAATAATAATAATAATAATAATAATAATAATAATAATAATAATAATAATAATAATAATAATAATAATAATAATAATAATAATAATAATAATAATAATAATAATAATACAAATAATAATAATAATAATAATAATGTCTAAATTCCATATGATTATTAAAAAAACAGTAATATATAATTCCTCTTAAAAAAACAGTAATAGTTAGATTATTTGTATTATAGAAGATTTTTCTATTAAAAAAATGGGACAAAAAAAAAGTCGAGTGTGATGTTAGAATTTAAAGTCAGGTCGGACTCATATTTTTGGAGTTATAGTCATATCTAAAATCCGATTTTTTGTTGGGTCGGAGACGAATTATACATAATTCGGTCCAAGTCCGATCTGTTGTCTTACTTACAAATGATACTTAGTGAAAACAAAGGGTAGGGGAATATGGAATCATATCAAATTCTAGGAGATCATAGTAGAGATTTTCTTTAAGTAAAACAATATTGCTTGATAGGATTCAAAACAACAATGTAACTCGTTTGAGTTATACCACATCCGTTTCTTATTATTTGCAACAATTAGACATTTTTTACTCAAACTTTATGTTAAATCGTTGCAAATAATATGAAATGGAGGTACTATTAGTTTTTTCGAGGACAAATGACGATCATACATGACACTAAATTTGCTTAATTTTATAAAATTGAATAAAATAGCTTCACGCGATATATACTAAATAGACTCGGTATAGCCAAATATAGATCACAAAACAAGCAAATATTAATGAGTCTTTTTAATGCATCTCAATAGTGACGTATCGGATATTAATTAATGAGGTTATATCAGTTTCCTTCTCACCGACCTGTGGGTTACGTCAAGGCGATCCTCTTTCGCCTTACCTCTTCTTGTTCTGCATGGATATCTTGTCTCGTATGACAACCTTGGCTACTGATATTCATCAGTTTCAAGGTATCCGCATTGGGAAACGGGGGCCAAAGATCTCCCACCTGTTCTTTGCAGATGGCTCGATGTTCTTCTTTAAAACATCTCAAGAATCATGTCGTGCTGTGACTAAAGTAATTAGCAGATTTTGTGATATCTAGGGTCAACTTTTGAATTTACATAAATCCTTCGTCAAATTCAGGCCAAATATTCCACAAGAGCAGCAACAAGAATATAAATCAATTTTGTGTATGGAATCACGGTCGTCACTTGGTACCTAGCTACCTTGGATCCAATTGATTTTCAGAATTCAAAAGTGCAACATTTCACTCCTCTATTGGACAAGATCTCGATGTGAATTGCTAGCTTGAGTCATTCTAATATCTCACAACCAGGAAAAGTTATCATTATTAATTCCATCCTCATAGGAGCAATCCTGCACCACCTCGCGATTTTATGAATTCCAACCACAATAGCAAGTAAAATTGATAGAATGTTAGCAGCTTTCTTCTGGAAGGATAATCAGGGGGGAAGGTATCCATTGGAAGAAGCGCGATATCATCCAAAGGCCCCAGGGACAAGGGGGTTTGGGGATTCGAAACATTGGAGTCTTTAACAAGACCTTACTCATGAAGAAGGCATGGTGTATTAAACAAAATCAGCATCTGCTTCTCTCGAAAGTATATCATAGATCTAGCAGTCCAGGTCAATCACCCTTGCGATGTACTAGGTAATCTTCATGGGGTCGCAATGGCATTATCATGCTTGACAAATATAATCACTGGAAGGTAGGGGATGGGTGCACTATTGGAGTCTCTACTCACCCTTGGATGAATAGTAATCAACCTATCTAGCGCGATCGCACACCGTTATCCGAAGCACATAATCTAAAAGTGGCTGGCGGACTTAATTCTGGCCAATCAACAAGGGTGGGATATGCGCAAGATTAACCGACTCTTCGAACCTTCATATGCTCGTCAAATTAAAGGTATTGAATTACCGACTTCCCTGGATAAACGGGACGAGCAATTTTGGCCATATAGTAAATCAGGGGAGTACTACCAAATCGGGGTATGCAATATTACTCCAATAGCAAACTGAAATCTATAGCATGACATCTACCTTGGATATGAAATTCTTTCGTATCTTATAAGGATTGCGCATCATGCCTAAATGGAAGCTCTTTTTATGAAAATTGTGGCACAATGGTCTGGCTACCAAGCTAAACCTCTACAATCGTGAGATTGGTATCTCTAGTGAATGTTCAATCTGCTTAGATGACCTCGAAGACACACAACACTTATCCACTGGTGTCCATTAGCAATAGAGGATTGTGAACGTCGATAGACAGTACTGGATCCGACTACAGGTACAAAACCTCTATTTCGAGACTATCTATTTAATTGGTTGATTTATTTTCACCGCGAAGATGGTAGTCATGGGTCTCGACCGCCTGAATTTGTGGGCACCCTTTGGACCATCTGGAAATCACGCAATGAACAGGTATTTTGAAATCGGCGACCAACAATAATGCAATCGATTTGTACCCAACTCCAGGACAGTGACGTCCAACATGAAATCTTTGTCACTCCTATGCATGATCCATCTAGGAATCCTCGGGACCCCAACGTACCGCCAGGTTTCCATTGTGCACACGTCGTCCAAAAGATTAAGGGAGAGAGGCCTCTCGTGGTGCAAGTTGATGGATCGTGGGATATATAAGGCAACAAATACAAGTGGCGTAGCCTAGGTGAACCTCTCAGCAACTAATACCACGCTAAATCAACAAGGTTATTTGTGCTACGCTCTATCAGCACTCTGTGCGGAGGCTATGGCTTGCCTAGAGGCAATTACTTGGGCAAGAAATGCAGGTCACATGAACATAACAATCTTAACAGACTCTTATAATCTAGTCCAACTTTTACGATCGGAAAATTAAAGGGACATCAACATAAGACGGACTATCGAGCAAATTAGGACTCTAGCCAGGTACTTTACATCGTGTCAAGTACTAAAGGTCTCCCGCACATTGGTAATGCAGGCTCATCAGCTAGCACAATGGTGTTAGAAGCATCATATGGATTTTGGCTACGGCTATAGCTTCTGCTAGCTTTCCATTTCCGCTTTTCAAATTATCTGTATGTTTTCCTCAATTTCAAAAAAAAAACCCACCTATTGATCATTTTCACTTATTATTATTTCATCTCTTGTAGCAAGCAAGCAAGCAAAAAATATTAATTGCATGTGTGTCTAATACATTGTATATCATTTATACAAACTTCAAGTTAGCATCTCACAACTCAACAAATGTATAAATAAACAATCAAATCAATCCAAGAAAAAAAATGTCCAAATCAAGTCCTTTGTTTGAACTTGAAAGAAAAGTTGTATTTCATTTTGTAGAAATTTCACAATGGAGAAGGGAAAGAAGAGAGCAATGTTCCTGTGTTCGACGAAGGCGGTCCAAGTTGATGTTCTTCATCAGCAATATTGTTTAGAGATAACCCTTCAACTTGATCCCAAAATAATAAACTTGGACAACTTTGTGATTCAATCATTCCCCATCCATTATTAACACCCTCCATTTGATCATCATGATCATGATGATCCTCTTGCCTCGGCAAGCATTGATTAACCGTCGACCGATGATCTTGATCCATACTTCCATTTGTACATGATTGTACCTCAATTGGAACCATGTTGTCCATACTTTCTATCAAACTTGGCAAATAGGGATTGTTGTTATCATTACTCAAATCCAACCCACTCATAGTACTTATAGTGCTAGTGGTACAATTAGTAAAGATTGGCATATCAATAGTTGTGCAATTAGTAAATATTGGCATATCATAAGAGTTCCAAATATGTTGGGAGTCAGATGTAGCCATCCCCGTGACATTGTTACTAGTTTCAAGATTGTTGTCACCATTGGGGTCCATGTTGCATGGCGTGCTTGTGTCAAACATGAACAAGGGATAAGAAGGAATTAGGGTTGTGTTACTTTTTTGTACAAATAATGTTGTCTCCTTTGTTTGCGTATCTTGATTCTCTTGATTGGTCGTTTCGGGTCCAAACTTGATCATAAATGGGCAATTAGATGGGGTACTAGCTGCTATTTGAGCCTGGATAGAAGTAGTAGTTGTAACGGTTGTGTTTATATTTGAAGAGACGGATATGGAGGAAGATGAAGACTTTCGAATCTTCTTCTTGATCCAAGAATTCCAATAATTCTTAATTTCATTATCTGTTCGTCCTGGCAAATGACTTGCTATGTGTGCCCACCTACACATCATTCATATATATGATCATGTCATTTGATGAATGCATATTATAGAGCAATGAAGATAAACACTAAGCAATTCTCACAAACCTTTTGATATTTTAATAATCAAGTACTTATACTCACATTTATTAGAAAATAAATGTATAAAATTATATTTAGTGGAGAGTAATGACAATAATTATGTAAAAATTTAAATTAAATTCTTTATGAAGAATAGTAATAAGGACAGTCTTGCTTCTCTTAAAAAAGAAACCACATATATAAATACAAATATACGAAAATTTACTATTCACAAAAAGTTCAATCACTATAGGATGATAGTCCATACATGGTAGAGAATTTGAATTAGTGGTAGTTATTAGTTGAAAGACAGAAGAGAAAAAGATTTACATGAAAAGTTAAGGGAAGTAATTAGGCAATTCAAAGCATAGTGCTAAGATGTGATAATTTCAACAGAAAACTTCTATTTCAACTGAAAGGCAAGCAGCCTACCAATCCTAAACTTGCTTCAAGGTGTATTATAGTTAATATATAACTAAGATGACTTAAGCATGTGTAATATTTTTCCATAATCTATATTCATACATAGAAAACGTGCTTGGAATATATATGTACTCTTTATAGAAATAACCTAAGCTTAGTCAACAAGTTAAGGCATGTACGTTTTGATAATAAGAGTTTGATGAATTTTTACTCAAACTTTGTTTAGAAGCTAATGTTCAGTTGTTCAGCTATTAATTAATTTGGTAGTTTATTTACAAATGAACTGATGTAGCTTGCTAATGACAAGGAAACAGAGAATGAGGCCTAATATCTATTCGCAACAACTTGAATAATATCACTCTCGAAGATAATGATGTTTACACTTTTTCTTTTGAGAAAGAATTATATATGTTTATTATACTTTTATTACTAGCTACTAATAATGTTTTATGCTTGATATAGAAGCCATTTATTTATGAAGGAAAATAAGTTAATTAAGGAGTTGAACCTGTTGCCTACAACTTCATGAAGACTGATGATCAATTTCTCCTCTTCTGGAGTGAACCTTCCCCTTCTAATATCGGGTCTCAAGTAATTAATCCATCTTAAACGGCAACTCTTGCCGCATCTTTGAAGCCCTATCTCCAAAAAAGAATGATGGAAAATTAAGAAATTATTAAGAATGCGAAAAATGAGAAGTGAGCACTATATTATGAGACGGAGGGAGTATAAATCTTGAATTCCAAAAAAAAAAAGCAATCCACCATAAAACGTAATAATGTAGTACATGAAAAACTCAATGACGTGGTCTTTGTCATAGTTCTATGTATATTCATTTGTGTTGTACTACATTTAATTAAAAAAATTCTACCAACTTAGTATATTACTTGGCAATCCTAACAAAATCAGATGAGAAATTAAGCAATCGAAGTCAATAGATTAGGGTTAATGGGTCAGAATTAGGTTTGGTTTGAAATCAAATTCAATCATACCCAATATATATCAAATATTACGTGAGATGTATATGATATACTTCAAGAATGTTAATTAGGTTAAATTTGAATTGTTCGGGATCAGTTCGGATTTCACTCAATAACTTTAGAGATTGTCATCTTTAATATCATCACTAGTGCCCAATATACAACAAATTGCACCATGTTTTTTAGGAACACATATACTCCTACGAGCAAGTCCATGCATTACATATACAAGTGTACGTTGAGCAATGAGCATAAGTAGTTGTAACTTGTAAGTTACTAATGCATTATCTAAAAGAAAAGAAGAAAGAGCTCTAACCAGCTTTTTCAGGCACTTCACTCCAACAACCATAGCCATGAGTAGTAATGTAACGAATGAGTTTTTCATCTTCTTCAGGAGACCATAATCCTCTCTTAACCTTCTGTTGATTGCAGCATGAGTGATGCCCCATTTTTAGAGCTATATCAGAATTAAAGTTACAAAATATAACAGATATGAGAGTAATCAATTAGAGGAATTAAGAAGCTCTAATTTCAACTGATATATAAGTTGATAGAAATCAAGTGCAAGATTTTGTCTTTGTTTTAAGGTCATTTAATATTAATAATATACATATACAGTATGTTTGAGAGAGCCGACATTTGAAAGGGAAGACGATAGAGGGTCCAATGCATGGGACCAAGCAAAAGCAATTGCATCCATATCTAACCCCTCAAAAATGACCTTTCATCAAACTATATGTTATTATATGTACATGTTTTTCATCATTTCTCTTGTGAAATTTCACTCTACGTAAATGTTTTGTATTACAAACTATCACGTACGTTTTAGTTTTTTACTTTTTTTTACCTCGATCAATGGATTGGTCATACCCTACCCCCATTATACTCCCTCTATAGCAAGTAGAAATTTTCCTCATCAAATTCACCAAGTGTTTACCTTGCTACATCATATGTCAATAATAACCATTACTTTTGCAAAATAGTAGTTTCGATGAAATTTGGATAATCTTTCTATAAAAATAGGTTGTTTACTTATTCAGCATGAGATTAGAGTGTATCAGATCTGATTTGGCCTAATTGCTTAACTTAAACCTATTTTTAAAAAATTGAGGTTGGGACCTTGGGGTACGGTATTTCCTAAAAAGTTTGCTCTCCTTAGGATATCTAGGTGTAATGAGTAATGAAAAATAAGACGTAATTAGTTGTATAACGCAATAAAATCTTACCACTTATTCACCACCACATATATTAGCTTTCTCACAAGAAATACCTGATTGGCTGATTCCATTGCAGTATTTCCTAGGGTTGCAATATAAACAAGAATATGTATATATTCCTATCAAAAAAAAAAAGTATATGTATATATTGTCCTAAAAATATGGGGCATTTTCATCTATATCATTGAACACCCTAAAAATATGGGGCATTTTCATCTATATCATTGAACACGTAGCTAGGAATTTGTTGCTTTCTACTGAAAAAGAGGCGGATCTATCTAGATACCTGTTACACTGAAGTACTCCCTCCGTCCCATAATATAATGCATACTTCATTTTTGGTGGGTCAAACTTTAAAATCTTTGACTGAATATTCTCATTTGTATATATAAAAAAACATATTCATGTTGGATCTTGTTAGATTCGTCTCAACGTATAGTTTTATAATATCAACTTTTTATATTTTTTATTAATACGAAATTGAAGATATTAAAGGTCAAAGTTACGTCTTGAAGACCGTGTAAAAAAGAAACAAGCACTATATTATGGGACGGAGGGAGTATCATATATGGACGACGCTATAATATTGCTTTCCATTCTTAGATAGAAGTATGCAGTACCTCTATTATTGTAGCATTTCGATGAAATTGCCTTCCATTCTTAGATATGTAGCATTTTGTTGTAACATTTCCATGAGACTTCACACATGCAAATCTCCCCATTTTACTATAACTCTGGTAATTATAATTTTTATATATTAATATTTTACTTTAAACTTATGACACCAAGCATTATTTGATTTAATGGTTAACACTTTAGTATATAAAACTTAAAGTTATGAAATCAAATCATACACTATGTATTTTCTATTTTTTATTGTATGTGGAGTACATGAACCAAATACTCTAAGGAAAAAATGCCACGTGGCAGAGTTACTTGTTCAGGAACACCTTTTAATACATTTGTACTAGCATTTTTCGCACGCGATGCGTGCTTGCTATTTTTTTCGAGACAAAAACTCGTTTTTTTTGTATATGAATCAAAATTTGATTTGTTAGTATGAATGCATTAATACTTGTAGATAATTGTAATCATTTATGGTGGCTCAGTTATTACATAATTGTTTTCAATATTTTTGTTAACTTTTTTAATGCTATATTTGAGTTTGATTTTTTTTTTTTCTTTTTTAGGCAAAGTAGTTAATTTATCTATGAGGGTAGTAAAATAATGTCCTTGGGGAACACCATAGCTCCCCCTTCCTTTATATAATAGAGATATAATTATGTTTAATATTTTTTTTAACTTTTTTATGCTATATTTGAGTTTGATTTCTTTTTTTTTCGGCAAAGTAGTTAATTTATTCATGATGGTAGTAAAATAATTTACTGGGGGGACACCATAGCTCCCCCCTTCCCTTATATAATAGAGATATATTAATCGCTTATTCTGGGCAATGTCATAAATTTTGATGATGTTTGGTAACTTACCTCCCAATTTTTGCTAGTTGCAACAAAAGATGCTAAACGAGTTGAGCAAGTCGAACTCAGCTCGATTAAAACTTGACTTGACTCGAATCGAAACCTTACTTAGCTAACACGAGTTGAGCACCCCCAAGCTCGTGATTGACTCGTTCGATTAGTACTCCTAGTTGTAACTCTTTCAACCTCACATACTCTTGTGAATGTACAACTTTGATTATCAATATTTTCAATTATACTAAATATATATTATAGAAATTTGACATTTTATAAATATAGATTGAGAAAAATGGAGCACCTTGTCAAAAATTAAACACGTGAAAAGTCAAATTTGTACATTAAGGCTCTCCATATGGTTTGTTTGGGTGGAGTTTGTTGCTTGTTGGTCCCTTTTTCTGATGAGGTCGTAGAGAATCTTAATTTTGTTAGATCAGTTTGCTCCTCGGCTTCTTAGTTAATTTTTCTATCATTTGGTGGTTTGTTTGGTTTCAAAGTATATGTAATAGAGTTATTTTCCAAAAGGATTCTACTTCTGTGGTTGGGGTAGCGTATTCTATTTCCAGTTTTGTTAAAGATTGGGAGGCTTCGCGTAGCAGTGAAGAGGTTTGTGATGTTGTGTCGGGTCGGTAGATTTCTTCTCGGATGACTGGCGTGTTGGTCTCGTGGTCCCCACCGGTTGAGGGCACGCATATTCAAGCTTAATTTTGATGGGGTCGAAGCTAAGTTAGAGAATGGTCAAGCTTCTTTTAGTTTTGTTATTCGGGATCATTTGGGGGAGCTTTGTCTAGCCGGAGCTATGGCTCTTTCTTCGGACAGCTTTATCTTAAGTCATAGGCGTGGGGGGCTTCGGGAAGGTTCGCGAGCGGCTCGATTCCTCAAGATTAATTGTCTTGTTGAAGGGGAGAATCTGGTGGTTATTAGTGCTATTAGGCAGAGTTGGAAGGTTACTTGGGTTATTCAGTCTTTGGTGGTGGACTCTCTTGCGGATCCGAATATGTTTAAGAGGTTTCCATCAACTATCGTTTTCGAGAAGCTAATCAAGCGGCGGATTTTATGGCTCATAGGGGTTTTTTCTTCTTCTTTGGCGTATTGGTTCTCTTTAATGATATTTTTTCTTTCATCATTCAAAAGGATATTGTAGATTGGTTCTACCTTAAAAATCATGCCTAGTGTGTTTCTCCTTAAAAAAAAAAACCATGTGTATTCGAATAAATTAGAACTTAAGAATTCACATAGTATGTATAAAATAGTAAAATAAATAAAGAGAGAGAGAAACACGGAAGCATGATGTGATACTAAGAAATGGAGTAAACCTCAAAAATACTGGCTTACTGCCATGCCGCCCGCTCAAATCCTTCTAGTTTGATACTAATAATACTATTGACTTGATTGAAAGTGTGTGAAAATCCTACTTTAATTAAATAAAGTGATTTTGTGAAGCACAATAAAAGTCATTTTCAATATTGGTTATTTCTGTTCCTTGCTTAATTAGAAAGACTTAAATGCTTATTCTACCAGAAAGAAGTTTGTATGGCAGCATGTGTTGACGTCATCCTTTCACTGTGTGTTATTTGGTCCACGAATTTATCATCATTCATGAAAAAAAATTCATTTAATAGTGTACATAACTTAGAAACTGATAATACGCCGTAAAATCATGATGAACTTGAAGGGTGGATAACTGGATATACACATCAAGGTGCTACTTGTCTACTTTTTGCTGATTTGAACGCTTATTTCCTACAAATTCAACCTTCATATACTCGAGTCTTGACTAGAGACAGTAATGGATCCTGGTTCAGATCCAAATTCGTGGACCACATTCGGTTTTTAGAATTTGGATCCTAAAATTTAGATACGACGGATCAGGCCCAGGTTTGGATCCAATAATTAGACTTCGAATTCGATCCAAGGACTCGAACCTAGATGCGTAGATCCGTTTTTTCTCAAAAATTAGTTTCAACTAGTTTATAATGTTGGGAATATAGTCAATATATATGGGGAACAATGTGTATGGTGTAGAGATAAGGTTGCGTGTTCGGCAAATGGTTGTTCGCAGATAGCCCGATCGAGTCGGGAAGTGTCGTCCGACCGGGTGGGAGCGCCTGATCTCATCGGGCTGGAGTGCCAGATTGGACGTGAACAACGAAGTACGATCAGGCGATCCCCGCCCCAATCGGGTGGTGGTTGATTTGACGCGGAAACGCGTTTTTCCGAGTTGAGTTAAAATTAGGTTTAACCTAATGCGTTTATTAGACGGTTTTACATTATTATTCATATAATCAAGAGAGGAAAGCTTAAGAGAGATCTTGGAGAGCTTTTGTAACCATTTTTTGAACATTCATCGATTTTTAGTGCATATTCGTGGTTTTTCTCCTAGTTCTTGGGTTTCCAAGTTAAAAGTTCTTTTGTGTCCTTTATTGCTTTCGTTCTTTTTTTGTTCTATTATTATTTGTTATTACTTGCTAGATTGTTATTTAATATGGCCTATATATAAATCCCACCCACTCACAGAGTCACGGTAAACCTTAATTTTGATCAACCCTCTCACTTTCACTGTCCTCTATGTCTCTCTCCTCCATCATCCCACCACACAACAGTCCTTCGACCGCCACCTACACCACAAGCCAGCACGCTGACCGTTACCACACCTCAATGCCAACCGCCTTTGTCCTCTCATTCTCTTCCCTTCTTTCACTCTCTCCCCTTTCCTCTCGTCAGCGCGTCATGCATGTCAAATTTAAGGGCCATGTCACCTCTCACTCCTTTTTTTCTTCTTCCTTAAGTAATGAATTAAATCATTCATGAGCCACAAAGATATCGTTAGTTTTGAGTCTACCAGGGATAAATCCACTTTGAGCTTCATTTATAATATGGGAAGTACGATCTTCATTCTGTTAGGTAGGATCTTTGCAATCACTTTATAAATTACATTACACAAGCTAATAGGACGAAAAACTTTGGGAGTCAAGCACACTTATCCAAAGAAATATTGTTGCTTGTTCATGAGTTAAACAAAAAAGAACAAGGCTGCGCTGTACGTATACTTGTACTTTCATCTGTACTGCAGGCACCTATGACTATCAATTTAAAAGTGAAAAGATTGCTATACTACAATCATACAAGCGAGATTAGTTACAATATTTACGGGTCAGGGTAATATATTATTCAACGACAAGAAACTCTTGTTTGGCATTTGTTGTTGTATGTATATATGATGCTTCCTGAACGAATTCATATTGATATTAACGCCTTATAAAAATAATTAATTTAATTGGGTGATTAAATTTCTGTTGAATGATGTTGATGAAGTACCACATTTGATGTAAAAAAATGGAGGGAGTGAGGTGACATTAGCTTGGATGAATAGCAAAATGATTCGGGAAAGTAACATGCAAATCATTCTGGCCAAAGACCAATAAGTCAGCTCGAGAGAGAAAAGATATCAGAAAGAAGCTTTGAAATGGAGCAACAATTTGATCACAATTCACAAGTGAACTATCTTTAAATTTTTGTACGCACAAGTATAGATTATTATGTACACAGTGGTTGGGATTACTGATTATGAAAATTTGATATTTAGACGGTTCGCCCATAAAAGAATTTAGGTTATGTTATGTTTAACTTATTTTAACTTATTTATAAAGAAATAAGATGAGATGAGATAAAATAAGATAAATAGAACGAATTCTAATAAACCTACCTAATTAAAATATAATTGATAATATCTTGTAATATTATGCTTCTTGAACTTGAAAAATGGGTCATTATATTATTATATATCATGTTATTTTATAAATTAAATTATAACAACAACATTGCCTCATACACGTAGAAATGAATTGATCACGACTCACGACCAGTCACGACTCACGAGCATAGGCACATTATCTTTTTTTCCCTTTAATATAACTTGTAAAAGTAATGTTATATAATTTTGCCACTATAATATGGAGTATATGTTTAAGGATAATCAAAAAAAAATAAAACTACCCAAAATCCGATTATAGAAAATTCAAAAATATCTCACCTTAAAAAATTTGTGTAGTGACATAAGAAAAGTGTTTATTGTTTAGGATTTTGTTGAATATATGATAAGTGTGATTATATTAACATAATCTTAAATATAATGCAAATTCATAAACAACTGCATAAATTGAGGTAAACACACATATATAATTGCATTTTTGATAATTTTTTTTATGAAAGTATCATTGTATAATAATTTTCATCAAATTATGATAAGATAAGATACAATAAGATAAAAGAAGATAAGATAAGTCAAAATAAGTTGAATCAAACATATTTTTAATAAGATCTCATAATAGTATTTTCATATTTGTTTCTTATATATGGGTAGGAATAAAAATTTCGTTATATAACTCATTTCAAATTGGAGCATCAACATCCCTAAAAAAATATAAAAATTTGGAGTATCAACATAGACCCACGGAAGTAACAATGTAACATATGGTTTTTACTTCCTTTGTTTCAAATACATGAAAGGTTATGCTTTCGTGCATTAAAGTACGACACTTTTGAATACTTTTACACAATCAAAAATACAAGTATAGCTTTAATAAATGTTAAACTATATGATGGGGATCAGGTTTCTTGGTTTTAAGATGGGATTGAACCTTTGCACGAGCAATCATTTTTCTTATGGCTCCCTTAGCAACCTATCCTTTTGATGGCTCCCTTGTTTCTCTAGCTTTATAGAGAAAAAGTTACATTTTCTCTTTATAGCAAGTATGTAAAATCGAGAATTTTTTCCTTTTAAGTAGAGATTATTTGTTTTAACAAATTATGGAAAGATAAATTAAATAAATAAACATACTTATGTGATTTATTAACATTGCATCAACAGTATTTACTAACAAAAGACAAATACTTTATCAATCGTATAGAGCGTGTTCGGCAATAGTTCATGGTAGCTTTTAGTGTTTCGAGTTTGGACTAATTCAAAACTCAAATGATGGTAAGAAAAAAAAAAAAGTAGTGCTTGAATTAGCTTTTGATGTTTGAACAAACTAGTGTTTGGAAAAGTTATAAATATCAACTTTGGATAAAATTAGCTTTTGGAATAATTTTTAAGATCGAATATAGTTTATTTTTGTTATTTTTCTAACTAACAATTAGGTTTACCGAAGCTAATTATTATAAAAGCAATATTCACGCTTGAACTTTAAAAACTAATATTTGATAACTAACAATTAGTCTTATAACTAACATTTGCAACAACTACTGTTACACAACAGACCCTAGACCTTTAGGGCATGTTCTCTTCGGCATAAAACAGCTGAATTGAACTGATTTGAACTGAATTTAACTGAACTGAAATGAAATGAATAGTGATATGTGAGAGTAAAAGTATTGTCAAGAGCTGAACTGAACTGGTCTGAACTGAACTGAACTGATCTGAACTGAACCGAACTGAATTGAACTGAACTGAACTGAATTGAACTGAACTGAACTGAAAATAAGTCGGGGAGAACAGGCTTTTTTGTGACATCTATATATATATATAAAACAAGGTTCAATTAGCTTATGTGTCATTCACTAAAAGAATCTGTCCACATGTCATTTGCAAAAGCCCTCTCACTACCTTCTGCCACGTGTAATTCTGACTAATGGAATGCATCAATTACAATCTTTGTAACTTTAGTAAGTTTGTATATTTATGTAGATTAATTTCTAACTATTTTCCTATTTAATATATATTATTAGCGATTTTTTTGGCAATTTTCTCTCCACTTTCCACATCTAAACAAAAAAAATCATTATATCATACACGGAAGTAGATACATACTGTCAAACACCATATTTTTAATTCTCGGTAAAACAAGATACTTTTTAAAAAAGATGTTAAAAATTAAAGCTTAAATCATCAACTCAAAAATTCAATGACCACCTACTTATTAGGATTTAGTGGGGTTAAAGCAAAGAGAATTGGTACAGCTTTTAATTAAACAAAAACATTAAGTGCATATTCACCGATTTGAAGTATAAACAAAAAACGATGAAGTGTGATATAAAAAAAAACTACCACGTTAGAAAGTTGACAATCTATGATTCCACTCTCACAGTCTCACTTAGATTTGCACTGGATTAAGAGGAAACAAGCGACATTGATGGAGTTTTTTCAAAATAGGAGTTTGGTTTATATAATTGAAATTAAATGGAATGACAAAAAACAACCATATTATTATACAACAACCATATTATTATAAAGTCGGGCTATGGATGACGAAGATTGAAAAAATTCGTGTAAAATGAATTACCTTATGTACGTAATTATTATACAACAACCATATTATTCTAAATAATTGGAGCTCAAGAAGATTTGATATACCATTGTCATCAATTACCATCACAAACAAAATAGTGATTTCGAAGTGTAGGAGCCTTTTAATGGATATATCTAATAGTAAGATAATCAAAGATCAAAGAATAACAAAGAATCTAGAAAAGGAGAAAATAATTTTATTCTACAAATAATCTTCAAAAATATAATTAAGAAAAAAAATCAAATGGGTGATTTCACAACTTAAAAGACGTACCTTTTAAGCAAAGTGTAACTTTTAATTTCTAATGGATCACTTCTAGATTAATAAAATTGACGTATTTAAGTCAAAAAGTTACCCCTGTCCCACATTAATTTATTGTATATTTGTATATATGTGTTACTAAAGAATTTGTATAAATAAAATAGCATCAATATTTTTCAGTATATCTAATCAACAAAAAATATCCCGTGTATTTTATCATGACATTAGCTACATCAGTCATTGAACGCACGGGTCATAAGTCTGTTTTAAAATATATTTTTTATTTCACGATATGATTATAAAAACTTTAAATCACGAGCTAATATTCAAACCATGATTAGGAGAAACATCCTAAAATCCTAAATTTACAAAACAAAATATTCCCGCACACTTTAATGTGTATTTTGTTTCATCTATGTATTTATATATGTATATATTACGATTACAAGATTTTTAAAGTTTAAAAATGTTGTAACAAAGGATTTTTATATATCATGAAATATAATTTTACATTATTTCCATCTTAAAGGCACGAATTCTAATAATATTTATTGATTCAATAAATTTGAAACAAAAACAACTACTTAATGAATAAAAGAATTTCCATGCATTATGCACGAGTCCAAATCATATCTATATAAATCCTCCCGTGCATTGTTGCAAGTGGGTTTACTGGGGCCGGTCGTAGTGCGTGGGTGCAGCCATAAATACTCAATTCATTTTTCTCCAAGAATATACACTTGCTAACGAAATAACATATATACATGAGTTATATTGATGAAACCATGCAACATCGGCATAATATCCATAGATTTTTCACACCGTGGTCCTTTTTTGCAATTTTAATTTATAATTTAACACTAACTTAATATATCAAAATCAAACATAGGTACTACAACTTATAAAATTCACGAGAACAAGTTTATTGGAACATAGTAACAAAAACCTATAACTTCTACGTTGCTCATGTTGCTCTATTCATTTATTTAATATAAATTATGAAGTTTTTATTTCTTTAAGCAAACTACATGTTTTACAATTGTCAAAGTCACTGAGTTGATGCTCGAATTCTTGATCTTACTTTTGTAAGGAGCAGTCAATGTGAGATATAAATAATGAAATATATTGTTTATGCATGTAATAAGTCAAACTTATTTTTTTTATAAATTGAATTGAAAAATGTCTTTTCACTTTAATTTTTGTAAATTTATATTTAGTGCATGGGATAAATTAGAATGTCACGACTTTTAGGTCATAAATATCTTACTAAATATTTAATTATTTACACAAAATTTCAAGGAACATATTGTAAAATAATAAAAAACTAAAATTTGAGGTAAAATATTAATCAACTTTTCGATCCGATTGAACACAAGTAACCATCACAACATGTATGTAAATGATATAAATAATATCTAATCTCAAATATCAAACAAGCTGAAATAGAATTGATAAAAAATAAGTATTTTTTTAGGTGCAAAAAATCGAAATATCATTTGTCATAAAATAGATCAACAAATTTAAGGTTGTAATTTTTGGCAATTTCGGTACGAAAAAAATTGAATTCTGGCAATTTCGAAGGGAAAGATAGAGAATGAAGGAAGAGGAAGAGGACCAAGGAACAAGGGTGTATAACGAAGTGGTGGATGATTAGAGTGTTAGGGTTAGTAGGGTTTATATTCAATTACTATTATGTGTATTAGGAGTATAATAAGTTTATGTCATATTATTTCACTTTTGGTCAAAATAAGTCACTTTGAAGTCCAGATGGGTTACTTTTTAATTCAGAATGGGTCACTTTTAATGTTAAACAAGCCAGCTTCGTATAAGTCAATTGACCCATTTAGGGAATAAAGTTACTCATTTTTTTAAGCTGGATGATGTATTTAACCACGGACGATTATATGTTATATTTCAAGATCTTAATATGTGATAAAGATTGTGGCAACTCATCTTTTACAACCAATGTGGTTTATGAGGAAGTTTCTCAAAATGTTTGAATCGTGTATGAGTTGTAATTGACCCAATTTTTTATGTATCAATTTAGATAGTGTAATTGTTTTTTTTTATCACAATGTGTTGTCAATTCAGTTTGATTTCAATTAATCTCATTAAACAAAAATGTTGCTGACAATAATAACATGTCTCTTTTTGTCTGATAAAAATTTATAATATCACATACAAATATGGCCTCCCGTGCATTTTTGCACGGGTGAAAAGCTAATTGATTACAATCCTTGATAACTTCCATAAAACAAATCGGTCTTATTATTCCGTATCATCAAACAAATACTTCATGTTTGCTTCCCTAATAAAGTGAAAAGAAAGGAAGTAAACTATATTTTTCCATGTTTGGTTGGTAGAAAGGAAGTGAGAGGCAAACACAGTAAAAAAAAGTCGGGACTTTTTTTTTCAAGTTTAACATTTCTCTTTCCTACCAAATTCTCCTAATTTTGGGAGGAAAGGAAACTGAAGAAAATGTAAAAAGACTTTCCTCTCACTTCCATTCACTTCCCATCTTATTTTTCTAACCAAATATTGGATATTTGTTGAAATCCATTAAGTGCCCACTTGTGAGTGTCCCACATTGGAGAAAGAGGAGAGAATAAACCACTTTATAAGATAAGGAGTTACTCCTCCTATCACCAATTGGTTTTAGGATGGAACCTCCTAACTTGTAAGTGGGCTAAACTCTCCTCCTCCTTATTGGGTTACCCAGGCCCATTTTCATATAATCTGAAAATTAACAATATTACTTTATTTAAGAATAGCAAATACAAAATTATTGCCATTATTTTATAAATTGGAAACTATTTAAAGAAACTATTATTTATCACTAGATACAACTCAAATACTTAATGAGTAATGCAACGTCTCCCAATGCACTTTTTTGAACTTAAATATCTTTTATTATATATTAGTAAAAATTATAACGATTGAATATTAATAATCTACTAATTGAGAGGAATCAAACAAGACCCGACATGACTATATTTTTCTTATAAATTGAACAAAATTGAGAAGATTCTCTCTAAGTAAGAATAGTGTCAAGATTCCAAGTGAGAAAGATAAAAAAAAAAAAACAGAGGGAGTACTTTGTAAGGATGAATGGGAAGTTAGAGTTTAGCACTGCTATAGCCTATGGGGAAACCAACCGTCCAGCAGATTGGTTTGCTAATTATGTTATGGAAATTACCAAAAAATCATGTCCTTTGAAGCAGCCCCAAGGGAACTTCGTGCCATTATAATGGAGGACAAGGGTGGAGTAACTTGGAAGTTGGAGGAGAGAAGTACTTGTTGTTGCTGCATAGGGTCTTCTTAGGATTGGCTCCTAATTTTAACCAGTTGTGCTACTTCTGTTTCATTCTTGTTTTTTAGAGTTTGTTGTGTGCTTTGGTAATTTTTCTGATTTTATCTTGTTTTTCTCTTGTTTTGGGCTTTGTCCCTGTTTATCACCCAAAAAAAAATGTATTTCAAACAGTTGTTGCTAGATATTTAAATCATCTACAATAAATAGTAATATTTTGGGTGAGAGCTTAAATAAAATTTCAACTTTAGATTCGACTAAAATATAGTATTTCAAACCTTATCAATTCAACTCTTTTCATATATTTTTATAATTTCAGCTCGTGTTGTCAAACATACTTTAAGTTGAATAAAACTAACTTATGAACTAAAATGAAAAAACTACTTGGAGCTTCTTTTTTTTCCTCTTTATTGACTTTTGTCTTGTTGGCTTTCTAAATGTCTAATGTATAACAACTACAACTAATTCTTTAAAACACTTTTATCAACAATTCAACTAGCTTAAGCAACCAACTTTAAAAAACTAAAATCGCACGTTCAAATAATCACATTACGTGTCAAAATCATTAATTTAGAAAATTTTCTTTTAGTACCCCAGATATTAAAATTTTCCATTGGCAGCACTTCTTATTTTGTTGTCCATCCCCAAGGTACTTTAGAAATAATCATATCTTTATAGCCCTACCGTTTAATTTCCGCTAAATATAAAGTTTTTTTTGTTAGAAATGTTGTCATTTTTGTCTCGATTTACGTGCATTGATCTACATGCAAAAGTGAAAAACACGGCAAGGTTTCACAAGTCATTTTTATCCTTAAAGAGTCAACTTGAATTACATGCAAAAGTGAAAAACCCGGCAAGGTTTCACAAGTCATTTTTACCCTTAAAGAGTCTCGATTTGGGATGACAATGACTTTAATTACATACAAGAAGAGTGGACAGAGAGGGAAGTGAGGTTGAAACATAAATTTTTGATATAATATCCATAAAAAAAAATATTGTAAAATCAATTTTTTTTTTCGGTCTGGACCAAATATTTTTTTTCGGTCCACATTGCTACCAACACTTTCTCCTTCCTCCCTCTCTGCTCATCATTTCTTTGTGGAAACTTTAGTTTTGTTCATATCATGTGTTGTAGAATTTACTATTAATTTTTTTCTACGAATTAGTGATTATTGCTATTATTTAGTACTGCAAATTGGATAATAAACTTATATGTGTTCCACATGAAGATCGTCAAGTTTTTGGAAATTTGGCAGTTGAGGAATCATATGAATACAAGTTTTAGTATTCAAAACTATTTTGTATTGTTTAGCAGTTGATGTGGGTGGAAATTGGTGGACGGTTGAAGATTTTGAGGATCATACGGCAATGAATTTTTCAAGCGCTAAACGACTGACATATGACAGTACTTACGATGACATTCCAACTAATTACAATTTTGATATGCTATGTGATTGTGTCCAAAAGCTGTTGTATGAGGGAAATTGGAGCGAAATGGCTGATACTGAGTCCCAATTTAAATCTATGTGTGTTGTTTTGTGAAATGATGAGGAGTAGGATTATTTTGCATGACATTACCCCTTACTTGGTGGACCCAACACGAAGAAGATTCAAATTGTCAAATAAATATATAATTTTGATTCAAAATTGGGATGAAATCTCTAAGACGTATATTTTGTATGATTTGTGTTTTGTGTGGAATGTTTTGAAAATAAGAGAACTTGTGAGCGATGAGTTTAAGAATAAAGATGAAATTATTGATAGTATTGGAATTCTTCTGTTCCCAAAGACTTCTACATTTTTTCTCGATTTACAAAAATGTTGTCTCAAAGAGTTATCTCTATAAGTAAATCCAAAAACTGGTCACACTCTTCTGCGAACTAGAATTTGGGACGACAATGACTTTAATTACATACAAGAAGAGTGGACAGAGAGGGAAGTGAGGTTGAAACAGAAAGAGGTGGAATTTTTTGATATAATATCCATAAAAAAATACATAAAAATATTGTAAAATCAATTTTTTTTTTCGGTCTGGACCAAATATTTTTTTCGGTCCACATTGCTACCAACACTTTCTCCTTCCTCCCTCCCTACTCATCATTTCCTTGTGGAAACTTTAGTTTTGTTCTTATCATGTGTTGTACAATTTACTATTAATTTTTTTTCAACGAATTAGTGATTATTGCTATTATTTAGTACTGCAAATTGGATAATAAACTTATATGTGTTCCACATGAAGATCGTCAAGTTTTTGGAAATTTGGCAGTTGAGGAAACATATGAAATACAAGTTTTTGTATTCAAAACTATTTTGTATTGTTTAGCAGTTGATGTGGGTGGAAATTGGTGGACGGTTGAAGATTTTGAGGATCATACGACAATGAATTTTTCAGGCACTAAACAACTGACATATGACAGTACTTACGATGACATTCCAACTAATTACAATTTTGATATGCTATGTGATTGTGTCCAAAAGCTGTTGTATGAGAGAAATTGGAGCGAAATGGCTGATACTAAGTCCCAATTTAAATCTATGTGTGTTGTTTTGTGAAACGATGAGGAGTAGGATTATTTTGCATCACATTACCCCTTACTTGGTGGACCCAACACGAAGAAGATTCAAATTGTCAAATAAACATATAATTTTGATTCAAAATTGGGATAAAATCTTTAAGACGTATATTTTGTATGATTTGGGTTATGTGTGGAATGTTTTGAAAATAAGAGAACTTGTGAGCGATGAGTTAAAGAATAAAGATGAAATTATTGATAGTATTGGAATTCTTCTGTTCCCAAAGACTTCTACATTTTTTCTCGATTTACAAAAATGTTGTCTCAAAGAGTTATCTCTATAAGTAAATCCAAAAACTGGTCACATTCTTCTGCGAAGTAGATTTTGGGATGGCAATGACTTTAATTACATACAAGAAGAGTGGACAGAGAGGGAAGTGAGGTGGAGACAGAAAGAGGTGTTAGAAATCCAGAGGGCTCAAGTAGCTAAAAGAGTGAGGTTAAATTATGGGTTTGTTGATGACATAAAGAAAAGACATGGTATTTGAAGAAAAAAGGTACCGTACAAAATCAGGATGATGGAGAGCCTGCCAAGAAAAGTCAAGGTGGCTGTGGTGTGCAGCAGCTGACCTTCACTATTGAAGGTATGAAAATAGTGAGGGAATTATATGTTGTGCATTGTTTTGATGTTATGTTTCTTTCCATTTCAAAAGCTTTGCGCGTTGCCTACAAAGTTTTAAATGGTAGGACATTCAGATTAGCGTGTTAGGGTTGCTTTTTTCAACTTAATAGATACTCCGTAAATAAATTACTCGTGCTTCTTTTAGAAATAACCAGATCAGAAGAATTATACTACTTGTAGAATAAAATCAATATTTTGACAATAAATCTCTTGCATCCGTGTAGGTATGGGTGATGGTAAGAGGTGCATGAGGCTGGTTTCGGGGCTCTTCACTCCTTTTAGACTTCGACTTGGGGGTAGACGGATACCTCTTAGCCTTGATCTCTTGGATTCTCAAAGGAGCAATCCGGGTGATAGTTTGTTTGTCCTTAAACGGATTCTTTGTAGGTTCTTTCTTGGACTGTTCTCTCATCCTCATCCCACATGGGTGGTCTTAAGCTTAGGAATTTGAGGAGTTTGGTCTTGATTTTTGTCTGTTTGAGGGGATGATTTGGTGTAGTCTTGGAGTTCTTGTTGTATGACTTTCTTAAACTCAGTTAAAATAGCAAGAAGTTGTGCTTGAGTGACTGGGGCATTATCATCAATAGGGATATGCTAGTGCCCTCCCCCCTTGACGAGAGGTCCCAGCTTTAGAGGCAGCTTGGCTCCTCTGATCCCTCCCCCGGGGGGACGGTCCTAGGGTTCGTCCTCTCTTTCAAGGAGGTGACTCTCATCCTCTACATGAGGTTGAAGAGATTGAGGAGAAGTGTCATCCTTACCAGCCATGTTAGATCATCCTCCTTGGTTCTGCACAAAAGAGATAACTTGGTACTAAGTTATTTTCCTCTGATGCCTAAGTTAGGATGTGTTTAGGCTAGGGAAAGACTAGAACAATAATTGCTAAATAAATGCTACAGTAAATGAGGAGAGTGGTTAGAAATTAGATTTCTAGAGAGAGAAGGGGATAGCACCTAGAGAGAAAAAGTGATTAATGTGTGAATAGTTGTGATGGGGTGTGACAAAGGGTATTTATACCCTTTGTCATGTCAAATCATCTCATGAGAATGCGACAGGTGGCGTTGGGCAATTCCTTATTTTATTATTACTTTTCTTGTTTGAAAGATAGTTCCTCTGTGTAAATTGTCTATCAGTTGTATTGTAGACTATATCGGATACAAACCATTTTATCAGTAGTTATGTACAAATTAATGTATAGAATTTAGCCAAGTATTCCACGTGGCATCCCCTGATTGGGCCACGTGGCAGCCTTTAAGAGGTACATGTGTCAATAATAGGTAACACGTGGCGGCTGATTTGGCATGCCACATTAGATTGGTTTTGGTTGGATTTGTTGACATTCTTCAACTCATTATGGATTAACCTTGGGAATAATTAAATAAAATGCCAATTGGGTTTTAATTAGTGATAATGGTTTAATTAATAAAATCTGAAATGGTTTTGTGATTGTTGCATAATTAGGTTAGAGGTTGATAAAATCAGTTAATTAATCTACTAATCACGTAAAGTAAGAGACGGATTAGCAATAAAACTCTTGATGAGTGCACGTCTAGAGTATTGACTAACTAGTACGGGTGGGGATTAGTGTCCCTTTCCTGGAGGCGTCTGATCGTCCACGCACTCCCTTTTGGTCTTGGGTGATGTTACTTGGAATATAGTCTATTACCCCCTTTTGTTAGCTCATGAGATCACATACTAACTAGGGATGTGCAAAAATATCCGATCCGAAAACCCGCCGATCCGATCCGAAATTTCGGATATCCGATCCGATTTTAAGATTTCAGATATTTCAGATCGGGAATCCGGAAAAGTTTTCGGGTTTTCGGATCGAATACGGATCGAGATTTTTCAAAATTTCAACGAACCCGATATGAAAATCCGGTGATCCGATCCGAGAACACGGTGATCCGATCCGAAAATTTCGGATCGGATTCGGATCGTAATTCCTCCGATCCGAAATTTTCGGATATCCGGATTTTCTGATCGGATCGGATCCGATATCCGACATTGAACACCCCTAATACTAACCAACGACATGGAGTAACGCCCTTATCGCTGTGTGAAATTACTTTGGGTTTTATTTTGGTAACCCATGGTTTATTGCTACTCCACATTTTTAGATTAATTTAGGAAGATGGAATCTTTTGAGTAAAAGATGTCAATAATTATGTTCCGAATTATACGTCTCATGTTGTCTAGATGTTTTTGGTTTGCTTTGGTTTATGGATATGTATGTACTCAGCTTTGGTGACTTAGTGCGCATTTGTTCATTGCTCGCATTGTCCACTTTTCTTTCCTTGGTGGGCCTGTGATGAGCTATAATTTCACTCCAAAATCATGGCGAGCATATTCTACAGGTGAATATCTTGAAGGATATTATGGATGACGTTCACATGCATCATTTGGGGACATGGCTGTGATTGAGTGATCAATTTGATTTCTGCATTATTATTAAACTTTTATTATTAATGATCTAGATTTTTAAAATTATGTGCCTTCACTGGTTCCGAACTGTAAGGTTTAAATTTAAAGGTTTGGATTTTCAAAACTTAATTATTTTGTTTTGAATTAGTTTCCGCTGCAATATTCTGATCAAGTCGTACGTTTTCACACGTGGCGGTAATACTCTAATAATTCCTAATATTTTGCTGAAAAATTGGTTTCAAAAAAGGAAAGGAATTATTGGGGTGCTTCATTTGGATATTTCATTCGTTATCCTTTAGGAAAATACAAAAAAAAATACAAAAAAAGGCTAAAAAAAACCCTTGAAAAAATCACAAAAAATCAAAAACACACTCAAAATCACAAATCAAAGCACCATTTCAAGGTCATTGAAGCATTCCCAAAGCTCTATGTCTCGGAAAGCACTCTGAACACTCAAAAACTCAATTAATTTGCTTTATTTTGCTTATTTTTAGTAGTTTTCTGGTATTTTCTTAAATTTCTTTCATAAGAACCCATGGATCTCTTCT